>NC_069724.1:15203807-15803807 GCF_027358585.1 Pangasianodon hypophthalmus | reverse complement strand
ATTAGCTGACCATAGGTGGACATTTAAAACATGTGGGGACAACAGACAGGGAGAGTTGGATGCTGTCTGGACCCGCGGCCTTGCGGATATCCACCAGTTGGAAGGATCAGGTTACGTCCACTACAGAGAGAGAGTACACTAACCTCTGCAACATCGGCCATGGGAGCTCTCTCTGTGGGGGCGGAGCTGTTTGCCATGAAGCAGGCTTAAAAAGTATTAAGCTTGTCTGGAAGAGAGGCAGCATTGTTCACAGCAGAGTGTTTATTTCTCTTAAAGTCTTTGATGTTAATTCCCTGCCACATGTCTCTTGTGTCAGTGGTGTTGAACAGTGTTTCTATCTTGTACTCTGTACTGGCGTTTTGCTGTTCTGATGGTTTTACGGAGGGCATAGCTGGCAGAGGTTTGTGCGTTTGTGTGTAAACAGGCAGGAGCAGGATGGAAAAATGATCCAATTTGCTGAAAGGTGGGTGGGGGAAGGATTTGTAGCCATCCTGGAAGAGAAAGTAGCAATGGTCCAAAACCCGGTTCCCACCGTGTATTACATGTGAGGTGTTAAAAATATTTTGGAGTTGTTGTTCTGAGGTTGGCTTTGTTTAAGTCCCCAGCCACAATGAATGCGGTGCCTGGTCTGTGTCGGATTGGGGGGAGGAATGTACACAGCTGTAATAATAACCACCATGACATGACATAAAAGCATGAGGTATATATGAGGGCAGGGGAGCAAAAGGACTTAATAGTGTGCATGTTCCTCCGATCACACCATGAGTTGTTGATCATAAAACATACACTCCCTCTTCTGCAAAGACCTCTCCTCCCTGAGAGGTGTTTTGCCCTGTCCACATTGGGCACAGAGAACACTGTGAGCTCGATGGCTGAGTCTGGAACCTCCGCAGACATCCGGGTTTCTGTGAAGCAGATAATGCGTCAGTCTCTCACTGGTAGGAGATCCGCACTCTCCGCTTGCAGAGCTTGTTGTCCAGAGATTGAATGTTTGCCAGTAGAATGCTGGGTTGTGGGGGTTGATTAGCACTGCGTCTTAGTCTGATGAGGATGCCAGCTCTCCTTCCTCTTTTCTGGCTGTGCTTTCACAAAGGCCCCGCTGCAGTGTTTGTAAACAGCGGGTCAGTGTTGAGGAACTCAAAGTCTGGTTTGCAATTGCAGTGCCAATTTCTAAAAGTGTCTGTCATAGACAATGAGGCTGACTGCTACCAACATGAAAAACATAAAAATTGTAAAAAAAAAAAAAAAAAAAAAAACCCTGCCAAACTGGGTTGGAGCTCGCAGCACGGCGGCCATACTTGGCGCCATCTTGGAGCAACCCAAGATCTAAAAAAGGTAAATTCATTTATTATAGTGCCCCCTTCTGGTGGGTATGGGTGATTTCATTTGGCTAATTGAAACATGCAGGTTCCCAAAAACCCGCAAGTAGGCAGGTCGGCTATTCTAAATGTGGAATGAGTGTATGAACGTGTGTGCATAGTGCCCAGCATGTAGGAAAAAACAGTTACTGAAGATGAATGAATGAATAAAAACTGAGTTACTTGAAGTGGGTTCTAAGGTCAAAATGCAGAAAATGCTACCTCACATAGCTCTGTTGTCTTTTAAATAGAGTGAACTGGTCCAAAACGTGGGTGCTATTATTGATATTAATCATAGCTTCCAGTGTCGTAATCAAAACAGCTTATCATCATTTAAGGGGGGAGTTGTCAAACTTTTTGCAGCAAGACCTTCTCCAGAGTAAAAGAATTTCCAAGCACTCTATTATGATCACAGATTTAATTTTTAAGAACTACAGAGCAAATATGTACCATCATAGTAACGCAGACATGAAACTTCATATTAACAGTACTTCCCAGTTTTAAATTTTCAGTTTCATATTAAAAAGTTAACATTATTTCTACTTGTTTTTTGGATTCCTGAATTTTAGATTAACTCATTTCAAGTGACCAGGCAATTAGGTTTACAGCTTATGATAACTAAATAACAACCACAACAGCCTTGATAATAGTAATCTTTATCACTGTCATGTGAATTTTTTAAATTAATTAATTAATTAATTAATAAAAAGCAGTATAGTCAGGGGCCCCTGTCTGTGTTTGAATTAGACTGCAATTTGAGAACAATGGATCTAAAGACTATTTAGATTTTTTTAATGCTGAAAAACTAAACCAGTTACATTTCAGAGCTGCTCATTATGCATAAACCAAACATAAGCCCAAACCTTGTTAGATGAAAGTGCTTTTACTTATTTTGGTTCTTTGAAATACATTGTCTGATGACCAAAGATTTGCTACAACTATAAAAGAAAATTTAAGACATTCTTTTGACTCAGGGCTGCAGCTAAATATTTTAACGACTTCTGTCATTGTCCATGTTCACAAAAAGTTTTTTAATGGTTAAAAAAACATACAGTCTTCAATAAAATGTAAGATTAAGGAAATTTAATTTAAACAGTTAAAATACCTAAATTCACTGCCAAAGTCTGCATGCTATATTACACAGAAAGACACACACACAAAAAACCCAGCTAAAAAACAGTGGCAGGGAGAAAGAAGGCATGCAGTGCTTCCTGTAGGTGGAATGATAACAGTGGTTTTCCAACCAGCATACTGAGTCACTTGACCTGCTTGAGTACACTTTGAGTGTGCAAGTGTAAGGGTTCGTTTCCTCCTTTTACCTTGGCTATCTTTCTAATTGTGGATTTTTTGAACAAACGAACTAAAAAAAAAAATGATGTGTGTGTTTTGAAAGTAAAGCACAGCACTGATGTGATTAGCATGATGTTTGTCCTAGATATTCAGCACAAGCCTGTCTAACACTATTCTTACCCTAACCTGTAAAAAAAGGTTTGGCAATTATCTTGATGTGGAAAATTTAAAAATTGATGTCTAGACAGAAGTAGGGGAGGTCTGACACAAACGTAACAAGCCCTTTTTCTCAGACTGCAGAGTAACTAAGAAGAGGAAAATACATTTACATGCTCTTCATTGTCCTCTTCCTGCCTGCAACAACTGATAGCTGGTAAAACACATGGTATTTTGAACCAACTGCTTCCAGTAAAATATTGCACATATCTATGATTTCAGTAGTTATTTCTCACGGTTACAATTATCATAGTCTTCTCTGTTACAGTTGTAATCAGGCATGCTTTTTTGCTACATTGCATGCAAACTGTTTATGATCACACCAACCTTGACAGGATTTATTGGCAGCAAACAGTGCAGACTGAAATTTCAGAGTTTTATAACAGCAACTTTATGTAATCGACTAAGAAGTAAAAACTGTTACAACTGTGGCCAAGTTCCCTTAGTGGTGAAAGCAATGGAACCTCTTACCTGTGCTTATTATGATATAGTATTGAGTCAGAGTAAACGTGTGTGCGTGTGTGTGTGTGTGAGAGAGAGAGAGAGAGAGAGAGAGAAAGAGAGCCATGCTTCAGGACAACAGAAGATGAGACAAAAGAGAGGGATGGAGAGAGAGCAACAGACAGAGATTCAGTAAACTGGCTTGTAGAGAAGCTGGCCATTAAGGAGTCGGCATTTGATTTCTTTCCACAGCAGGTGTCGCTCTCTCTGTGATCCCTTCATGAAGCCACGATTCTCCTGAGCTCGGCGAGACAGGTATGGGATCACCTCATTCACGGGGCCATACGGCACGTATTTATACACAGGAAATCCAGCTTGACCTGCTCTCACACATGGGCACACACACATGCACACACAAAAAAACACATTATGCAGTGACCCTACCTCTTCTGCTCTCCGGACCTGCCTGGTCTATCTTGATGCCCTACTTCTGGTTGGAGTTCTCATCAATTGGAAATCACTCTCTGCTGCTGAAGATGGCCCCACATGGACAGCCTGAAGATCACTGAGATTACTGAGGATGGTACCACTTAAAAACCATGAAGACGGCTTTGGACCACAATTCATATGAACAGTTATGCTATGATGGCTTAGAACTACAGGTGCTATGATAGCTTTAGGACTGCAATTGCCACGAACAGTTTTGCACTCAAGTCTCCATCGGTGAACAGTAGATAAGTTCAACAAACAGACTTCATGTGAAAACTATAATGAATTTCCTGGTTACACAATTGCACTATTTGACCATGTAGTACACAGTTTTAGAAGGGATTTATTTATAATTGCACTATCTGTTGTTAACCAGATGAGGATGGGTTCCCTTTTCAGTTTCTCAAGTTCCTCTCAAGGTTTCTTCCTCATATTATCCCATGGAGTTCTTCCTTGCCACCTTTGCCTCTTTCTTGCTCATAATAAATTCATACACTTAAAATTTATATCTTGAATGTATTTATTTCTGTAAAGCTGCTTTGCGACAATGTCCGTTGTTAAAAGTGCTATACAAATAAAATTTAATTGAACTGAAGGATGGAAATTGTGTTGAAGCAAATGTTTGTTTTTAAATAAAAGTAATTATACATAATTTAAATTGTTTAAAAAATGTAAAATATGTGAAAATATGTATACCAAAAATGACACACATTTATTCAGAGCCCTTCTTTGTCAAGTACTTTTTAACCTAAAACTGCACATACAATATGAGTGTATTCTAAGTATACATTTATGTGATTATTTGCCTGTAAAAAGCTTGCATAAAAAAAGGTTTAAAGACATCAAACATGATAATGTCAGCTCCAGATTATACCATTCTAGTTTGTAGGAGTTCTCACCTAGAGGGAAGCTGATCTGGTCACACATTCCCAGCAACTGGCCAAAATAGACCTTGTTTTCCCTGGGAGAAAGACCCATTTGATTCATCCTGTGCACAGAAAACAGAAACCCTATGTTAACACATCACACACACACACACACACACACACAGTGCAACTGCATGTAATTGTCCATCAGTCTGTGTGTTGGTCCAGACTCACTTTTCCAGTGTGAATTTAACTGTGTCTTCATTGTGTGACGCCACCATTACATTGGCCACCCTGTTGTGGTAGATCTCCTCCAGGACATACTCCAAACACCTTTCACACAAAAATCTCTGTTTCATTTAAATATTTACGTAAACCTAAATCTTTAAATATACTGTTTAAAATCCAATGATTTTCACAATTTGTTCTTCCTGATGGATACATTCCATGGAACTCTAAAGAATATGTATTACATTCAGTTTTTGTTCAGGTCACTAGAGGTGAAAAAAGAGAATGGAAGAGAGAGATGACCTGTGGTACATTCTGTTTGTGGACTCATAGTCAGGATTAATTGGATCGTTGTATCCAATCTCAGCTGCTCTTTGTCTCTCCTGGTGCATGTAAGCCCCACGAACCAGTTTTGCTCCGAAATACCAGCCTTCCCGCCGTGACAGCTCCACATCTATAGTCACATTATCGTAAGCCTCCTACACACACCATTAATACATGGTTTTTAATCATTCGACATACAGCTTATTTGTGACAATTACACACACAAATGTAATCTCATTATTTTATATTAATGGCATTAAGGAAATATTAAATATATATATAAAAAAAATTAAGACAGCAAGCCAACCCAAATCCATTTTAAATCATAAGGCTGAATGAGCGCAAATCCTCAAGCAACACTGCAAAATCTAGTTGAAAGCCTTCCCAGAAGAGAGGGCCTGTTAGAGCAGCAAAGACGGGCCAGTCCATATTAATGCCATGCTGTGGCAGCGGGGCGTGGTCGAGAGTCAGCTGTGGACGGAGAGGAAGTGAGTTGAACCGGCAGGTAATGCGTGATGATTCTCACCTGTGTCTTGTTACAACCAGTCTACATATTTGAGTCTCTTTATGCTTTCAGGGATTCCCATAAACGGCAAGAGAGAGATTGTGTGACATAGCTGGCGGAGCTTGCGCGACTCGTACAAATACACACACACAATCCCCCATACACACGCTGAGGAGTGTGAACTTGAGCTTGACAAAGCAAAAGACATGAGTCCCTGACAGACCTCTTTTCTGCTGAGTTTTTGAAAGTGCGCTGAAAGGTATGGGTTGAATAAACGCAAGCCCGGAGCTCAGCTAAAATTCCTGCTGCCTATCAAGTCTTCCTCCACACCCTCACACACCGGGTTCTACAGTGGTGCCGAAACTCAGGATCGGGGAAGACTCAGACGCCTCCATGGAAGCCTCCCAACTCAGTAAAATCGTCAAGTCTCTCGCCATCCTCCACCAAACCCCAAACCAAGCACTCCTCGTCCTGCGCAACGAGCAGCAGCCGCACTTCGAGGTCATCACACAGGAGCAGGCCGAGAGCCAGCGGTCACGCTAGAAGCTGCTGCAGTCCACCACATCTCCAGCTGTGACCTCTGCCCCTGTGCCACATGTGATGTTCACCAAGATGGCCTCCATGGATGATCCAGAGGCCTTCCTGGAGCTCTTCAAGCGTGGGAATGGCCAGAGGAGGAATGGGCTGTGCGACTCCAAGTGTGCTTGTACGCAGTCTCCCATACCGGTTACCTGAACACAGAAAAATTTGGTTTGGGATGAACTCAAGGCCATGCTCGACATGGGAGTAATAGAGGAGTCCCACAATGATTGGAGCAGCCCAGTGGTCTTGGTGCCCAAGACTGATGGGTCAGTCAGTTTTTTGTGTGAACTTTAGGAAAGTCAGTGTAGTGTCTAAATTTGACCCATATCTGATGCCTCGCATTGATGAACTGCTCGATCGCATGGCTCATTTTTAATTGACACTGGAATTATTCAAGGGGCATTGGCAGATTCCCTTTACTCCAATATCTCGAGAAAAGACGTCCGTCACGGACTTGCGGCTTTGACTCTGTCAAGTTCAAGTTCACGCTCCTCATTGTGTGTGTGTTTGTGTGTGTGTGCGTGTCTCACAGGCTCTGCCAGCTATGTCACACTCTCTCTCTCACTGGCTACAAGAATCCCTGAAAGCACATAGAAACACAAATTAGTAGACAAGACACACGTGAGGATCATCATGTGTTACCTGCCGGTTCAACCCGCCTCCTCTCTGTCCGCAGCTGATGCTCGACCACGCCCCTGCTGCCACACACGCCTTCTGGAGTAGAATGTTCAAAAAGCACATATGGGTGTCATGGTCAAGTTTTTATATGCTGCAAAGAGTCTGAATGGATAACATAATAACTTAATAATGACAGTGTTTACGCTGAATGTTTTAATCAATTGAAAAAGAAAACCTAAGGCACATATTTAGGCAATGCTTATTTTTGCTGTATCGAGTCACCACCGTATCGTCTCACATTTTAATTTTGTGCATCATTACACCCCTAGTGTTTATGGTGATTTAAAGACAATGTGAAATGTAAATCATAGCACATCTTTCTTTCATAACGTTTTTGAGTGAAACAGGATATTCCTCTGGGAAATAACTTGGTTGGAATTGTTATTAATCCTTACAGCGGTTAGATAGTGAAAAATGACAATGGATCATTGGTTAATATTTTTCTATGCCTAAATGTGCATTTGGACACATTAAAAACTCAGAATACAGAAGTCAAGCTGAAGGTATCACATATTAATTTACTTATAACATATATAATCTGATTAAGGGCACATCTGAAACAAGAATGTCAGTTTTGATTTCAAATACTCTTTAAATAACACTAGTAGGCATACTTGTGTACTTGTGTGTTTGTCATACTTTAAGATAACACTGGTAGGTGTTGAAGATGATGGGTTTGTGCAGGTTGAAGATCCTCTGCATCTCTAGAGTCAGTCTGCTGATTGCTGGCTGGAAATAGGTCTGCTCAGCATCCACCATCAGTCTCACCCCGTTCTCAACGGCATGCTAACACAAACACACACACACAGGCGATAATGTGATAATATGAAAATGGTTAATGAGCTGTTATTAATACAATAACAACTACATTGTATTATAATAATATACTATTAATATAATGATAATATAGTAACTATAATATTAAGTATAATATTAGATTGTGTTATGGGAGGTTTATCACTACCCACATTCACATACAAACATAACAGCGCTGCTGTGACTTGATATGTTTTTTGGACATGGAACTAGCATTGCAGCTCAACAATCTTACCCTTGCATCTGTTAGCATGTCTGGATGTTGGGTGTTAATCTGTGACTTTGTATAGTCAGCACAAAGCATACACACATCTGAGACCCCAGTTATGTTAGAAATACCAGTAGATGACAACCAGAAATGTTTTAGGGAAAAAAGAAAAACAAAATAACTTCCAATACCCAGCTTACATAAGTGTGCACACCCATTTATAATTGGGAATGTGGCAGTGTTCAGAATCAACCAATCACACTCAAATGAAATACTAATTAGTATACACCTGCCATTAATTAAACTGACTGATACTGATACTTTATCCAATCTCAGAATAAGATTGCTGCTCAATACTGACTTGATTTGCATCATATGAGCCATTGGTGGCATTTTAAAAAGGGAATTGTTCAAATACAAGCCAACTCAGAAATAGACTACTTCTGTTCCTTTGAAATGACTAAACCCATGTTTTCCATTTTGCTACAATATAAACAGTACTGCTAATAGCTCTGCTGGGTTCAAAAAAAGGTTGATACTACATTCAAATAGAGTTGAGAGTGTATTAGAGAGTATTTTTAGTTGCACTGAGCCTTTTTTTGGCGATACTTCAAGACATCTGAGGGACATCCCAGATATCCCAGACAATCTGGTCTTGTTTCCACTGTCACTCTTTATGGGTCTTCAATCTTATTTGCATTGGGCCAATGTGCCTGCAAGTTTTTTTAAATTCTGGCCAAATAGGACCCATGCCAAATAGTTGTTTGAAAAATCAAATGATTAAACAAATTGAATCAAGTGTGGCTCCTGTTTGGCTGGAATGAAAACCTGTAGCCACACTGATCCTATGTGGATTCATTTTGCTCTGCTGGCTAATAACACTGTTCTCATGACTGTCGTGCAAAGGCATGCATTTAAATGTTCTATGAATATGCAATAATGCTGAATCTTAGCAATGTTTTTTATAGTATGATGATCAGATCACACCCCACTCAAATAAGTACTGCTTGCATCATAACCAGCCATATTTATGGAGAAAAAAAATAGCTGGAATCAGAATTAATATATAGCAAAAAATGTATAAATTTTTCTGAATAGACATGATTTGTAAGTGGGTGTTACTTCAGTGGCAACAGCAAAAACTGGGACTGAACCAGCACCACACATTATGATTATAGGATGTCTGTGTAAATGTTCTTGGAAATATAAAGTATTAAACGTAGAAATGCACTGAAGGCAGAGAGGTATATGGACTGCATAATATAATTGACAACAACAAAATACTAGAAGGTCAAAAAGCATGTGAAAGTATAAATGGCAAAGAAAAAACACACCGGTGACATTTTCTAGTCCATTTCTGGGAAAAAAAACTGGCAGCCTTGATCTCCACAGTAACGAATGAGTTGGGTAAAAAGCATTTGATGTGGCAGTGTGCATTAAACAAAACCAAGAACAACAAAAAAAACACAAGCATTATAAGAGCAAAAACACGTTCAGATTCAGGCCTCTGGAGACTCAAACACAAAGGAGTGAATACATGGACAGGACATAATGCATACAAAACAATAAAAACCACATCCACCAAAAACACATGAGAATACATGTATACAAGTTACACAAATAGACAACAAGTCACCACCACACACCAGAAGAGGAAAAAGAATACAGACACAGACTAAAATTTTAGGAGAAACTTTTAGATCATATAAAAGAGGAAGAATCTTCCTCTTCGTTCCTCACACACACACTCACTCACACACAGAGCAAACATAAAATATACTATGGTGTCAGACACCAGATGCACACAAGTCATCCAGAAGCAATCACTCTGCCAGAAACATTATCAAACAAAGACCCAAAGTGGGTAAAAATAACCATCATTAGAGGAGAAACTTTCAGCCAACTAACATCTTCAGATACATTAAATTATATAGCCTATATTTTGTAAGTCTATTTTGGGTACATATTTTATATTGCTTTATTTTTCTTACCCTTTGTTTTATTTTAACTACTTGTGCAACAGTGATCAGCATCAATCACGATGGGTCTCAAAATTTGTCTTTTGATGCAATCATTGATGACTTTGCTGAAAGAAGTCCAGGCATGTGCAGTTTTGAAAGAATTCTCAAATTCAGAACACATTCTCAAAAAGTGTCTACCCAAACGTGAATAACTTCACAATGTTGCACTGTAGTGTGCTGGAATGTATCATGTATGTATATGTATCATGTAGTTTACTGCATCATAGTTTATTGTATATTGTTTAATTCTTCTCGTAATTTGAAACAGGTTTGTTACTCACATTTATTATTTGTTATTTATCACCAGTTATTTACTTCATATTTATGTTAATGTTTATCATTATTTATGATATGCTATATAATATTACTATTTGTAATAATAATAATAATAACTAGTTAAAAAAAAGTTAGGCATTCTAAAATCTTGCCTAGGGCGCCAACAGAGCCTGGGCAGGCCCTGCATCTACATGCTACCTAGCTAAAGTTTTAGCCCCAGGTATTAGCTAGCTTCCCTTCTCCACATCCACGCTGCCTTGTAACAGTGTTGCAGTAACAGTATGGCAAAGAACCCATTTAACTTTAACACCCTAAGGACCCCAACACACCAAGCAGGCTTCTTGTCAGTGTGCTCAGAGTTTGCT
This sequence comes from Pangasianodon hypophthalmus, assembly GCF_027358585.1. Classification (NCBI taxonomy): domain Eukaryota; kingdom Metazoa; phylum Chordata; class Actinopteri; order Siluriformes; family Pangasiidae; genus Pangasianodon; species Pangasianodon hypophthalmus. Next base: position 15,793,144 of record NC_069724.1, on the reverse strand, counting down.
GAATTGTCGTTGGAGGCCGGTGGAAAGAGACAAACAAATCTGAAGTGGACATACATCTATTGCTTTATGCAACAAGCAAGCCATTAGAGACTGATAGTTGTTAGGAAGAATAATTTGTTTTGCTACATCTGAAATTGCATCTTAACACAATAAACAGTATATCAAAACAATGCACTGCTAGGTACTGATACTGCTGGGTGGCATACTACTTTGACATGCTATTTAGTACAGTAGCCTGAGACTATAAAACCCATATTCTGGGTTTTATAATCCAGGTCAAAACTGTGCACTGCTCTGGTTTACCTGTTACGATGTGGAGTGCACTGTTTTACCATGTTATTTATTACATTGCCAGGTGATTCCACAATTGTAATGTCATTTAACATTGTTAAACATAACAAGTTTTCAACATTGAATCTAAAAAAACATGAATTCAACCATTCAAAAATGTGTTAACCCATCTTTGGCAAATGTTTTACTGATAATGACAAAGTTTCTTTGCTGACAGTGGCTGCTTTTTTCCCCAATATAATAATGAAAGTTCCATTTGAACTTGTTGTATTGTGGTATATGCCACACAGTTCATATGTGTGAATGTGTTCGGGTAACAGGGCTGAGTGAATGTTGTACATTATAACATATAATGGACAATTTAATGTTAAAGGAAAAGTTAAAAGATTGACTGTTACATCCACCATGAACAATTCCTTGCCAAACTGCCAGAGGGCACCCTAACTCATATTTTGAATGTCTACTTTGGTTGTTCCACTGATTTCCTGTGTTATTGCAAACCTGAGTTGTATTTCCCGCGATTAATTACCCTACTTAAGTTTTCTCCTTAGCTCCTTGGCCTTTGTTTTCCTGAAAAGTCTGTAGTGCTGTTATGTTCTTCCTGTTGTAGCCCTGTCTTGATTTTGGTTAGTTTTGCTAGTTCTTGTTTCTTGTCTTGCCTTTGTTTTGTTAGTGTTTGGTTTAAATAAAGAAAACCTGCATTTGCATCCACCTCCCCTAACTGTTACATTGCCGCATTAATGTAAAACTAAGATTTTTATTATTATTAGATTATAGAATTTGATTATAACATATTTTAATGATTACATTTCAAGGTCAAGTGTAGTTATAGTGAACTGGGACAGGCAAGAAGCCAGTTTCTAAGCGCTGTAGATAAGATTTTATTAATGTTTTAAGCTAACGTGCACATAGGTGTTGTGAAGGAACCTCCACGTTTAAAGTGTCTTTACTTTTACATTACATACATATAGTATTTGTATATGTAACATCAATGGGACACAAATGGCACCCCAGTCATTAAATCACCCTGCCAGTGTAAATGGGTAGAATGGAAGACAATTGTCTTCTTTTGTGTCTAAATGGGTAACACTGCTGGTATTATACTCCAACAGAGAGGTGTATGTGAGATCTTTTTGGATTTTAATCCTACTCCTGCCCACCCCAAAACAATTCTGACCAATTTCATCTGCTTCTGTAGAAAGTTTGACCAATCCCCAGTTATTATTTTTGTTTGTATCTGCCTGCAAGCTTTTCAAACAAACTTAGGTGGTTCTATTTCCCAGGCATTTAAACCACAATGAAGTGTGGTTTAAATGTCATGTAGTGTGTTGTGCAGAGCCTTGCAAGCACCCAGTATGCTCCCATGTTAACAAGTGTCTGCTCCTGCCACTTTTTTTGTTGGGTCTTGCGGGATCCTTGTCCGGATGCACGTCTCTATCCCACAGGTGGTATCCACAAGAAATGCACTGCTTAGCATATATTAGGGCGGTGTGTGTGTATGTGTGTTTTTGCCACAAGACATGCCATAAGAGATTTACTATAAAGCTGGGGCACACATGGTATCCTTTAAGTGGCATGTCATTATAATGCCCGCATGAAAATCTGATATTTTCGTTTATTAACAGTGAGAATGATAATTTAAGAACAATGAAACACATGCACAAAGAATGTTATTTCTGGAGAGCCCCGCATAGATATGCAGCCTTGTGCATAGCGCATGGTTTACAAAGGCTATATGGAGGAATCGCTCAAAATATCGAAGCATATTTCTTGTTTTCTTTTTCTTTTGTGAAATATGGTATAATATGGTTTCATTTTGGCGCTCAGTAAGGTAATGCTTAAGTCAGGCTAAAACCAAGTGGTGCATCTCCCATTAGAATCATGTTAATGAACTTGGTATTTTTTCTGCATGCAGCTGTGCAAATCAGAAATGAGCACCATTGTTAACTTTTCCCCTGAAAAGACAGAAAAAAGGAGAAAAATGCAGCTACCTTTTTCCTGTGCTGGAACAGTTTGGGCTAGTTCTCTTTGCAGTTTTTGAATTGTAGTTGGGGTGGAAAATTTGCTGACACCTTGTATCCCTTGAGCTTTGGAGAGCTGTTCTTTAAAGCTTTCAGGCAGGCAAAAAAAACCCTGAATACTCCCTTTACTGTTTGTATCTGTATATTGTCTGTTCAATTCTTATAATGTATTTATATCACATTATTATATATGCAATAACGTATAGCATATATTCCATGCCTAGTGTACATGTTCAACTGTGTCTAAATACAGTTTTTTTTCTGAAATATTTGGGGAGTTTGAGCTCTAGAGCACCTGCATTGTATTGGGTATACATATATGCTGTACCTTGGCTAGACTGTCCATTCTCTGCAGCATCCTCTTCATCTGTTGCTCTTCTTCATCAGTAAACCTGCTCAGTAGAGGCTCCAGATGACCCGTCTACCAAAAGATCCCACACAAAGGAATTAGTAGAGGAATGTGTAGAGAGAACTGCACTATTACAAATGGTGTACAGAGTGATCTAGTTATAATTTGGTGATGAAATTACAGTGTATTCAAATACCTCCATATTGGGCACTACAAGCAGGTTGGAAATTTTTGTTCTGTCATTGATGAGGCTGTTCCAGTCCAACAAGTCAATAGTCCTGCAGATAGACAAAAAAATTTAATGCTGTGCCAGTCAGATCAAGCTCTGCAGTGGCCAGAAACTATCCTATATAAGAGTAAACTATTATCTCCCCAGAGATCAGCCCTGAATATAGCAGTGGTGATCAGTTTCTCTGCACATTCACTTTCCACATTATGAGAATCTTTCATTTCACAGCAATATATGAATTTAACAAATTATGGCAACCATTCTTAAAGCATGTCAGCATTAACTGTTTACAGCAGAGGCCCTCAAACTGTGGGGCATGCCTTGTACGTGGGGCTCTGGTAAGATGGAAAATATCGTAAAATAAATATTTAAATGACCACTTCAGTTCTGCCAATGTTTGCACATTTTGCTTAGGAGCTTTGCATTTTAACAACAGAATGCATAAAATATGCCAAAAGAGTCTTCTCTTTTCACTTAATAAAAAAACAACATATAAATCCAGAATGATTGACAGTTGCACAGGTGTTTTGAGCGCTCCACTTGAAAAAATGCACCAATGTATCGCTCTTGCTTTCTCTCATGCTAAATGGAGAATTTGTTTAGTTAATTTGTGTGAAACAAAGTTTATCAATGTGTGTATGTTATTTCTCATTAAATAAATATATAATATCAGTTAACTATAACATTTATTAGGGATGCCACCAATAAGGTTTATCAATGTTTGTCTGTTATTCATCATTAAATAAGTATATAATATCACTTAACTATAACAGTTATTAGGGATGCCACCAGTGGACTGGGTGCATGAATTCCCAAAAAAAACTGGGTATTGGGGAGCACTGGGAAAAAGTTTGAATATGTCTGGTTGACATGAACTGGATTTTACTACCTACTCGCAGACTAGAAAACAGGGTCGTGCTAATAGGTAGGGGAGTAACGATACATTGTGACATGCATCACGAATCAAAAATGTGACTATCGTGTATCGTGGAAATGTGTGATTCACATCGTGGAACTCTACATGCTATTAATTAGGAATGTAGGAACCCATAGAGTATAATATATGGAGAGTACGCTGGTCAGTTGATCACATTCTTTTGTTGGAGAGCCTGCGAGATCTATCGATACACCCCTGATAGATAATAATTTATTTTTCTTTTTATTTGATATAATCTATAAGAGAAGTCATTCTACTTTATTTTCTGTACAAGTCTGCTCAATTAAATGACTCATTGCTTATGTAACATTTGAGAAATATATATAAAAAAAGGGGAACATGGGTATAGTAACTACTACAATGAGTTCAGAAAGATACTTCACCCAGATGAGCCCAGCTTCTCCCCAGTGAGCCAGTTTTCAATGTCGTTCTTGGATGCCACACCCAGTTTAGCCAAAGTTTCCTAAGAAAGAGCAAGATAAGCATGACTGAAACATGAATGGATCCATAAGCTGGATAGGTAAGGAAGGCTTAAAGTATAATGAAGACTAATTAAGCTTTTTAAAGGCTAATGATGTTTGAAGAGAAAGTACCTGTAGCTGCTCAAGCTCTAGTTTCTGCTCCAGTACAGCCATCCCATCCTTCCCCTGCTGCGCTGCCAGCAAACTAAAAAAACGCCTCCATTTTACCAGCACCTCTGAGAACTGCAGCTATAAGGACACATATATTTAGAGCTGGGAAGATAGATAGATAGATAAAGAGAAAGAGATTAGTTATTTACCAGAAACTGAGGTCGACCCAAAGCTGTCATCTTAATGGCCGAGAATCCATCCACAGAGCTGCCAGCTAAAACACATACCAAAGCCTGAGCACTGACAGGTATTTAGTACATTGGCAAATGTCTACACAGCAAAAATCTAACCAGATGCTTTGATGCATTTGATGAAGGTCTCCATGTGATGGTCACACTTGGCCTCGTCGGCATAGAAGTATGTACGAGCACTGATCACACCACCACGTCGATCCCCAAACTGACGATGGGCTTTGTACTTCTTCTCACGATGGTCAATACCTGCATGATGTGAATGATTTATGGCACAGCAGTTATGTATACAAAAAAGTATTAAACTCAAATCAAGAGCAAAGCTATTAACTGTTTAAATAATCTATATATACACTCACTGTCCACTTTATTAGGAACACCTTTACACCTGCCCATTCATGCAGTTATCCAATCAGCCAATCATGTGGCACCAGCACAATGCATAAAATCATGGAGATACAGGTCAAGAGCTTCAGGTAATGTTCACACCAAACATCAGAATGGGGAAAAGTGTGATCTCTGTGACTTTAACCATGGCATGTTGTTGGTGCAAGATAGGCTGGTTTGAGTATTTCAGAAAATGGAATTTTCACGCACAACAGTCTCTAGGATTTACATAGAATTGTGCATAATACAAAAAACATCCTGTGTGCAGAGAGTCTGCAGGATGAAACAACTTGTTGAGAGAGAGATCAGAGGAGAATGACCAGACTGATTTGAGCTGACAGAAGTCTATAGTAATAAAAAATAAGCACTCTTTACAACCATGGTGAACAGAAAAGGATCTCAGCACGCACAACACATCAAACCTTGCAGTGGATGGGCTACAACAGCAGAAGACCACATCAGGTTCCAGTTTTTTCAGCCAGGAACAAGAATCTGAGGCTATCATGGGCACAGACACACCGAAACTGGACAGTTGAAGACAGGAAAAAGACCAGGTGATTTTTTTCTAATCTCCAACTGTCCAGTTTCTGTGAAGTTGTGCCCATGATAGCCTCAGAATCTTGCCCTTTGCTGACAGGAGTTGGCTGACTTTTCTGCTCAACGTGGTTGTAAAGAGAAATTATACGAGTTACTATATCCTTCCTGGCAGCTTGAACCAATGTGGCCATTTTCCTCTGAACTGTCTTATCAATGTTTTTTGTTTTTTGCACCATTCTGTGTAAACCTATTACACACACACACACACATGCATATATATATATATATATATATATATATATATATATATATATACACATACACACACACATGTGGAAATTAGGACACCCCATGAAAGCCTGTGTTTTTTTAACATAGTTAAACATATGGACATTTGATCTTCATTTTAACAATATTGGGAGATTCAAGTAATATAACTAAACAAATAAAACCAAAGAAAAGTCTTTTTAAAATGATCTGTAAAATGTAGTTTAAAAAAATTTATTTGTACTTAAAATGGCTAATATTTCTTACAGGTGTACCACATCAGGTGCAAATTATTAGATTATTTAAACCTCAGACATTTAGTTTGGTTTGCTTTTAATTGTTGAAGTGAGAGGTATCACCATGGTGAGATCCAAAGAGGTCTTCAGAAAGAAGATTGTTGATACTTATGAGTCTGGTTAAGGATATAAAAAGATCTCAAAAGAATTTGTAATCAGCCATTCCTCTGTCCGGAAAATCATTTACAATGGAGAACATTTAAAATAACTGCCAACATGGCCAGGTCAGGCCGTCCAAGCAAATTCCCCCCAAGAGCAGACCGCAAGATGCTTAAAGAAGTCTCCAAAAACCCTAAAATATCATCACAGGACGTACAGCAAGCTCTTGCTACAGTTGATGTCAAAGTGCATGAATCTACAATAAGAAAGAAACTGCACAACTTTAATTATCATGGCAGGTGTGCAAGGAGGAAACCTTTGCTGTCTAAGAAAAACATGAGGGCAAGACTGAAGTTTGCCGAAGAACACATAGACAAAGGCCAAGACTTCTGGAATAATGTGCTTTGGACAGATGAGTCTAAAATTGAATTATTTGGACACCATAACAGAGGGCATGTTTGGCGTAAAACAAATACAGCATTTCAGCAAAAGAACCTCATACCAACTGTGAAACATGGAGGTGGAAGTGTTATGGTTTTGGGATGCTTTGCTGCAGCAGGACCTGGCCAGCTCACCATCATAGAATCCACTATGAATTGTGTCAGAAGGTGCTTGAGGAACATGTGAAACCATTTTTCAAAAAACTGAAGCTGATCTGGAACTGGACCTTGCAACATGACAGTGACCCAAAACATACCAGTAAATCCACCAAGGACTGGCTGAAAAGTAAAAAATGGATAGTTCTGGAATGGCCAAGATCAAAATCCTATTGAGATCCTGTGGGGTGATTTGAAATGGACTGTGCATGCAAGAAACCCCTCAAACATCACACAGCTGAAAGAATTCTGCATTGAGGAGTGGTGGAAACTTTCTTCCAGTCGAAGTCAGAAACTGGTAAATGGCTACAAGAAACGTCTCATTTAGGTTATTTCAGCCAAAGGGGGAAACACTAGCTATTAGGGCATAGAGTGTCCTAACTTTTTCCTCAGTTGAAATACTCATTTTTGTTGATTTCTTTTGTTTAATAAGTGATTTTTTGTTGTTTACATGCAATTACATCACTTTCATCTACAGGTACAAATTAAAACAAGATCAGAAATTGACATGTTGACATTTCTTAATAAAGAACTGAATAATTAATGGGGTGTCCTAATTTTTTCACATGACTGTATATATACACACACAAACACACACACACACGTGTATGTATACAGAAGGCAGCAAGTGAACAGTCAGTTCTCAAAGTTGATATGTTGGAAGCAGGAATAATTGGCAAGTTTAAGGATCTCAGTGACCTTGAGAAGGGCTAAACTGTGATGGCTAGACAACTAGGTCAGAGCATCTCCAAAACAGCAGGTCTTGTGGGGTGTTCCCAGTATGCAGTGGTTAGTCCCTACCAAAAGTGGTCCAAGGAAGGACAACCGGTGAACCGGCAACAGGGTCATGGGTGCACAAGGCTCATGGTCACACAAGGCTCGCTGATGCGCGTGGGGAGTGAAGGCTATCATGTCTGGTCCAATCCCACAAAAGAGCAACTGTAGCACAAATTGCTGAAAAAGTTAATGCTGCCCATGATAGAAAGGTGTCAGAACATATAGTGCATTGCAGATTGCTGTGTATGGGGCTGCGTAGCCGCAGACCGGTCAGAGTGCCTATGCTGACCCCTGTCCACCGCAGAAAATGCCTACAATGGGCACTTGAGCATCAGAACTGGACCATGGAGCAATGGAAGAAGGTGGCCTGGTCTGATGAATCACGTTTTCTTTTACATCAAGTGGATGGCCAGGTCCGTGCGAGTCACTTACCTGGAGAAGAGATGGCACCACAATACATTATGGGAAGAAGGCAAGCCAGCGGAGACAGTGTGATGCTCTGGGCAATGTTCTGCTGGGAAACCTTGGGTCCTGGCATTCATGTGGATGTTACTCTGAGACATATCACCTACCTAAATATTGTTACAGACCAAGTACACCCCTTCATAGCAACAGACTTAAAGGATCTGCTGCTAACATCTTGGTGCCAGATACCACAGCACACCTTGAGAGGTCTTGTGTAGTCTGTGCCTTGATGGGTCAGAGCTGTTTTGGCGGACCTACACAATATTAGGCAGATGGTTTTAATGTTAAGGCTGACGGTGTATATAAAATCATATAAATTAGCAAACCAAACTAGCAGCTCCAGTGCTCTTTGGATCGAACAAATTCTTTTTATGGACAGTGATTTCCGTAAAACTGGGTTAGGACTTTGTTTACATTAACATATGTGTTTTGTTTTCATTCTTGTCCTGTCTCCTCCCCTGTCTTGTCATTGGTTGCATCCTTCATGTGTCACGTCCTGTCTCACCTGTTCCTAGTTTCGCCCTTGATTATTCTGTATATTTAAACCTCCCCCGTGTGTCTTTGTTCATCGTGCAGTATTGTTCAGCGTTTCACTGCCTGACTTTACCTAGCTGTTTTGTTTTGTGGGTTCACTCCAGTTTTTTACTTCTCGTGTGTTTCTTGATTCTTGTGTCTGTTATAACTGTTTGCTGATCGCCTGACCCTGTGCTTGTTTTTCACTATGCGCTTACTCTTCATTTTTGGGTTTCTCTGCCTGTCTCTCAATAAATGCTTTATACTGCAATTGGATCCGTCTCCAGTCACATTAATTCTGGTCGCCACGGGAACCATGGGCCTAGGAAGCGTGGCTGAATTCATTTGTTTAACAAGCGTGATTTATGGGAAGGGGGACTTTTGCTTTGGACTAGCCTGTCAGATGAACCCATTCGGTCATTCACTAGCTACTATGAAGAGGCCAATGTGAAACATCCCTGCAGAGCTCACTCCAGAGGCTGCCTCCTTCCCTGCAGAGTTCCCTCCAGAGGCTGACAGGGCAGCCTCCTTCCCTGAAGAGCTCCAGCCAGAGGCCGACAGGGCGGCCTCTCCTGCAGAGCTCCCTCCAGAGGCCCACAGGGCGGCCTCCTTCCCTGCAGAGCTCCAGCCAGAGGCACACAGGGGGCCCTCGCTTCCAGAGCTCCAGCCTGAGACCAACGAGGTGATCTCTCCTGCTCTGCTCCAGCTTGAGGCTGACGGCACGGTCTCCCACGCCATGCTCAAGCCAGATTCCGACAAGTGGCTTCCCACGCCATGGTCCTGCCTGAGGTTGACGGCACGGCCTCCCATGACCTGCTAACGCCTGAGACCAAGACTTGTTCCTACACGAGGCCAACGGCGCGGCCTTCCATGACCTGCTCAAGCGTAAGATTGATAGCAGGGCTTCCCATGACCTGCTCAAGTCTGTGACAGCCGAGATGGCCTCCCAAGACCTGCTCAATCCTGAGGCCAATGAGACAGCCTCAAACGCCACGTTCCTGTCTGTGGCTGACGGCAAGGCCTCCCAAGACCAGCTGGCTTCTGTGGCTGATGATGCAACAGCGCAGGCTCTCGGATTAGGACTTTGTTTACATTAACATGTGTGTTTTGTTTTCATTCATGTCCTGTCTCCTCCCCTGTCTTGTCATTGGTTGCATCCTTCATATGTCTTGTCCTGTCTCACCTGTTCCTAGTTCCCCCTTGATTATTCTGTGTATTTAAACAAATGTGTCTCTGTTCGTCATGCAGTATTGTTCAGTTTTCACTGCCTGACTTTACCTAGCTGTTTTGTTTTGTGTTTTCACTCTGGTTTTTGTCTTCCGGCTTGTTTCTTGATTCTCGTGTTTGTTTTGCCTGTTTGCTGATCGCCTGACCCTGTGCTTGTTTTTCACTACGTGTTTGCTCTTCATTTTTGGATTTGTCTGCCCGTCTCTCAATAAACGTTTTATACTGCAATTGCATCCATCTCCACTGGCATTACATGACAGTTCAGCTTGATTAGAAATATTTGACTTTATTATCACTTTTCAATGATCATTGGCCATCCAGAACTGAACTGAACATGACTGTACACAACTGGGTTTATAATCATAGGGCCTTTTAAAGTTAATTATTACATTATAACATATTTGGTACATACCATGGCTTTCCTTTTCAGCCTGAGACACACAGGAACTGGAAAAATAAAAAGAGAACATGGCAGGAGGAAAAGGACATGAGTGGTGCAATATTACATCCTGGTAACTTTTAATGTCTTAAGAGGTTTCCCTGGCCACTGGCACCAAGCATAAAAAAGATTTCTAAGTTTTTCAAGTTTAACTGCGATCGAAAAACACACAAATGGATTGATCAAGACAGTCACACACTACTTCACCAAAAAGCCTAAAGTACCCTCTCCATTTACTGACTCACACACCGGCAGAAAAGCCAAACCTGGTCATGTCTGGCATTTCCAGCTCAGTGCTATCAAGTTGTGAATCTCATTTAGAATTGCAACAGTATTCTCTAATGGCAGTGGCCTCTTTCAGCAGGATAATGCTTTCTGCCACACTGCAAAAATTGTTCAGGAATGGTTTGAGCAAAATGAAAAGAGTTCAACTTTGACTTGACCTCCAAAAATTCCCCAGATCTCAGTTGCAATCGAGCATCTGTGGGATGTGCTGGACAAACAAGTCTGATCCATGGAGGCCCCATCTCGCAACTTACATGACTTAAAGGATTTGCTGCTAACGTCTTGATGCCAGATACCACAGCACACCTTCAGAGGTCTTGTGGAGTCCATGCCTTGATGGATCACAGCTGTCCTGGCGGCACAAGGGGGACCTACACAATATTCGGCAGTTGGTTGTAATGTTATGGCTGATCGGCATATGTAAGATTTTTTTTTATTATTATTTTTTTCCCCCTAAATTATTATAACTTTTTAATAATTTTTTCTAAGGCAGTCTGTTCTGGGTTGGTTGGGAAGAGATTAACAATGTAAAAAGTATTGTCTTTGTACAAATAATTACATTCGTTCTTGCAAATGAATATTATAAAAAAACCTCCTTGGTTGACAACGCAGTGTGTGCAGGTGCATTGTCGTGGTGCAAGATCCACTTCTCCCAGACTTTTTTCTGATGCGTTCCTGTAGATGCCTAAGCACTTCAATGTAAAATTGCTTAGGTGTGCACAGAACATTCGAATTCTGGGAATTTTCTGTGCGTGTGTATAAATTTTGTGTGTGTGTATAAATATACACTCACTGAGCACTTTATTAGGAACACTATACTAATACTGGGTAGGGCCTCCATTTGCTCTCAAAACAGTCTCAATTCTTCACAGCATGGATTCTACAAGATGTTGCAAACATTCCTTTGAGATTCTGGTCCATGTTGATATGATTGCATCACGTAGTTACTGCAGAATGCAGGAGCACTGCAGGTGCACTTTCATGCTGAAAATCTCCCATTCTACCACATCCCAAATGTGTTTTATTGGATTCAGATCTGGTGATTGGGAAGACCACTGAAGAACACTGAATTTATTGTCATGTTCATGAAAGTTTGAGACAACTTGCTTTGCGACATGGTGCATTATCATGCTGGAAGTAGCCATCAGAAAATGGGTAAAGGGATGCACATGGTCAGCAACAATACTCAAATAGGCTGTTGCATTCAAGTGATGATTGATTGGTATTAACAGGCCCAAAGTGTGCGGTGAAACTTTCCCCACACCATTACACCACCTCAACCAGCCTGGACTGTTGACACAAGGCAGTTGGGTCCATTTATTCATGCTGTTGGCACCAAATTACGACCCTACCATCTGTGTGCCTCAGCAGAAATTCAGATTCATCAGACCAGGCTACATATTTTCAGTCTTCAAATGTTCAGTTTTGGTGAGCCTGTGCCCAATACAGTCTTAGCTTTCTGTTCTTGGCTGACAGAAGTGGAACCTGATGTGGTCTGCTGCTGTTGTAGCCCATCCGCCTCAAGGTTCAACATTTTGTGCATTCTGAGATGCTTTTCTGCTCACCACAATTGTACACAGTGGTTACTGTAGCCTTTCTGTCAACTCAAATCAGACTGGCCATTCTCCGTTGACCTCTATCATCAACAAGGCAGACCTTCAGCTTTAATTTGAGAGTATTTACATCCAAACTGGGTTAACAGTTTAGGAACTACAACACATTTAATATGTAATCCCCCTCTATCTTAGGGACCAAAAGTAACTGGACAAAGTGACAATCAGAAATTAAACTTTACACTTTGTCTGTAGCCATGACTAAAGGTCATTCTATATATTAATTATTTTGCAGCTGTAGTCAGAAGAAAAACAGCTCTTGACAGTATTAAAAGCCCTTTTTATATCCTAGTGTGTAAAACCCATGTGTATACAAGTGTGTGCGTGTGTGTTTGTTTAAACCCACCCCATATACCCAAGAGCACACATTGAGATTACACATGTGCAGACAGTGTACCCCTGCACCACCTTCACCATCTCAGCCAAAAAAGAGGACATGCACCTAAATTTTAAACCCACAGTGTGTGACTGCCCAGCTCACTAAGCATCACTGAGGATGACCTGGAAAGAAGCACAATGTCAGTTTCCAGTAATGAACTCAGAAGATATTTTCTGCCCTTCTGTTTCTGTGGCTTCATCTGGCATTAACTGTAGTGACCTGTAGTGATTTCCATGTTCAGAGAAAAGATTATTTTATAACTGTCTTTTGAAAGATTTCCTTCTCTGCTGATTAGTGAAATCAGGTCTCTATGTTCTTTTTCTCTCTTTATCTCTCTTGTTCTCTTGCTCACGCAGACTACTGCTGTGTTCCCATGATGGGTGTTTTTGTTTCATTCTGTGCCATCAGAAAAACTCTACATCTCAGCTTACCCAAAACATCTTGCACAACATTCACTGCTCCTCTGGGGGATGTGCTTGTGTGTCATAACAGTGCTCACTCGTGCTCATGCGTTCCTACACACCATGCAAGGGGTGTAAACACTTTCCTACTTAACTGACCAATCAGGGGTGGGGGTGGGGTGGGAGGGCTTGGCCTAACTGACCAAACAGGATTTGAAAGCAGGTTCAATAACTGTGGCCAAAAAAAGGTTATGAGCCGGCATACTGGGATATACTGGGATATACTGAACAAACCTTCTGCCTGATATTAATTTTAACACAGCCGAGAAGCTACTAAGGAACACAGACCATGCAAAAATAATTTATTTCATCTGACTCTCAGCAATAGGATTTTGACTTGTTTTATTATTTTGCTTCAAAAACATATTAGAGGAAATACTAGCCATAACATGATGCATCTGCTCCAGTTACAGTTAATAGTCATGTGGTTTCTCTCATGATTTTCAAATCTGTCTATTACAGATTTAGCTGCTCTATTCATATGGGTAAGCTAGGTTGCAAAAGAAAAATGGATGCTGCAAATGCAAATAATTAGAATGAATGGAAAATATAATTTAAAAAAATAAGTACTACCTTTGATACTTTATTTTTGTGATTGTTTTTAGTTTGTTTGCAATTTTTGCTGAAGTTTAACATAGTCTACCAAAAATGAGCCTAAATTAAGAAGAGAACAGGACTAACATCGCAACCAAAACCTACTGCAGATTTAGAAACATGGCAGTTAGGATAAATAATAAACAATGCTGATGCATACTGATGTTTGTAAACCATATGCCATGGTTTTTAAATGGTGTTACTAATTTCATTAAATAAATACTAATGCTACTACCAGACTAATAAATAAATTAAAAAAAAAATCATAGGTAGAGCATTATTTACTCAGTACAAAACACCACTTAAATTAACACAGGCAAATTTGAGGAAATCCCTGATAAGTAGATGAATTGGTGGTTAAATACATTATCAATCTGTAGCAATTCAACAAACAATTTGGAAGCAGTAGCCAGCTACTCCTGCTCTTCTATTTGTGAGCAAGTTGACTATCAGTCTAGTTTTCTCTGCAAGTGAGTAGCCATCCTGGTTGCGACAGTAACAGATCATCCGTCCCTCATTTTACCACACTCATTCTATATACAATCCTTTACCAAGCTGCACAGATAAAAACCCATTTGATGTAAACCGCAGTTTACATGTGGCCAAGCAGTGGAGAGTTATCTAAACTTTAATCTCTGGTGGTACGGTGATGGTGAAGTGATGCCCTGACAATTCAACAATCACTGAAACACTCATACAGTCAACACAATATCTTTTAAGAGCTTGTTGTGATTAAATCGATCAAACACATGAACTTGATTGAGCTGTTAATCGCCAGTAACAGCTGTTTAGTACTGTTTGCTATTCAGTCTTAGTGACTACCTTCGGGCTATGGCTAAATTTTCCATAGGTTTCCATCAAAGTTCTCTATAGATACGGTCAGCTGCAGCTTGTTCTGTTTAAAAACAAATAAAAATGGATCAGCACAACTATCCTCACTAAGCTAGTATCCTAATAGCACTGCCATACTTACTCCATCTCCTTTTTCTCGGCTTCTTCCTGTGTGAGGTCTTCCTCTACACTGTAGTCCAGAACCGAGCCAACCCCAAAAGCCTGGTTCTTCTGCATCAGGGGCTTAATAGAGTCCTGGTCTTCTCCTGCCACAAACTGCCCATAAAATGTCATCTTCATCAACTTCTCGAAAAGGCGCTGGCCTAAGATCCTCCTACTCAAGTCCATTAGCTATAGGGAAAGAACAGTAATGTATAGAATATTGATAAATATATTGAACAAACAGCCTCATATGAGAGAAGTGAGCTATGGTATATAGTGTTATTTGCAGTATATGCTGAAGATATATCAGAATGGTTCCAGTTTAAGTTTTGCTAGATTTGCTAGATGTAATACAGCCTGACCAGCAGCAAGTTGGTAAGTTGATAACTACCATTTGACTAGCTCTGTTAATCAACTTGCTTTTTGATAATAGTAGACAATTGTCAGGAGCTTTTGTGTCATGGGTCCTGAATGTACTGTTCCTTTTTAGTTAAATTGCTGCTGAATATGACAGGTATACATACTTTTTTCAGACAATGTAATATAAATCATAATAAAATGGTGGTGATGATGATGATATGAAAATTTAACACTGGTTCATGCTTCACTGTAGCCATATGCAATATTTAAGCAAAACTTGACATACACTGAACTACATACAAGTAATTAGGTAAGGCAACTGCAAACCCCTCCTCACCTCCTTGTTCTTATCCACGAGGAAGTCAAACGTGCAGAGTTTGAACACGAGCAAACTTCGCAACAGTTCGAGCGTGTCTTTGCTCTTGTACGCTTCCTGCGTGTTCTCAAAATCGATGAAGATCTTCTTGCCATGGCTGACCGCATGTCTTCTCGCATCGCTCATCAAGTCTACCATGCACGGTTTCTCAACTAGCGGACATACTGCTTGCGCCTCTTCGCCTTTCTCTTGCGGCCGGTTCGATGCTCCAGTGGATCGTAATCTTTTTGGAGCAAACTTCATGCGGATCAGTTTGTCCGAATTGGCTCTTACCAGAGCCTGCATCACCATGCCGTACCACATTGTTTTAAGGACTTTAAAAGAAGTTCAGCTGGGAGTTTCCGTTCCGTTCCAACACGTGGACGCAGGGGGTGCTCGCACGCGCTCTCCAGTTCACACGAACGCGGTTACTAAAAGAGATTTGTGACGCGCCTCACACAGCACCTCTGAAAGGCAGTCATATGTAAGGGCATATGAGCCCAAACATTTCAACGCCCCTTATCTTAATTCGCTTCTATCCCGGGGCGGATCTAGGATCAGACCTTCAGTGGTGCTCAGCCCCTGATGAATGTGAAATACAAACATGCAAAGCACTAGCTGGTTTTCATTACAGTAGTTGACTGATTACTGTGACTTTCCCATAAGGGTGATTCCTACAGTACAATTCTGTGCCTTTTTTGTCCCCAACACAGATGGTATTTATGTAAAATGTGGAATAATAATTAACACTTTTTGAATGTTAAACACAATGCAGTCTCCCACAAACTATATTTTATACATTTTACCCTGCTTTTATTCGTCAGACACTAGAGGTTTCCCATTTCCCTAGGGATGTGCATTAGATTTCTGAGATAAATGTAGGCGGTATAATCATAAAAATGTTTCAGAGATTTCACATATTTTAAAAGCTTTGTTTAAGTCATTTCTAAACATTACACTGTTTCAATGATTATAAGAGATTTTCTTTAAATGAATTTCTGTCTTTATAACGACATAATTTCCTGGGCTCACATTTTTTTGAGGGAAAGCAGACTTTTTAATGTCTATTTTAAGATTTCTCTGTAATGGCTAAATTAAGATTTCATTTCAAAGTCATCATATTAAAAAGTATAAAATTCTTTTGTTGATTTCACTTTTATGGTAGACTGGTCTTGCTCAAACTCTGTGTAATGATTTGTTAGAATGTCCACCCTGTTATGGTCCAACCTGTTAGCACAAAAGACCTAACAGGGTGGACATGCACATAACAGTAGACATCTAAATAGTGTATCTATGTAGCCTATGTGTGTTTTAGATTTAGATTTATTGTTCAGTTTGGTTTAAATGATAGAAATATTGTTATTCAGTATCTCTTAAAGAATGCCCTTAAGAGCAGCTGACATACAGAGGTGTTAGAAAGAAACAGAGATAATCAAAAAGTACTGTACCAAAACATTCAGTCCAGACAGTGAGCCTAGTTAAGAGGCTTCAAGGTGAGAGACAGTTTATGCTAGGCCAATCTCATACTTATGTTTCCCATTTTTTTTTCTAGCTAAAGTACTGCAAAGCCCTAATCTTAATCTGAAAGATATAGCATGCACATCCAAAAAACGCAAAGATGAATGAAAAACCCAATACATACAATTAGGTCCGGAAGTATTTCCACAATGACCGAGTTTTAGTGATTTTGCCTTTATACACCACCACAATGGATTTGAAATAAAACAATCAAGATGTGAACGAAGTGTAGACTTTCAGCTTTATTTTAAGAGGTTCCACAAAAATATGGCATTTACCATTTAGGAATTATAGCCATTTTAAGGAAAGTACTTCCATTTTCAGGGACTCAAAGGTATTTGGACAAAGTGACATAATTGTAAATATAACCACAATTTTAATACTTGGATGAAAATCCCTTGCAGTCAATGACTGCCTGAAGTCTGGAGCCCATGTTCTCAAAACTCAAATTCTGAGTTTCCTCCCTGGAGATGCTTTGCCAGGTCTTCACTGCAGCCACCTTCAGTTGCTGCTTGTTTGTGGGTCTTTCTGCCATCAGTCTTGTCTTCAGTAAGTGAAAAGCATGCTCTATTGTGTTGAGATCAGGCGACTGACTTGGCCATTGAAGAATATTCCATTTCTTTGCCTTCAAAAAGTCTTGAGTTGCTTTTGCAGTATATTTAGGGTCATTATCCACCTGCACTGTGAAGTGGCGTCCTATCAGTTTTGTAGCATTTGGCTGAATGTGAGCAGAGAGTATAGCCCTATACACCTCAGAATTCATCTTGATACTTCTGTCAGCAGTCACATCATCAATAAACACCAGTGAGCCCGTTCCATTGGCGGCCATACATGCCCATGCCATAACATTTCCTCCACCATGTTTGACATGATGTGGTATACTTTGGATCATGAGCTGTTCCTTTCTTTCGCCATACTTTTCTCTTCCCATCATTCTGGCACAAGTTAATCTTGGTTTCTTCAGTCCAAAGAATCTTATTCCAGAACATGGGAGGCTTTTTTTAGATGTTTCTGGCAAAATCTAATCTGGCTTTCCTGTTCTTTAATATTACCAGTGGTTTGCACCTTGTTGTAAACCCTCTGTATTTACATTCATGAAGGCATCTCTTAATTGTATATTTTGACAATGATACGCCTAACTTCTCCAGAGTATTCTTGACTTCTGTTGATGTTGTGAAGGGGTTTTTCTTCAACAAGGAAATGATTCTGCGATCCACCACTTTAGTTGTCTTCCGTGGTCTTCCAGGCCTTTTGATGTTGTTGAGCTTACCAGTACTTTCTTTCTTTTTAAGAATGTACCCAACTGTTGATTTGGCCACACCTAAGGTTTTTGCTATCTCTCTTATAGATTTATGTTGTTTTTTCAGCCTAATGATGGCCTCCTTCACTTGCATTGAGATCTCCTTGGACTTCATATTGGTAGCTCCAGTCGAACAGCTGCCAAATGCCAACTCAATACCTGACATCAACTCCAGACCTTTTATCTGCTTCATTTGTCTTGAAGTAACAGGGGAATGGACCGTACCTGGTCAAATAATTTCTTGTCAGTCAATTGTTCAAATACCTTTGAGCCCCTGAAAATGGAGGTACTTTGCTTAAAATGGCTGTAATTCCTAAATGGTAAATACCATATTTTTGTGGAACCTCTTAAAATAAAGCTGAAAGTCTACACTTCAATCACATCTTGATTGTTTTATTTCAAATCCATTGTAGTGGTGTATAAAGGCAAAATCACAAAAACTCCATCATTGTCCAAATACTTCTGGACCTAACTGTATATTTGGGTCCATAAATATTTGGACAGTGACACAATTTTCATAATTTTGCCTCTGTACACCACCACAATGAATTTGAAATGAAGCAATCAAGATGTGATTGAAGTGTAGACTTTCAGCTTTAACTGAAGGGGTTTAACAAAAATTTTGCATTAACTTTAGGAATTATAGCCTTTTTTATGTAGTTCCTCCATTTTCATGGGCTCAGAAGTAATTGTACAAATGACTGATATGCAGTTTCATGGCCGGGTGCTGCCCGTTTCCTCATTATTTCGTGAATTTAGGGAGATAGAAGGTCTGGAGTTGATTCCAAGTGATGAATTTGCATTTAGTAGCTTTTCATGTGAGTTCTCACTATGCGGTCCCAAGAGGTGTCAATGAAAGAGGAGGAGGCCATCATTAGGCTGAAAAAAAAAACCAGACCTATCAGAGACATAGCAGAAAATCTAGGAGTGGCCAAATCAACAATTTGGTACATTCTTAGAAAGAAGGAATGAAGGAATTTCTTCAATCTTGACAATCTTATGGAATTTCTTGACAATCTTATGGAACTCAGCAAGTCCCCCACTCTGCCCCCAGAAATGATCATACCCTCTGGGTATCGTAAAGATACTCTGTCAATTCAATTACTGGAAAATTGTCTTTAAAGTAATTATTCTTTCTGTAATCAGTGGACAAAATGCCTTTTTTTGAAGTTGTTTCAAGTAAAGGAGTTGCTCTAAAAATGGCTTCAACTACTTATGGAACAATGGAGTCATCAAGATCCTTGTTATGTTTGGTAAGAATGTCCTTTAGACTTGATGTGCATGAACTCTTGTAGCAAAAAAGCAAACAATATTATTTAGCTCCTCAGTTACTTTTCGTGTTGCAAGACAGCATGCATACAAAGAAAAAGTGATGCAAGTTTATGCTGGACAGTTGATGTGTCCACTTTTTCTATTCCTGATGCCTGCGACAGTCAGTGTGTCATTATCACTTTCGGCAGTAGGGTCCTGATCCAAACTCTGACCTGCATTAAAATAATTCTCCTACACTATATTAACAGTTGTCACTGAAATGCTGTAGTTTTTTACTGGATAGTTGTGTGTCCTGCTTTAAAAAAATGGGCACCTCATGGTTTCATGTCTTCTTAAATGTATTCCTAATTCCTAGGAGGAATTTTCTTCACACGTAGCTGCTTTAACATAACATTTCGAAAGATGACATCTTAATTAACCTGGTGTTTTAATGGAGTACACACAATCTATGTAGAATCAGTGCCAATATGTACCATGGTGCCCATGGCATACTCTGTGGTGCTTCAACAGAACATCTACATCTTGGGTGGTGAATGAGCAGTTACTGCAGTGCATCTACCATGTTGTTTTCTGAAAAAAAAAGAAAAAGCAAAAACTGACAGTTATCATACTATTACTAATTCATATAGGTTATTTAGCTAAATTAACATAGCTGTAGATAATCACAAATGTTTATAGTTACAAAGCTAGGTTGCTGAGTAATTAGCAAAACTCAGTTCGAATTCATGTGGAATCAACTGCAGTCTGAAACAAAAAGGACAAGGCTAAATAAAATTCTGTCTGAATCTGGGTCTTTTTGGTTAGTTAAAGTCATATAACTGGACAGAAAATGACCTGAAGTTTAGGCAAGCTAATGTTAACTGGATTGGTAACCAACTGACATACCTAGCACCATGTAAAAAACTTACTACTATATATGAACTAGCAATCTTGCTAACTAACTAACCATCTAGGTAGGACCATCTAGGTGCACCATGTTCAACAGCTAGCTTAACCACTGAAAACATTTTTATTGTTCTGAATTCATGCTTCGTTCTTCGAACAAAGGTTTTGACAAATTAAATGATAAGTTTGCTAATATAGCTAGGTAATTTTAGGTTTGAAATGCACACACAGGTTTGAAATGAAATGTAGGACATATAATACATAAAATGCATTACATTACTTCAACATTATTTGGAACATGGCATGATATAGTTCTTTTGTAGTGAACCATCCACATAGTTAGCTAGCTACAACATGTGCACCATGTTAGCCCAGTTGGCCAAGGAAAACATTCAAGAGATTAGTGCTAATTTATTTGTGCTCATAAACGTCTGATGGGTGGAGAACATATAAGCTGCTAACATAAGCTAGTATTAAAAAGCAATGCCACTGTTAACTTTACCACATAATTTTATAGCTAAAAGGCTACTAACCACAGTCGAAGGCAACAAAAAGCCAATATGCTCTCCCCTATAGATTCGCTCACTTCCACTGCAATTCGTCAACTTAAACTGAAAAGGAAAAGCCTGGGAAAACTGACCTAATTGCTTATTTCATTTTTATCAAATTGATATTTAAAGTTTTGCTAATAAAAGAAGCAAAACAATGGATTTTGAGTTTGTTAAACTTTGACGTCATTAATTCGAGCATCTAACTTACTTCTTTGCATAGAGACAACTATTTTTCAAGTTGGATTTTTATTTTTTTTTTATTTTTTAAGTGTAATGCATTTCATGCTACAAACTAAATCATTGTAATTAACAGTTGTCAAAGTGTTCAGGTACTCTCTGTTTACCTTTCCAGCCCTGTAAATAGAATGTTGATTCATTTTAAATATCAAATATTCAACTATGTGAATAGAAGGACACCCAATTTCTGTGAAAACAGTCATTGAGCCACAAAGCCATTATTTGGTTGACAAACTTATTATGCAAAATAAATTGAATACATGAAAAACAAATAAGACACTCTATGAACTACAGGTATCAAATTAAGTTTAACCTCGTTGTTTGGCTGAACTTACCCCCACCCCTTCGTACCTCAAGCAACAATTTCACCAAAACATGACACAAAGAGAATAAACAAGACAAAACTTGCTAGCTTGTATTTCCTCTTTTTGTGAGAGACTACTACTTAAATTCCGCACTAGCTTTTAAATGTAGTAAAGTAACAGAAGTGCTGTGAGTTATTGCTGCTACTTTTTACAATAATGGCATTATTATTATTATTATTATTATTATTATTATTATTATATATTTTTTCTGTTATGGAGGCCTGTTTGGGGTAGACATGAACAGCTAACATCACTCAGGTTTCATTTATAGAAACTGTTTATTAACTGCAAAACTCACAGTGCTTTAACTATTCATACCTAAGTACATTTTCGTACTTTTGTACTTCAAGTAGAAAAATACACTGCCTGGCCAAAAAAAAAAGTCACACAATCTAATATTTTGTTGCAATGCATTTAGCTTTGATTATGGCACGCATTCATCCTGGCATTGTTTCAACAACCTTATGCAACTTCACAACATTTATTTCCATCCAGAGTTGCATTAATTTTTGGCTGAGATCTTGCATTGAGGACAGGAGAGTCTAACCACTCCGTAAAGTCTTCTCCAGCACATCCCAAAGACTTTCAATGGGGTTAAGGTCAGGACTCTGTGGTGGCCAATTCATGTGTGAAAATGATTCCTCATGCTCCCTGAATGACTCTGTCACAAGTTAAGCCTGAGGAATCTTAGCATTTTCATCCTGGAATATGCCTGTGCTGTCAGGGAAGAAAAAGTACATTGATGGGATAACCTGGTCATTCAGTACATTCAGGTGCTCAGCTGACTTCATTTTATTGCCACACAATGAGGCTGAGCCTCGACCTGACCAGTTGATGCAACCCCAGATCATATCACTGCCTCCAGAGGCTTGTACAGTAGGCACTATGCATGACGGGTGAATCACTTCATGCATTTCCCTTCTTACCCTGACACGCCCATTGCTTTGGAATAGGGTAAATCTAATTTTATCAGACCACATGACCTTTGTCCATTGCTCCACAGTCCACTCTTTACGCTCCCTAGCAAATTGAAGTAATTTTTTCCGATTAGTCTCACTAACAAATGGCTTTCTTGTGGCCACATAGCTGTTTAGTCCAAATCCTGTAAGTTCTTATCATATTGTGCGTGTGGAAATGCTCTTACTTTCACTATTAAACATAGCTGTGAGTTCTCCTGTCAATTATTTTACGATGTGACATCACCAAGCGTTTTAAAGATCTCTGATCAAGATCATTCAAGATTTTTTCCGACTACATTTCTGCTGTAAAGTTGACGGTTCACCACTATCCTTCCAGGCTTTAATAATGCACTGGACATTTCATAACCCAGTTCCAGTGATTTCAGCAATCTCCTTAGTTGTTTTCTTTGCTTGATGCAGGCCAACAATTTTCCCCTTCAGTAACATCTTTTCCACGACCATGGGATACGTAATCTGCCATGGTTGTTTAAGAAATGAGTAGCTACACACTGCAGTTAAGGTTAAAAGAATTGTTGCCAGCTGAAACATATTAATCACTGCAGTAATGATCCAATCATAGGCTCTTAAGTATTTGCTTATTTAAACCCAAACAGCGACCTTTTTTTTGGCCAGGCAGTGTAAATAGAACTCCTGAATTAAGGTTATCCTTGTCTGCATCAGCTGCTTGTTGAGAACATAGAGTTCTATGCTTTTACTGGTTGGCAGAGTTTGTATTGTTTGTATTGCTATCACTGAGCTTTCCTAATAAGAGAGAAACAAATGACAAGCGTTACCTACTTACTAGTCAGGGGGCTATTGTCCTACTACGAAGCATAAGTAGACATGAGTATCCTGAGTATCTCAGTAGAGACTTTGCCGAGCCACACTGGCACCCCGCCACTCTTGTTGCAAATAAGTAGGTTGAACGAGAATTTTCAAGAAATAAAAATAATAATGATTATAGCATACTAAAAGGGAAAGGGACCTGTGTTGTTCTAAAATGATTCACCAAATAGCCAACAAGATGAATGGAGAACATGCCGCTCAAGTAAAGTGCTCACACTCAGTCATGATTGATGGAGACACAGATGTTCATTAGCTATTATTAAATGCAAAGATTTTCTTCAGTCTGAATTAATTCTGATCGCAGATTCCTGATGACTTGTTTGTATGTGTCGCAAACTGGACACTCTGAAGACAATCTTCATTTATAATATGCTGTTCTGAACTGAAAAGGTGCCATCAATAACTCGTGGCTTTCACCCTGTGTGTGTGTGTGTGTGTGTTGCAGGCTCCGCCAGCTATGCCTCTCTCTCTCTCTCTTTCTCTCTCTCTCTCTCTCTCTGGTTACGGCAGCCACTGAAAGCGCAAAGAAACACAGATTAGTAGTCTGATGGTAATAAGACACAGGTGAGAAACATCATGCGTTACCTGCCAGTTCAACCCACCTCCTCTCCTCCTCCTGATGCTCGACCATTCCCCAGCTGTCACGCTGTTGCTAAAAAGTAATTATCATATGTCAATAAACTGATTCTGATTATGCCCAAATAAAGATCAGCTATTTGTGTAGGATTTTCTTGACATCTTCTTGGTTTCATCTGACTGCTGAAGCCATGGTCCACAAAGAGCTTACAAAGCATGTACGTATCGATTAGGAGAAGGATACAAAGAATTTCCAAAACATTAGTACCATGGAGCACCATGATGGCAATCATCAACAAGTGGAGAAAACTGGGCACCACAGTGACATTACCAAGAACAGGACATCCCTCCAAAAATGATGAAAGGACAAGATGAAAACTTATCAGGGAGGCTGCCTAGAGACTTACGGCAACATTAAAGGGGCTACAGGAATATCTGGCAAGTCCTGTTCATTCCCTGCATGTGAAAACTATCTCTCATATTCTTCACATTTCTGGGCTGTGGTTTAGGGTGGATAGATGGAAGCCACAATCGCTGCTGTCTTATCAAGTTGGGGACTGTGATGATATGTTAAAAAATTTACAATTTGATGAGTAGGACTACAGTTACATAATGCGGTGAAGTGGGCAGGAAAAGAAAACATAGTACCGCTATGTTCAGTCGTCAGTTGCAAGCATACCCTGTGCAAACAAATATAAGGTTTTTGTTGGAAATGACTGGCTCAGTGTCAATTCAGAACGTGCAGGACATGGTGTCAGAAGTCTCTCACACCCACTAGGACTAGGGCATTAAGGTATAAAAACATCAAAGTGTAACCTGCCAGAACCATTAGATTTTGCCCAGCCATCTGGACGGCCTATGTGAATTCAGAGATTATCCTGTTTTCATCTTGCTATGAAGCTCAACAAGGAGGGAGACGAGGTACAAGTGAACTCACTGCTGTATGCTATGGGGAAGGATGCAGAGCCTGTTTTTAATTCATTTACCTTCATCGAACCCTCTCATGTTAACAAACAAACAAAGAAAATACGAAGCTGTAATGAGCAAGTTCAACGAACACTGTGTGCCACAGAGAAATATAATTCACAAATGGGCATGTTTTTGTCAGTGCTCTCAGAGAACTGGGGAGACCGTTGAGGCATTTGTGTGTAGCTTTGCAGTCATGTTGGTATTCTGCGACATAAGTGTTATATACATCGTTCATCAAGGTGTAGTTTTGTATGCTCACCATCTAAACCTGTCGATTATCCGACATTTCTGCACAAACCTTAGAGACTGCTGTGTAGACCTACGGGGATCAATTTTAACAATTTGTCAGCATTCAAGCGCGTGGAGGTTGTTTCGGATTCACTCGCTCCCTCGTGTCTGCTGAAATCGGCACTGTTTAATGCACGTTCTGTCAACAACGAAGCTGCGATTTTATCGGACATCATTACAGAACAAAAACTGGACATCGTGTACTTGACAGAAACATGGCACAAAGACTCAGATGGTCTTCTTTTTAATGAACTGACTCCCGACGGCTATTTGATTACCCGCGAGGTGGGTAGAGGTGGGGGTATCATTGTGTTGCATAAGCAACAATACAACATGAGTCCCGTTCCTCAGTTTAATTCATTTGAATGCCTGGTTTTTAGTGTTTAGTGTTTTTTAGTGTTTTAGTGTTTAGTGTTAGTGTAGCCCCTCTCTACTGCCATAGCGACAGTTTACAGGCCTCCTAAGACAAATAAAGATTTTTTATCAGAATTTGCAGATATGTTGTCTTTGCTGTGCTTTAAATTTGACAGAATCCTAATTTTGGGGGAATTTAACATCCACATGGACATAAAAGACTCAACAATAACAAGAGACTTTCTGTCTTTACTGGAGCGCTTTGAGTTAAACCAACTCATGGACTGTCCTACACATGACAAAGGCCACATTTTAGACCTTGTGATTCTCAATGGTTCATTTGTGTCTCAGCTGTCAACCACTGATTTAAGGCTGTCTGATCACCAGGCTATCTTTTTTAATATGGAACTTCTGGACAAAATCTCTTCCTCTTCTCGCATTATTACATATTGTAAATGGAGATCTATTGTACCCACTGATTTATCTGATTTTATTGCCTCTTCCTTAAACTGTGTGTCTCCATCTGATGCACTGGATGGCAGAATTTCTATGCTGAATTCTATCCTCATGTCTGGCCTGGACACACTCGCTCCCTTGAAATCACGATCTGTGTCTTTCTTACACTCAGCTCCTTGGTACAATGAGGATCTGCATGCGACGAAGGCAGTGTGTCGTAAAATGGAGCATAGATGGTGTATGTCAGGTTTAACTGTTCATCACCAGGCCTGGAAAGACAGCTTACTTGAATATAAGGCTGAAATTGTGTCAGCTAGGGCTGTCTATTTTTCACAGATAATTGTCAGCAATCAGAGAAACTCTAAACAACGGTTTAACTCAATTAACAAACTGCTTAAAAGTCACAGTCCCTCTAATGTTCCTACTTCAACTCACCTTTGTAATAGGTTTCTTGAGTTTTTCAGCACCAAGATTGATAATATACGTAAACACATTATCACTACTCATACTTCGTCTGCTTTTCCCTTAAACCTTTCTGAATTTTCTGGTACCGCTTTCTCAAATTTCTCAACTCTGGACTCCCAATCTCTCTGTAATGTGGTTTCAAAAATGAAGGCTACCAGCCTTCAGATCCTCTACCAGCTTGTCTTTTCCAATCATGTTTTGATTCTTTATGTTCTGTTTTTTTGAGTATCATAAATGACTTGCTGTGCACTGGTGTTGTGCCAGCAGCACTTAAAATTGCTGCTGTCACCCCTGTACCAAAAACAAACAACGCAGACTTTGATAACCTAAATAATTTCCGTCCCATCTCCAATCTTCCCTTCTTTGCCAAAATTTTAGAACAAATTGTTGCCTCTCAACTGCTGTCACATCTTACTGATAATGATCTTTCTGAGCCTCTCCAATCTGGTTTCCGTAAACTCCACAGCACTGAAACTGCTTTAGTTAAGGTCGCTAATGACTTGTTAATTGCCTCTGACTCTGGCTGTCTATCAATACTAATTCTTCTTGATCTCAGTGCTGCTTTTGACACAGTAGATCACTCTATTTTAATCAGTCGTTTAGAGACTGTCTTTGGTGTCTCTGATTATGCATTAAACTGGTTTAAGTCCTGTCTTTTAAATGCAAGCAGTTTGTTTTTACGCGTGGATGCAGGTTTGAGGTTGGTGTGGTGCGGTCTGGTGTTCCCCAGGGATCAGTTTTGGGCCCTTTACTTTTTAGCATATACATTTTTCCACTTGGTCAACACTTGGTCTTAATTTTCAATTTTATGCAGACAACGCTCAGATTTATATACATTCAAAACCTGATCTTAATGCAGCTGTGCCATTTCTCTCTCAATGTATCTCTGAGATGAAAATGGATGTCTGAAAATTTCCTTCGTCTGAACAGTGACAAGACTGAAGTGATGCTTATTGGTTCAGCTCACCAGTTATGCAAAGCTGAGCCTTTAACCTTAAGTGTGGACAGGTCTGGTTTACAATTTCAAACTAAATAAAAAAATTGGGGGGTGATATTTGATCCTAATTTAACATTTGATCCTCGTGTTCGTAACACTGTCAAAAGATCTTTTTTTCATCTCAGAAACATTGCCAGATTACGCCCTATGCTGACATTCTCTGTGGATGAAAAGTTATTCAATACTTTTGTTTTTACCCGCATTGATTATGCTAATATTGATTATGGTAATGCTTTGCTGGCTGGAGTGTCAAACGCTACCCTAAGTAAGTTACAGTTGGTACAACACTCTGCTGCTAGAATCCTGACTAGGACCAGTGCAAGGGATCACATCACACCTATTCTGGAAGCCTTGCACTGGCTTTCTGTTAGGTTTTGTATTGATTTTAAAATTCAGATGCTCACTTATAAGGCCTTGAATGGTTTGGATCCTCAATATTTGTCTGAGCTCTTAACCCCCTACACACCAGCACATGATCTCTGCTCTTCCGAAGCTGATCTTTTAACTGTTCCATTAACCCGTCTTAGAACTATGGGTGATAGGGCTTTCTCTTCATTGGCTCCAAAACTATGGAATTCCCTGCCCTCTGAGATTAGAAGTGCAGAATCTTCGTGTTTTTAAATCTTCTCTTAAAACATACTTTTTTTGGGGTAGCTTTTATGGGATCCATGTGATTAATTTGTTTATTTATACTTGCTCTGTTAAGAATGGTTCTTATTTTTGTATTTTATCTCTGCTTGTATTTTATTTTCATTGTATCGTTTTAATTTGTATTTCACTGTATCTTAATTTATGTAAAGTGCTTTGAGATGCTACTTTAAAGGTGCTATATAAAATAAAGTTTATTATTATTATTATTATTATTATTATTATTATTATAGCTTGTACGAGCTACCTGAGGACTGCAAGTTTGGAACCACCAAAGAGGAACACGGCCAACCTTGTCTTGGTGAATTAATGGATCCCCAGCCACCTAATGATCCAGTGGGGATCCAATTAAAATTTACTTTTTCCAAAATCTGAACTTTGGAATTTGTTAACTTTTCCAGGTGTTTCATTAGAGTGAGAAACCTGCACTATGATTTCTATCTCTTTTTTATCCAAAATGTCACTTTATGTCCAAGATAGCAAAAACCAATGTTATCGGGTTTCAAAACAGAGCTGGGGAGTTATTTGGCTTTTGCTTTGATATGATGAAATCAGTCTTTGCCTCCAGTCTCCCTATAATTTTAAAGCTTATTTTACAGGTAAAGCTACTGAAAAAAAAATCCAGCCCAAGTTAACATTTAAGTTACCTTGATTCTTTTGGAGAGTCACTGCTCAGCATCAACTTCAGCCTACAAGGAAAGGAAATTTGTAGAGGTTTATAAATACAAGTTTGCAGATTTCATTAGCTAACTTAAAAACCAATATCTTGCTAACTTCATGTCTATTCATGTGTATTAGCCTAGGGTTATACTTCATGTTTGTTCTAAGATTGGGATTTTTTTTAAGGGGGGAGATGTGATGATATGTAAAAAAAAAAAAAAAAAAACCCACAATTTGATGTGTAGGACTACAGTGACATGGTGCAGTGAAACAGACAGGAAAAGAAAACATAGTTCTGCTATGTTCAGTTGTCAGTAACAAGCATTCCCTGTGCAAACAAATAAAAGAAAACTTTTTGTTGGAAACGTCTGGATCAGTGTCCATTGAGAAAGTGCATGACAGACACACCTGCCCATGGCCCAGGCTTGTGGGACCTCTTGCACTGCAAATAACAGGGGCTTGAGCCACTTATCCCAATTCTGCACGTCATTTAACCCCTAATAATTCATGCAGTTTGCGAAGAGTGCATGGTATAAATGTAGTGTCCCGGTCAGTCAGGATCTCTTTTGGGATCGTGACTCGGGAGATAACACGGAAGAGTGCCTCCGCAACGCTGTGTGCCAAGATGTTGCGAAGAGCCACGGCTTCCAGCTATGGCGTTACGTAGTCCACCAAGTTGTTCTAATGGCCCAAAGTGGTCCATGCTAATTCTTTTGAAAGACCTCAATCAATGGAGGGGGATACAATTGAGCTTTTGGGGTGGCTGGTGGATTCACCAGCTGATATTCGCGACATGCTGTGCACCACCTGTGAACATCGCCTCGTCCCCAGACAATGCTTTGGACTTTCCACACTGTGCCTTGCTACTGCAGGACCCACAAACATTTCTCGTATTAATGCCTGAAACCCTGGCCAGTCTGTCCCAAGAATTAGTTGATGGGTGAGGCGCGGACTAACTTCCACCTCTACTCTATACATTTGCCCCAGAATGTAATCATGACTTGAACCAATGGATACTTGTGAACATCACCGTGCACACAGCTTATGTTCACCCGTCGTACATTGGGAAATGCACTGTGTGCAGCTTACAACTGGTGAACTGTGCACAGAGTTTGCATGTACTCTGGATACTCCAGTTTCCTCCCCCAGTCCAAAGACATGTATTCTAGGCTGACTGGCATTTCCAAATTGTCTGTAGTAAGTGAATGTATGTGCGATTGTGCCCTGCAATGGGTTGGCACCCTGTCCAGTGTGTCCCCTACACTGTGCCCTGAAGATAGGCCGCAGGCTACCCTGCCACCCTGTGTAGGATAAGCAGTACAGAAAATAGATGGATGGATAGTCTAAGCTGCTTTGTTTCTCAACCAATTTCAATTCATAGTCCAAGAAAACAACACTCACAACACAGATGACTGAAATCTGAATCTCATGTATGTGATCTGTAATTTACTAGGTTTGTTTGATGAAACAAGGAATTGTCTTAAAACTTCAAATGAAGAAGTCAACAACATACAACAATCAATCATTATATAACCCAGTGGAGCAGTTTAACCCAGTTGAATTTATTCTGTAGGTGTGTCACACCGATCAGTATCTATTGCCCTGGAATTTTGATACTGCCTGGAGCTAAAGTGCTAACACAACAAGTTGAGCAGGTAATATTATAGTTGCAGTAATATTTACATTTTCTAAGTGCTAAAATGTTCCTCACTTGACCCTCCAACTGTAGTAAAGCATTAATAAACAAGCATTATCTAAAAAAAAGATATGTTATGTTTTATGACACGATGTAATTTTAACGCATTTCATTTAGAATAAAAAGGGATGTCAGTACAATTAAGCCCCATTTTAAGTGATTTCATTTTGTCATTTCATTCCTTGCAAGTAACCAGAAATATATGCATAATATTTGCTGATTTTATTTAATTAATATAAAAAAATACACAGGGAACAGGGTGGACACAATGTAACAGAGTGGACATCACAACAGTGCACAACAAAATATTTCATTATAGAAAGGTAATTCATTTACCCCAACCTCACTCCACCTTCAACAATAAAATGTACAGAACACCCAAAAGAAATATCAGGAACAGTTTTCAATGTCTGATCTCAGACATCACATCAGCAGTGAACAACAACACATCTCTGTAAAGAACGGCACCTCCTTTACCCTTTAACCCCCATCTTCAACCACCAAATGTACTAAGAATCCAAAAAAAAAAAAAATACCAGGAACATTTTTCAATGTCTTATCTCAGACATCAGCAGTGAACAACAATTTCAGAAAAGAAAGCCAGCTCATTTAGCCCCCAGTTTCAACCACTGAGCACCAAAAAGAAATATCAGGAACATTTTTCAGTCTCAGATCCTCCCACAGATGTTTCAGCAGTAAACTATGTAACAAACCAGGAACCTAGGTGTTTCCAAAGGAAATTCCACAATGTCTTCTCTAGCTGGATGGACCTCCTATTTAAAGCTTGTGGTTCTTTCATCAGACATATAATTTGATCATCCCTATACCAGCTAATGTCCTCTCGTGGACGTGGCCAGTAGAACTTGTTTGTCCCATTCTTATGCATGCATTTCACTCTTATATCTTCTTCGATCTCCAGGATGATTCCTTGGTAGGGTTCACCATTGTAGTTAACAATGCACCACTGCACAATGTGTTCTTTCATGATAACTTCAGGCCGTGATGGCTCTTCAGTGGAATGCGGGCTTGCTTGTTCTCCCAGGCTCACCTGTTTCAGCCCATAGCATGCACAGTCGAGAGCACTGCCTGGCAAAGACAAGTTATGTCACAGTATTTATTTGTACCTGGAGAGATACTAATGATGCAATGGATTTTCACTGTTCCTGTGACAGGCACAAGCTGGGGTGCATCCATCATTTCCTGCACTTTTCTCTGAACATCTCCCTCTCCAACAAGAAAAAGTTCCACTGAAGTGCCCATCTTCCTTAGCTTGTGGAACATGGCCTCTGCATTGGGAATATCTCCTCCATGCTGGACAATAAATACACAACAAAATAATAAGAAATACCAATACCATATATACAATACAATGGTTACTAAGCAAAACAGTGACAGGGTGGACAGTAACAGGAGTGAAATTTTATGCTAAATTCAGCCATTACTACTCATGTGATGAACAACAGGCTAGCACATGGTGATGACAGAGAAAGATTTTTAACATGCTTATTAATAATATTTATCAAAATTACAAAAAAAATTATCATTTCCTCTATAAATAAGCGTAAGGTTGATGAAAGAGTGATACTCTGCTTCTTGTAGATGATTTCCCTCCAAAATTTTATAGTACTTCCTGAGAGTCATGTGACTATAGGAACATTCAGGTGGCATGTTCAGAGGAATTTCCATCAGAGTAATGGGGGGACATTCAACTCAGGGACGCAACTTAATTTAAAGACTTTAAGCATTAAAAATGTATTAATAACTAAAAACAACATTCGGGGAGGATTATTATAAATATGGCTGTACAACAATAATGAAAAGTGTAGAATTTGTTTGATTTTCTTAGTTATATTTGTAACTGAAGTTGAGCATACATGATTGGGGACATGGCAGTTTAGTCTACTTGCACTAAAATCAGAGTAATTATTTTAAATTAAAATAATTCTGGGTACATATCATTGTGTTCCATGATGGAGGGGGGTTAATCATATAAGACAAGCTTAAAGAAAGTAGTATAATCCCTTTTTTTTAAAATAAAATATACCATATTATGTCTTGGGGACTCAAATGGCACCGAATAGTAAAAATGACCCCTGTCTGCACCCCATACCTGTCCTGCTACACATTAAGTTAAGAACTTTGTTGCATTTCCTTTCAATATATTCAGTATTTTTCTATGTCAGTTTACTATCTATCCATCCATATGTGAACTTTGTTATTCTTTCCGGTAGATGTTTATACATAAGCAACTGAAAATTTTGTTCTATTTTCCTCCTAGTAAAGAACTGGCAGCACGACTTGGATGTAGAAAATTTGAAACCCCATTCTAATGACCATTGCTCAACACTGCCTATTGATTCCTCGATTTTACATCTAATGAAAGGGACATTTTCCCCCTTTTCCAAGTCGCAACTTCGCCTCGAACGCAGCATTAAAAATATCGGTCAAAAGCAAAGCGAAATCACGTCACTGCCTGTTAAGCGCGTAGTCGATTGCTGGTCGCGCCCACTTGCCTACAAACACCCGGTTCAAGATGGCGACATTGACAAAGCTGGAACAGCGACACGCAAACACCTTTTTAGCAGCTGTTTTGGCCATATTACAACTTACACTTGTTACATGCTCTTCATCACCCACTCGTGAGTTATTCTTTCATGTATTTTTAAATGAGATTAATTTTTATGAATTAATTAGAAATGCAACGTCACAATGTTCGGAGAC
This sequence comes from Pangasianodon hypophthalmus, assembly GCF_027358585.1. Classification (NCBI taxonomy): domain Eukaryota; kingdom Metazoa; phylum Chordata; class Actinopteri; order Siluriformes; family Pangasiidae; genus Pangasianodon; species Pangasianodon hypophthalmus. Next base: position 15,760,088 of record NC_069724.1, on the reverse strand, counting down.
CTGTATATGTGGCTGCCCTAGAGGTCTTTACACCGCTTGCGTAGCTAACCTGGCTACAGATGCAGTCATTTCAATTTCATTATGTTACTGTGGGCAAACATTACCTTGTAATATTAGCGAGTCAGCTGTTCTAAAAGTCTAGCAGCGGTGGCCTAAAAGACAGTCATAATTAGAACTATGTGTATTTTTAAGTAATGTGCGCCGTTGGCTGAAAACATTTGGCCATTACAAACTAGCATACGAATAAAAATTCGTATCGTTCGCACTAATTTGTATTGTTCACATCATGTCTAGATTATCAAGCGTAAAAGCGAGTGCTTAACTTAGTGACATCAGTAATCAGCCAATCAGGTATGCGCACTACTTCCTCTTTATGCTCTTTATACGTTATGATGTGATGTACCCTACATATTAACTTCCGCAACTAATTTCTGATGAACTGAGATGTCCTGTAAATTTGAAAACGAAAGCAACAGAAACTTTGCCCGCGACACGCGACGGCCTTGCTGTTACAGGACAGTAATCAGCGTTGGGGTGTTGTGATGTTACCACGCCGAAGAGGATTATTTTCTTGTAACTTCGCGGCCCGAAGTGCAGTTTAGATAAAGAGGTGGAGAGAAAAACATCCATTTAAATCCACAAATTTTGAGTATCTTATGCTTTTATTTGAAATAAATTCCGTATCAGATTCCTTATTTGTAGTTTAAATTTGTTATTTTTATTTTAACAGGGAATAATCTTTAGATTGGTAGAGAAAGTTGGCAGAGTAACAAGATGTTAAATGTTAAGATGTTCCTCAAAGTTCTGTTTTGCATTAGATCTGAACAAAAAACAAAAATGCCTAAATATATTTGTTATAGCCATTCACATTTATAAGCCACATTCAATCTGCTTAATTGGTTTGATTGATTCACATGAATAATCAACTATTAAAATAATTTTGCAGCCTTAGTGAGTTGTATTGTTCTGTGTGACAGATCCAATCTACAGTGTATTTCAGTTGATTAGCAAAATAGTAGTGATACAAATTTTGAGCTTCCAGAGCTTCCTTGGTGGTTCTCAAAATAATACAATGTGTTTATTTTACAACATGTTTATTTTTATATGGGGATATGCTATAGATACACCTTTCTCAGAGTCTTTATTATTTTGATGTTTTAAAATGCTGATTTCCTTAGCATATGCCAACTGAAGTTTTCAGAGATTACTACTGTTTCATGTGACTGTTCTCACTGTAATGTGTTTCCTCCAGTATAAGGTCCAATCTCCATGCTTCAAAACTTGAACAGAGCTAGTGTTGTTTTAATCCACAAAGCAGCTTTATGTGCAATATTTATGTTGACAGAGGTATAATAAATGATTGAATTTGTCAGTTTAAATTGGCCACAGGGACCTCAGGCCCTTTGCTCAGTATGTAAGCTATGAGTATTGGCCCAAACCTTGGATTTATTCCTTATGCAGTTTCGGTGAATGCTACTGAAAACTCAGGTTTGTAGTCTGCTTCAATCATGAGGAGTTCAAGGGAGTAGATTTATTTTGTCTACAGTTTAAGCATCGTGTTATCTCTACTAGGGCTGTCATGAATTCTTTGATTATAATAGACTACCTGATTACGTGAAATTTTCGTTGAGGATTTTTTTATAATCAAATTCATATTCATCAAATGACTCTCCAGAAGGTGGCGATAATGCGCAGCGAAGTTGGCTTGACAACGAACCGCGAAGAAGAGCATTCAGCGTCATTGCAGAAAACAACGTGCTAGGCTAGGTCCAAGCAAGAAAAGGCCCAGTAAATTAGTAAAGAAAAATGTACCATTATGCGTTACAGCATGTTTAATTGTCACGTGTTTATAAATACAGCTTTTTTGCTATAGGCATGTCACACCACGCAGGAGAAGCTTTACTCAGAGAAGTGTTATGTCTGTTTGATAAAATGCATCTTAATACATGAGTTTAAATCAGATGCATATACATTTGTTTACATTCAGTCTGATTATATGATGCTTCCTATGTAACGAGTAACAGCTACTTTGTTTTTTTTTTTTAACTAGATACTTTCTTGCTCAAGTTGACATTTCTATGAGAGGTTTTATTTTTACTTGAGCATTTCCCCCCCACTATTTTCGATGCCCTAACCATCTCTGACAATAACAAGTTATTATATTATTATAAAAATACAAAATTTTTTATAACATTGCAACATTAAAGTCTACTTTAATACTGGTGTTTTTCATGAATGGATGATTTTTACATAACTTAGCTTTAACAAAACAGTCAAATTATTTAATAAACATTTAATAAAGTTATTTTTAAACTAAAGAATAAAGATAAAGAATTTGCTATTTTTAATTTCTCTTTCTTGTCTCCTTTACAGTAAGAAACAGTAATGCTACAGATAGGATAAAATTAAGTATATAATACACACATACACACACACGTAGCATCTAGAAAAAAATAAAATGTTAACAATTGTGTGTACAAGTAGATTTTAAGTTTCCACATGATATCAGATACTCAATTGTTAAACGAAGGAACCAGTGAACCAATTGATTATCAAAATAATCAATAATGACAGCTCTAATGTCTACCCTGCGTCAACATACTAACAGTATTTGTGACATACTAGCAGCTGCGGTGACGTTAGCTTTTGAAACCAACTCTATGTTGGCGGCAACGTTTTTCTTTTTTCCCCAAAAAATGAGAACTGACAAAGATGTGCACTGACAAAGATGTGCTCAGTTGCCTTTATTTTATTTAAAAAAAAATTTATTTAGTTTTTATGTTGTATATTCTGATAAGGGCTTATGGCATATTGGGCAATAAAGGCTGTTGAATCAGTACATCTGAACAAAGTTGGAGGCACACAATTGTTTGTGATAAGATAAGATAAGATAAGATAAACTTTATTAATCCCCGAAGGGAAATTCAAGTAGTCTTGTAGATTAGTAAGAAAGAAGGTAGTAAGAGTAGTAAAAAAGTAGTGAGAGTAGTAGAAATCAGTGAGAGTAGCAAAGTAGTGAAGTAGTAAAGCAGTGAGAGTAGTGATTAGTCATCTGCCATTGGCTAAGGTGTTATAGAGCCTGATGGCAGTGGGGATGAAGGATCTCCTGTATCGTTCAGTCCTGCAGCGCAGTGAGGTGAGTCGTCCACTGCAGCTGCTTCTCTGGTCCATCAGGGTGTTGTGTAGGGGATGGTCAGGATATTCCAGAATGGCCTCTAGCTTCTTCTGTGTGCATCTCTCCACCACGGCCTCCAGTGATTCAGACCTCATTCCAGTCACTGAAGAAGCTTTTTGCACCAGTTTGTCCACCCGCCTTGCATCCTTCTGCTTTATGCTGCCTCCCCAGCAGACTGCAGCATAAAACAGCACACTTGCTACTGTAGTTTTGTAAAACATATGTAGCATCTTCCTGCAGATGTCGAAGGACCTAAGCCGTCTTAGGAGGAAAAGCCGTCTCTGCCCTTTTTTATATTGTACATCTGTGTGAAGTGACCAGTCTAACTTATTGTCCAGGTGCACACCTAGATATCTGTAGGCTGGCACCACTTCAATGTCCGCACCATAGATGCTGACTGTATAAGGAGGGAGTTTAACCCTTCGAAATTCCACTACCATCTCCTTGGTTTTAGAGGTGTTTACTAGGAGGCAGTTTTTGTGACTCCAGTCACTGAAGGATTTTATCAGGGCTCTATGTATACTGTCAAGTTACAATTTCCCTTCACTGGAACTAAGGGACCTAGCCTAAACCTGTTCCAGCATGACAATATGCATGTGCCCAAAGTGAGGTCCACAAAGACTTTGTTTGCCATGTTTGGTGTGGAAGAACTCGAGTGGGCCACACAGAGCCCTAACTTCGACTTCACTGAACACCTATACGATGAATGGGAATGCCTACTGTGAAAAGCCTAGTGAAAAGCCTTGCTTATAGCAGTAAAGGGTGAACCAACTCCATAATAATAGCTTATAGCTTCTGTTTGGGTAGCACCATGAGCCTTTACAATTACAACTACATCCTTGAAGTTTTAATCATAAAACAAAATGTAACAAAAATGAGAAAATCGTAAGCACTAAGTGACTTTCATTCATTTCTCTCTAATATAAACACTCAGAGTTGCTATGAGATGTGTACATACTGTATGTCCAGTCATTGCAGGCTAGACCACTGCTTAGCACCATTTAGTCAATGACAGGGCACAAAGCCACAAAAATCTAGAGTTACACCATTTGCTATGTGAATAATGTCTCTTTCTAAAGTTGCACACCTCTTTTTGTTTACATTACAGTGGTCTCTACCTAAAAAGGATATTTAAGAGTGTGCAGCCAGCACTTCAAACTGGTGGTCTATAAAAGTGAGAGTTAGTGGAGATATTTTTTCCATCAAAGAAGGTGTTAAAGAAAATGCTGATTCTGTCTCTGGTTAGTACATAACAGAGAGCAGAGTAGTTGCATGCCTGGAAAGAAGGAGCTCAACTGAGGTAATAGAACTAGCAAATCTCCGCTAGAAAAGGTTTGTCTTCATGCATATTGCTAGTAGTTAGATGATTAGTAAGGTCATTAACACAAAGGTAACTAATCGTGTAACGTTTCTATCATTATGGTAGCTACTTGTTTTCTTGCTAACTTCGGTTATTTTGCTCACTGTAATTTCAAAAAACCTATAGTTGCTATAGCAGGAGTCTGCTTGCCTCCTGTTGCTCTTCTCACTGCTGCCATTCTTCTCTATATTCTGGCTCAGACGTGTAGTTGGATGTCACTGTGTAACGCTAACTCAAAAAAATCCTTATCTGTTAAGTCAGTTTGTTTTATCATTCACTTGAGTAATCCATTTGCTTCACTGCAGTAATTTACTTACTAAGAAAAGGCATTGCTTATTATGAGTAGCCAGCTAACTGTTTCTCTTCACTGAACATTCCCTCTCCCACCAAAATGTCCAGCATAACTTTTTGTAGGTTTTACATTTTTTTGTGTCTTCCTCCAAGATACAGTACATAATCAGGACTTGAGGCAGGCAGGGCTCACCGAGAGCGCCTGTAAGTCACCTACTCCTTTGACCGATGCTAACTCCAGTAGCAGGGTGGTCTTTAACAATAGGGTTTTTAGGTCCACAGACTGTAGCTGCTCGAAAGGGGACCCCTTGAGGGCCCTCAGGACTGTGGGTAGGTCCCACGCAGGGAAGGTAGGGGGCCGGGGCGGATTAAGCCTCCTGGAACCCCTCAGGAAACGAACAACTAGGTTGTTCCAGCCCACAGACCGTCCTGCTATAGGAGCATGGGAAGCTGCTATAGCTGCCACATAGACCTTGAGTGTGGAAGGGGAGCGGCCCTTGTCCAACAGCTCTTGTAGAAAGGGCAATATCACTGATATGTCGCAAAAAATCTGTCTTCGCTCCAGGCAGAGTAGATTGACCATTTAAGGGCATAGAGTTGTCTTGTGGACAGGGCTCTAGCCTGTGATATAGTATTTAGGACACTTTCAGGGAGATCTCCTGATTCCTGTTGAGAGCCCAAAGGTGCAACGCCCACAGCTCGGGTTGTGGGTGCCAAATTGTCCTGTTCGCCTGAGAGAGGAGGTCCTGCCTCAGGGGAATGGGCCACAGGGCTGCTGTAAGTAGCTGAGATAGCTCCGAGAACCACAGTTGGTTTCTCCAGAGCGGGGCCACTAGGAGGACTCTGTTTGTGGTCCCTGATTGGTCTGTTTACCTGAGGGATCAGAGCAATTGGGGGGAAAGCGTACAGGAGGAGGTTGGGCCAATTGTGGGCCAACGCATCCTCGCTCTTTGAAAAATACTTCGGGCAGTGAGAGTTTTCTTTTGAGGCGAAGAGGTCGACCTCTGCCTTGCCAAAGACCTCCCAGATTTTCTGAACCGTCTGCAGGTGGACCATCCACTCCTCTGAGGGGACGTTGCTCCGAGATAGCATGTCTGCTCCTTGGTTCAGCACGCCAGGGACGTGTGCTGCCCTCAACGACCGCAGATTGAGATGTGCCCACTCCAAGAGGCGTTTTACCATCTCAAAAAGGAGTTTCGAGAAGAGCCCGCCTTGGCAATTTATATACGCATCCACTGTCATGCTGTCCGAGTGGAGTAGCACGTGGTGCCCCTTCAGGTCCAGCAAGAAGGTCTGAAGGGCTCGACATACTGCCGTCATCTCGAGGCAGTTGATGTGTAGCCGACCTTCTGTGACCGACCAGGAGCCGAAGGCCAGTTTGCCCTCGCACAGAGCTCCCTAACCCCTGTTGGAAGCATCCGTCGAGACAGCCTTCCTTCTGTGAACAATGCCCATGGTTACGCCCTGTTTGAACCATTGGGGGTCCTTCCAGGGGGCCAGAGCTGCTACGCAGGCCTGGGACACCCTGATACGAAGGCAACCGTGATGCCACACACTGGGCGGCACTTGTGGTTTCAGCCAGTACTGATGGGGTCTCGTGCGAAGCAGGCCCAACCGTAGTACTGGTGATGCAGAGCCCATGAGGCCTAGCATCCTTTGAAACGTTTTGAGGGGGCGAAGGGCTCCAATTTTGAAGGAGGCCGCGAGCTGCTGTATGGCTAGCGCATGTTCTGCCGCCCTCACGCGGGCTGAGTCGAAAACTGCCCCCAGGAACGAAGTTTGTTGGCTGGGGGACAGTGAGCTCCTGGTGAAATTGACCCTGAGTCCTAGGCACTCCAAGTGGCTGAGGAGGAGGGATCTGTGGGACACTAGCTCGGCCTCTGACTGGGCTAAGATGAGCCAGTCGTTGAGGTAATTCAGAATGCAGATTCCTTTCTGTCTGAGAGGGGAAAGAGCCGCATCTATGCACTTTGTCTGAAGGCCAGGACCGTATATTGATAAGCCACTCCTTCGAAGGTGAATCTCAAGAATCGTCTGTGCTGGGGGCTACCTGGATGTGAAAATATGCGTCCTTCAGATCCAGAGAAAAGAACCAGTCCCCTAGGCGTATTTGCGAGAGGATCTGATTCAAGGTAGTCATCCTGAACGGCCGCTTCATGAGCGCATGGTTCAGGTGTCTGAGATCGAGGATGTACCCTTTTTGGGGACGAGGAAGTAACGGCTGTAGAATCCTGACTCGCTCTGCGCTTCGCCAGTAGGGCCATCACCTCGGAGTGTAGGACGTGAGCCTCCTTGCTGCGCACTAAGGTGCGAACCAGACCGCTGAATCGCGGGGGTCTTCAAGCGAACTGGAGTGAGTAACCTTGTTTTATAATCCCCAAAACCCAATCTGACACTCCGGAGATGGCCTGCCAGGCCTCTGCCCGTGTGGCGAGGGGTTGGATTGGTTCGAGTGGCAGATCGCCGTGAGGGGGCCTGACACTCGTTATAAGTGGAAGAGGAAATTTGCTCCAAACAGAGAAAATTTGCTCCAAACATCCAGCAGTCCATCGACCATAACCTGCTGTAAACTACATCGCACCGAATTGGGATGGGGCCAGAGCATACTATGACATCGAACATTACCTTCACTAATCAACACCCCTCTGCAATGCTACTCTTAGTAAACCTAGCAATAACTATCTTCGAAAACCTATGCTTGCCTGAGACCTTGAGATTACCTGCTATGTCCGGTGCCCTGGCTCCTTATAAACATCTAACTAAAGATGGTGGTGCCCCTAAAGGCCTAGCTAAATTGTAGAATGCTGTAGAACAGAGTCACAAATAATCAGAGCTTGGTTAACTCCGGCTAACTTGACCAAGCTACTTAGAGTCTTTGATAAGGTCATACGGTCAATAAATTGTGAAATTTAGCTAGTGTTAGCTGTCTTGGTTCATGCCATCACTTTGTTCACTCACATTGGTTTGCTAGTTTAATATGGGTACAATGAGCTAGCTTAGACATCAGAATGAGCAACATACTGGAAAACTGTGAAGAATTGCTATAGAACTGTCAAAGCTGCTGTAAGTCTACAAAGTTTTAAAAATGTTAGTTTGCTGGGCTGTAATCTCAGTAAGCACTTCAGGTCTGTGTTGGAAAGTGTAAGTGCATTCATGAAGCTCGACTGTCGTTTATAGACCAAGAACTCCTATAAAAGCATTTATCATAAAGGAAAATATTGGGGTTTATCATGGTCAAATGAGCTTGTATAAATGACAGAAGACTGTTCCTGAAAATAATTTGGTGAAGTATCAAATGTAAGTTTAGTTCTTTTCGCATTCACCGACATGGAAATGGCCAGGGTATAAAATTGTACTGCAGACAGCTGAGAGCCTCAGAGTCATTTTGACTTCACTTTTGAATACCTGTTACATGAGACAGAATTTTGTTCCAAATGTCACCATGCAAAATACAGGTGAGAGAAATTTGCTTCTCTGAGGTGTATTGCAACTTTTCCATTTAATATTCATTATGAGCTCTACCTCTTCCTACACACAAGGCAGCAGCACACGTGGTAGTAGCATACAGAGCACGAAGTATGGGAGTGGAACCTAACTGCCTCGAAGCATGCTTACGTAATAGTTGTGGCACACGTCAAGTACAAGGCCCAAGGGCCATATCTGGCCCACATTTGGCCCATGTGAACTTGGGGGGAGAAAAAATAATGCTGAAATGGCTGTAGTACACTACTGCTTAACATTTTCACACTATCCAGAATTTGCCAGTATAGCCATATTAAGGGTTACCCTAAATTGCCATATACACATGCACAGTTTCTTGGCTGGCTTGACCACAAAAATGCAGGTTAAATCCATGCTTGTGTGCTGTGCTTGATGCAATGTTTTTCTGATATGTACCATTAAATTGGTAAGAGTGGCACACTTGTACATTCAGGCTGATGACAGATAGCAGTAGGAGCGGTGACGACACAAATGTATTTAATGATTTAAGGTACAATCTACTGTCAAACAGTCTTTCCATGTTAATAATTTTGCCAAAAAATACCTTTGTGACAGTTCCACTGAAAAAGATTAAAATAGCAGAACCTGGTGTGTGTATAAGAAGGAGGTCTCAGGAGACCCGGAAGGACCCGGAAGCATAATTGATATTCCTCTGGGGACTGGCTGACCCTTTGCAGCACTGCCTCATGGTCTGGTTTCCAGGTGCTCCCATGGTGGCAGCTGCTGGGTGGCAAAATGGGCTTACCCTGACAGCCAAGGGAGGAGGCGTACAGCCCACTTGTCCTCTGGCCATGCCCATGCAGCTGCCACATGCTCGAAGAGCTCCACGAAGGCCTCCAGATCGTCCATGGAGGACATCTTTGTGAGCGTCATGACTGGGCTGGCTGGAGCAGATACAGATGGAGGCATTCTCTTTCTGCTCCTGAGAGAGAGCCTCAAATCGTTGCTGTTGTTCTCGGCACAGGTTAGGGAGAACCTGATGTTCTATCTGGTGGAGACTGGCATGGGACTTAACAATCTCACTAAGCAGAGAAGTTAGACATTAAGGAGTGTAGCGCCTCCTGGGTTTCAGCACCACTGTAGAACCTGATGTGCATATAAGAAGAAGGACTTGGGAGATGGGCTCTTTTTTTACAGAGCTTCATGCTTCTTTTTATTTTTATTTTACTATCACAGGTGCTTTTCAGCATACACCTCTTTCACTTAATAAACCAATCAAAATCAGCAGAAGCCAGAACACAAGCTGTTCACAACTTCTCCAGTCCAAGTTCAAATTTAAGTTCAAGTTTGGAGTGCGAAAGATTCTGCTTTTATAGAGGTAGTCACACTTCTTAATGACTATCTAATCACGTGCATTTCGTTAGTAACACCTGGATGCTAATTACTCTCATTGTTGTGAAACTCGGAAGGGTGTACTTATTTTTTCCCACTTGGTTTCTGAATGTTGGTTTACTCTTTGGGGGAAAAAAATGACTACATATTACATCTGTTATGTTTTTTGGTTGTTGCCTGAGGTTATTTGTTTGTTTATAGAAGTTGGTGAGGATCACACAATTGATATTTAGGGTCTTTTACTACTCGCAACTAGTATTTTCAAAAATTATAGAAAATTCCCTATATTATATACCTCCATTTATTTTCTTGTAGCTTGTATTATGTTATGTGTGGAATGTAATGACGAGGTGTTATTTGGAAAGGACCACTAGGTTTAGAGATATACGCCTGCAAATGTGGCTAAAATTGAAAAATAATTAATTTTTGAGAAGCCTAAAGTCAAAAATTGACAAGGAGCGGGACCTGGATTTTTGCATGTGTAAATTATTATATTAGAACATTTGTAGCCAACAGCACTTGCATCATTATGAAAAAGATTTATGTTAACATTACATGTATATATTCATATACATGTAATGTTAACATATTAAATAATGCAGAGACATTATCTCAGAGTAGCAACCTTGCTGAAACCCCAAGCCTATTGAGATTTAATTGCTGTGAATATCATTATCAAACTTTATATTAATATCTTCAACGACTGGCTTCAAGTGTCTAGTGCTGGAATGCCAGTCAAGACGTATGTGAAAGGCACCCAGTACAAGTCATCTCTCTGAGGCTGCTAGACCAAGTTTGAGGGGCCATACTGATGTGTCTCAGAGACATCCTCATTTTCTGAAGAAATGTTCAACAGAATGCCAAGCCACCATGATCCATCAGATGGGCATGTACTTGCATGACTGAAGTCTATGGACAGGCTCTTTCTGCATGTGTTTGGATTTCCACTGATGACACTGGGGTGGAAGAATGGTTAATCCCTTGCGCCAGGAATTCTCTGTGCTCTGTTAAACCAGGGTTGTAGGTTAGAATTGCACATTCCATTTTTTCATTTTTGATGGGGAAAAAAAAAACTTGATGCCCACAATGTTTTCATTGCACTATGTGAACATTTGCATTGGTATCAAGATTTGGTTGTCCACAGGCTGCTAAAGACTGTCTCTTGCAGTCTTTTTGCAGTCACTAGGATCACAGGGAGTTTTGACATGGCTGGATGCATAAAAAAATGCCATTTTGCACGCATCCATATGTCATCTTTGTGATGGCAGGAGTTTCTGAAGTTCTTGTAATTCTTGTACTGTGATATGATGTACTGGGAAGACTAGCTTCATTTAAAGCTACATGCACCACATTTCTGTTAAACTCCTGATCAGTAATAATTTCATTAACAATAAGCACTTAAGATATGAGAGATCTAATATTCAACAGTCCTAGCTTCAGATCAAAGGTGCTGGCTGTGCATTCGGTTTGATTTAATTTTATGTTAATTAGGTTACTAAAACAAACTTTCTTAGTATTTCAACATTTTTGTTTATCTCGGGGAACAGACACAGTCTCAATATGTTGGAACCTAAGTGACGAATCAGTGCAGCTAGCCTGCTTGTCTGCTCCCTGGCCTTGGCTCTGGATTGTCACCGATTAACTAGGCCTGTTCTGAGACTATGTGCTATGCTACAAGAAATGAGAGCAGCACCTTCCTGAATGGGATGGATACCAAGCAATCACAGCAGAGGGAAAGAGATTCAAGAGTGTATGTATGTCTACTCTTGGTTTGAGCCCTTGGTTTTGCCAGCGAAGGTGGTATTTGTTGTTAAAAAGGGTAAACAAATATGAAGACCAGAGAGCTGTCTATGGGAGAAAATGCAAGCCATTTTGAAGATGAGAAAAGAGGGAAAATTGATCAGAGCCATTGCACATGGCCAGTACAACAATTTGGAATGTGCTGGAAAAATAAAGAAACCACTGGTATACAAAAAAAAAGATATTGAATAGGTCTGCCAAGATAAACAATAGCAGTTGATGACAGAATCATGGTGAGAGCTGTGAAGAAAAACCCAAAAACCACAGTCATTGACATCACCAACAACCTCCGTAGTTATCACAGTCCAAAATTTGAAGAAGACATTGAGAGCAGAAATATAGGGGGCCATAACACAAAATGCAAACCACTAAACCACTAAAACAAAGAAATTCAGAGATGAGCCACAAAAGTTCTGGAACCAAGATTAACCTCTACCAAAGTGATGGAAAGATCAAAGCATGGAGAAAGAAAGGATCTGCTCATGATCTAAAACATAGAAGCTTCATGTAAATTTTCATTGTTTTATTGAAGTCATACTACAAGACAGCCATAGAGCAGTAACTAAAACCTTCTAGAGGTTTCCATGTTACTATATGATGTCACTTTGTCACTGAATTGTTTTCAATATAAAAGTCTCAAAATGGTCTTTTCTTGATGGTTGCACAAGTTATTTTGTAAAATGAATAACTTAGGACAACTATTTTCAGTATGAAATGCAAAAATGATAAATGTAAATGATTTACAGTTTTGGTCAGCAATGCAAAAAGTCTGAAATTATGGCAGATATTGCAAAATAAGAATATAAAAGATTTTAGAGCAATTTCAAACAAGCTTGCAAATTTACACTAATGGGTGAATTGTTGCGCCACATGTTATTTACTTGATTAATAAATGGAAAATGAAAACATGTAAGACTAGACAATATAAACCTTGTACATGTTAGGGTTGTAATGATACACAAAATTGTAATTCGATATGATTTCGATATGATGGTGTCTTGATAGAATACATTTTCAATATAGCAAAAATAAGCATTGCCTGAATATGGTGTCCATTTTCAGTTGATTAAAACATTATAAAACACAATCACTGAAATGTAATAATAACAGTGTTATTGTGATCCATTCAGAATCTTATCAGAATATAGCAAAACAAAAGCTGTCCATTAGAATGTGGCAAAATTAAACATGGGTAAATTAATATTAGCTCTCTGGTCAAGAGAGCTTATTTGCTCTGGTGAGCATGACTGCCGGGTCTCAGCAAACTTCAAGGTCACTTTCCACTTCAAGGTCATCAAAAAAAGGAATTGGAGAAGGGAGTATTGGAAACGTATTTGCATTGGAAACAAGCTTGCTGTTGTGCACACACATTTCTGATTTGTTGCTTCAAAACTATCCCAATTTGGTGAAAAAAACAAAACAAAAAAAACAACCCTGGCAACCATGCAGGTATGACTCACAAGGGGGCGTTTCTGAAGCACAGGGTGTGTCCTGCTATTACTGTGAAAGTCACACAGCTTTCTGTAGCTCCACTTTCCAAAAATAAACATCCCAGTTGCAACAGAGATTTATTTATCCCGGATTCAGTCAGCTGGGAAATTCATCCTTAAAGCAGAGAGAGAGAGAGAGAGTGCAAGTATGCTATTGGCTCATGAAAAGCAGCATGATTAGGAGAAGCATGTTTTATAAACCTCTGTAGCCTCTCCTGATTCTAGATAAAGAGGAAGCTACTTTTCAGAGGAGGGAGTGTAGGCTTAAGTTTAAATGTTTATTGTACTTCATGTAATATAGGTGGTATTTCATGATGAATAGCTTACTTTATTATGCAGTTTGTTAAATGTAGTTTTTGATATGCTGACATATCAACACGATCCTCAGATGAAATGATATGATACCCTATATATTTACATTTATGTAGTACATCTCGCATATACAGTCAGGTCCAGAAGTATTTGACAATGATGGAGTTTTTGTGATTTTGCCTTTATACCCCACCACAATGGATTTGAAATAAAACAATCAAGATGTGATCGAAGTGTAGACTAAAGCTTTATTTTAAGAGTTTGCACAAAAATATGGCAGTTACCATTTAGGAATTACAGACATTTTCAACAAAGTACCTCCATTTTCAGGGGCTCAAAAGTATTTGGACAAAGTGACATAATTGTAAATATAACCACAATTTTAATACTTGGATGAAAATCCTTTGCAGTCAATGACTGCCTGAAGTCTGGAGCCCATGTTCCCAAAACTCAAATTCTGAGTTTCCTCCCTGGAGATGCTTTGCCAGGTCTTCACTGCATCCACCTTCAGTTGCTGCTTGTTTGTGAGTCTTTCTGTCTTCAGTCTTGTCTTCAGTAAGTGAAAAGCATGCTCTATTGGGTTGAGATCAGGTGACTGACTTAGCCATTTAAGAATCTTCCATTTCTTTGCCTTCAAAAAGTCTTGAGTTGCTTTTGCAGTATGTTTAGGGTCATTATCCACCTGCACTGTCAAGTGGAGTCCTATCAGTTTTGTAGCATTTGACTGAATGTGAGCAGAGAGAGTAGCCCTATACACCTCAGAATTCATCTTGTTATTTCTGTCAGCAGTCACATCATCAATAAATACCAGTGAGCCCGTTCCACTGGCAGCCATACATGCCCATGCCATAACACTGCCTCCACCATGTTTAAGACATGATGTGGTATACTTTGGATCATGAGCTGTTCCTTTCTTTTGCCATACTTTTCTCTTCCCATCATTCTGGTACAAGTTAATCTTGGTTTCATCAGTCCAAAGAATCTTATTCCAGAACAGGGGAGGCTTTTTTAAGATGTTTTCTGGCAAAGTCTAATCTGGATTTCCTGTTCTTGAATGTTACCAGTGGTTTGCACCTTGTTGTAAACCCTCTGTATTTACATTCATGAAGGCGTCTCTTGATTTTAGATTTTGACAATGATACGCCTAACTTCTCCAGAGTATTCTTGACTTTTTTGATGTTGTGAAGGGGTTTTTCTTCAAGGAAAGGATTCTGTGATCATCCACTTTAGTTTTGGTCTTCCAGGCCTTTCGATGTTGTTGAGCTCACCAGTGCTTTCTTTCTTTTTAAGAATGTACCCAACTGTTGATTTGGCCACACCTAAGGTTTTTGCAGTCTCTCTTATAGATTTATATTGTTTTTTCAGCCTAATGATGGCCTCCTTCACTTGCATTGAGATCTCTTTGGACTTCATATTGGTAGATCCAGTCAAACAGCTGCCAAATGCCAACTCAATATGTGATATCAACTCCTGACCTTTTATCTGCTTCACTTGTCTTGAAGTAACGAGGGAATGGACCGCACCTGGTCAATTAACTTCGTCAGTCAATTGTCCAAATACCTTTGAGCCCCTGAAAATGGAAGTACTTTGCTTAAAATGGCTGTAATTCCTAAATGGTAAATGCCATATTTGTGGAAACTCTTAAAATAAAGCTGAAGTCTATACTTCAATCACATCTTGATTGTTTTATTTCAAATCCATTGTGGTGGTGTATAAAGGCAAAATCACAAAAACTCCATCATTGTCAAATACTTCCAGACCTGACTGTATATGTGAGATGTACTACATATTTCTCATTATGCATTTAAAAAAAATTTAGGCAAAAATCATCATCAACCCTAATACACTTTTTAATCGATTGCCTTTAATAATCACAGTACTTGGATGTATAGTAGCAATATAGTAGATTTCAAAATAATTTATGCTGAACCTGTGTTCTTTTGCAGATGAACTTCCCGTGCCAAAAGAATTAGAAAACGTCCAAAATTTTACTTCTGCCAGCACCCCCCCATCCATATCAAACTATTACAAGAACATATCAGAAACCCAAAACTTGAAGTCGAACAAAGTTATTGCTCAGCAAAATGCCATCCCTACAAAAGCGGCCACAACACCAGCACCCCCCAAACCAACAAGTGCAGCTGAGGTGACTCCAGAAGACTCCAGGCATATTGACTTGAACCCAAGTGTGCCAAAGTCAACTAACCTTCCTGAATCCAAGCCACCTATTTTCACTGACTTTGCTAAAAATGATCCAAGTCTCACTTTGGATTTTGAGTCCACCATCTCTCCTGTTGAGATAGACACAAATGATAATGTGGGCTATGAGGATGAAGACGACAATGAAGGTGATGAATATGTGAGGATTTCAGAGAATAGTCAACAGGAGGAAAGTGAAATTTTCAGCCAGGACCTTCAGGATGGTGCCAACTTTATCAAGGACATTGCTAAAGACTTGCCTGAGAGGCCTGGAAAAATTGATATCCACATGAAGGACACCACCATCTATGCCACTCAAGATGAAGACTCACATTTCTTCTTCCACCTGGTGATCATTGCTTTGCTGGTGGCCATAGTGTACATCACCTACCACAATAAAAGGAAGGTATGTAAGTCTTGTAGCTTAATTTAACAACAGTCACCTTTTGGTGCATGGTTGAAGAGAGTAGCAAATTCCCTCAATGAATGAAATGAAATGGGTACACCCCAAACAGAAATTTGCATTTGAGGGTTTGCAGATCCACAGTCAGAGTCCCCGTGCAGACGTCTACTACCATAAAAGAAATTGCTTATGGCACATTTAAAAAAATAAATAAATAAAAATTAAAAATCAGCCAAAATTCAGGCCTGTCGAGGCATGGACTCCACAAGACCTCAGAAGGTGTGCTGTGGTATCTGGCATTCATGTGGGTGTTACTTTGACACGTATCACCTACCTAACCTGACCCCAGGTTCCTAGCAAGCTGGGATATGCAAAAAAACTGCATTGAAGAAAGTTGAATCTTAATTTAGCATATTATGCAAATTTTCAGAAATTTAAGTGGGTGTGGCTAAAAGGTCCAAAAGGCAAATTTATGTGTGTTCAGCCAAAGGATTATGAGGAATTAGAAATTTCACTATTCACCTTATTTTTCCAGAGATATACTTGCTTTTGTGTGGAAAAACATGAACAGTGCCAGCCAGTGGCCAATTTGAGTGAATTACCTGGCTTACTTGTCCTGTATATGCCTTTCAAGTTTTGAGTGAAACCATCAAGCAATCATGCGTTAGAATTGTATGTATAAATCAGTCTCCATCTACTTAGAATTGATTAGGTATGGTGGCCATATTGTTTACAAATGTCAACATGTTTTTGATAATTAATGAGTGTTACACTCATCTGAGTATTTGGCATCAAGACTGAAGATTGGCCAAAAATCCTAGGATCAGGTCGCAAAAGTAGGTTTGACCTTAAGTCGAGCTGACCTTAGCTTCGCCTGTATGTATGACCATTCCCCAAACTGTGCATATGACCTCAAAATCTTGTCTGGTACTTGACTTTCAAATTTCATTCAAATTTAGGCTGCATGATTCGTTTCACCAGAGAAAAAGGAAAATAATAATAATAAATATAGCCACAAGTGCCTTGAGAGTTCTTGCCAAGATGCATAGAATAAAGGGATCATAGATGAACATACTTATCAAGTTTTGTGAGGAAGCTCAGTTCTAGCTGTGGGAACTGCATGCTGAAATCTAATTGGCTGATGGTGGCCATCTTTTTTAAGTAATTAATTCATTGTCAAATTGCCGCTTAGAGATTAGCTGATAGATGCATCATACAAAATTTAAGCTTGATTAGACTTACAGTTCCTGAGAAACAGCTATCTGACCTCAGCTCCGCCCATGATAAATGGCCATGCCCCAAACTTTGCAGACATCCTCAGAACCTTGTACTGAACATGTTGGTCAATATTGGTTCAATACCATATTACCACTCATGAATTACAGCTATTTGAGTAAACCAGCTCTGCCTCCTTAGAATTGATTGATGTATGGCAGCCATATTGTTTATAAATCTATAAAGATATTTTTTTTAATAATTATTAAAGGTCACACACTCCTGAGAAGTTTGAAGTCAGTTTTGCGAAGATCGGCCAAAAATGCTAGGACTATTTCACAAAATAATGTTTAGTTTATTATTAATATTATAAACCAATTTGTGTGGGTGGAGTTAAAAGGTCCAAAAGGCAGTTTATTAGAGGTTGAGCAACCAAATTAAAGTACACTGTGTACACCTTATTTTCCAAGAGATATGCTTGTTTTTGTGTGCACAAACATGGATAGTGCCCCTAAATGGCCAATTTGAGTGAAAGTACCTACCATTCAAGTTTCATGAGAACAGCTCAGTGGTAACCCTGTCGAATGCCTGCTGAAATTTGACTGGTTCGATGACAGCCATGTTTTTAAGTAACTAGGGCAAAAATTCACTTGCAGATTTGCACACAGATGCACCATACCAAATTTGTTTTATCGGCCTTGCGGTTCCCGAGAGACAAGTATCTGACCTTAGCTCTGCCCCCTTTATATGGTTATGACTCAAACTTTGCACATGACTTTAGAATCTTGTCCTGTACTTGCCTTTCAAGTTTCATGCAAGTCCAAATGAGCACACATGAGTTACAGCTGTTTCAGTAAATTAGGTTCCACTTTGTTAACCATATTGGCATGGTGGCCATATTGCTTACAAATGTCAGCACGTTTTTCATAATTATTGAAGGTCAAACTCTGCTGAGTAGTTTGACACCAACATTGTGAAAATAGGACGAAAATCCTAGGACAAATAAAAGTAGGTTTTGAATATTATGCACCTTAGCTAAAAAATCTAAGTGGGTGGGGTTAAATCATTCCTGAGGCTTGTTTTCTGCAAGAACGCAAGTAATAAGTAGCAAAAAGCATTTTCACTGTAGGACTTACAGTATTTGAGATGAGCCAACTCATAAAATGCTTCACTATAGAGCCACCATTAGGCCAATCGGGCTTATTAGGCCTCTCTTGCCTGAGTAACAGGAGGGAGTACTACCTACTGATCAAGATTCATGTCTGTAGGACCTCCTTGGTCTGCATAATCAGTTTTGGTTGAGAAAAATAATGTTAAATAAAGCTGCAAGCAGCATTTTCAGGGGCCGAGCACCCAGACTCGGTGAGCCACACATTAACAGACATGCTACAATTATTGCCTAAGCAATCACAGGAAAGCAGAGCCATAAATTTAGGCAAAGGGATTCAAGAGTGATTTGTAGTTTCACTCATGATGTGTATGTTCATCGGACAGTGGTGGAATTTTCTGACTGTAGGAGGGAAGCTCTAAATGAACAAATGGGCAGCAGGGTGGCATTGCTGCAGCATTGTTTAGACAGGTGTCAAGATGATTTTAGCCAAATTTTGTGAAGATTGGACAAAATTTGGAGGAGTAGCAGCAAAAGATGGCAGTTAGATGTAAGCATTTTTTAACATATTATGGTTACTTTTGACCAGTAGGTGGCATGAAATTTGTTGCATAGCCTCAGGTCATGGTCCTGAAGATGCCTACCAAGTTTTGTCTGTGTGCAAAGTTGTTGCTGAGGTACAGCCTCAATTCCTGTTCGGTGACTTCACAGGCAGATTCGTTGGCCCATTACAGACAGTTTGGAATATTCAAAATTCTTTTGATAACTTTTGAGAGGCTTACTCTGAAGATGATGTGCCAAATCTGGTGGTGATTGGAGAAAATTTGCATTGAACTCGTCTCCACCCAGGTATTCCAGGGATGCCTGGCTTTTAAATTTTGGACACACAGTTCAAAAGTTATGACCGTAAATGTACTTTCAAATTAGGCCAAATTTGACCCGATGGCGGCACAAGAGCGTTGGCAGCACTTGGCCCAAATTTGGTCAGAATTTTCCTTAGACCCTCTTCAATCAATGTGCCAAATTTCACAACTTTTTACCAGATGGTTTTATGGGCTGCCATAAGACACCCTAGCCAGAAGAAAAAACAGAATAACAACAGGGTGCCTATTCACAGGGTGCCTAAAAATAATAATAAGAAGATGATAAAGAAGAAGAAGAAGAAAAATTCTAAGAAAAACAGTAGGGTTTCAAGCACTATTTGGTTGGCACCTTATGTGTGAATGGCAATCTCCCACCTCCCAGTGGCCACTTCATTGGGGGATGGCAACAGCATCCAAACATACTAGTTTACCAAATCACTCTATGCCCATGAACTCTACAGATCTACGCCTTTACCTATTTACCTAAAAGAAAAGATTAACAAAAGGCTTGACTAAACAATAGGTTTTCGGCATAGACTTGAAGACTGTAACTGTGCCTGAGTCCTGACCACTAATTGGAAAGCTCTTCCATAACTATGGGGCTATGCAAGAGAAAGCTCTGCTCCCTGTTGTAGCATTCATTATTCAAGGGACCAACAAAGAGCCTGTACCTTTTGATCGAAGCAGGCAAGGTGGATCATAAAAAACCAAAGGTTTACTCATTCAATGCTTTATAAGTCAATAGTATTTTATAATCAATGCAAAATTTTACTGGCAGCCAGTGCAGTGTGGAAAAGTTAGGGGTGATGTGGTCATACTTTCTGTCTAGCTTAAGGGACAGGGTGAAAAAGCTCAATTTTGGGTGAAGGGTGAAGAAGCAGCAATTTTGATATCAGGGACACTTTAAACATTTGGCCAAACTGTCATGCAAAGGACTGGATGCAAAGCAGGGATCTGCCAGCTGTAATTACAAAACTGGTCAGCTAAAAACCTGACATAAGAGAGTGGGGCCCATGCTGGTGTAAAATAATGATCATACGATACAAACATCTTGCTATGCAGCAAAAAATTGCAGAGTCATGGCATCTTTGTAGATTATGATTTTAAATAAAATGCGCAGTGTATAGTTTTGAGGTTTTATTATTTCAGTGGGTTTCTATGGAGTGCATATGGATTGGAAAAACAAAATATGAAGCATAAATCAGCAGTTTGGCAAGTGTGGATTGGAAATAGAATTGAAAGAAGTATTTACGAGGTGCATTTGGTGTGAATCGGCCTTTAGTGTTAATGAGTCAGAGACAACACAGCATTTTATTTAGCTCTGCAATGTTTCCCTGGTTTAAATAGTGGCCATCAAAAGCGCGTGTGCGTGTGTGCGCACATACGCTACTAGAGCAGTATGCTTTGCTTTAATTGCCATAATTAATCATGAAATACTTCTAGACTGCAGTCATTTTTTGCCATTGGTTCATTAGTGTGATGAGGTGCACTAGGCTTAGATCACACAGTATCACATGGTATCGGCTGTTGGTGTTGGAGCATATTTTATAAATAAGTATGGGTAAATGAGCAATATCGTCCCAATACCAAAGCTAGTATTGGTATCAATGCATCCCTAGTTATTAGCATATATTACCATGTATTCTACCACTGTTTACGTAAGATATTTTGATGACATTCTAAAAAAGTCATAAGGTCAGAATTTTTTTCTAATTAAGTGATGTTTGTGAGATTTGTCTGTCTGTTAGATACAATCTATTTTTGTTTGTTTGTTTTTGATGATTTATCCTGTCATGCAAATAGTTATTTGCTTACTGCTTTGCCTGTACAGATAATGCTCCTGGCTCAGAGTCGGCGCTGGAGGGAAGGCCTTTGCACCCGCAGCATAGACTACCATCGGCTTGACCAGAATGTTGATGAGGCAATGCCTTCATTGAAGATGACCAACAATTATGTCTTTTAAAACAAACACATACCATAATGTTAAAGATTAATATTATAATCTTTAAAGAGTTGAGTTTATTAATTGTGAATGCAAACTGCTGATTTTTATGTGAAGGATACTTTACTTTTCTGTATTTAGAGTTAATCAAGAAACCTTGTTTATCCAGTTTGTGTTATCCTGAGTCTCTTAGGCACTCTGGTTTAATTATCTCCGTTTTCTTTAATGTTTTTCAAATATTTCAGGGACAGGCACCTGCTAATATGTTTTTCCATGGCTTTTGAGAGGGCTAGGTCACTGTTTATTTAAGTAGTGTGCTGAATATAAAATTTAATACTGAATGTAACCAGCACCAGAGCAATCATTTAATTTCAAATAGTTAACATAAACTAAGAGCACCTGAATGAATTCCAGCAGCCTTCCAGGGTCAAATTTTATAGTGAATAGTGAAGT
This sequence comes from Pangasianodon hypophthalmus, assembly GCF_027358585.1. Classification (NCBI taxonomy): domain Eukaryota; kingdom Metazoa; phylum Chordata; class Actinopteri; order Siluriformes; family Pangasiidae; genus Pangasianodon; species Pangasianodon hypophthalmus. Next base: position 15,738,644 of record NC_069724.1, on the reverse strand, counting down.
GGCAATGATCACCGTTTTCCTGGCTGTAATTTGCTGACATGCAGATTTGCTTATAGTCTTCATAACACATGCTCATTGGCATCAATAATTTTAGTAATTTTCATTATGTAATATTTGTTTTAAAGAACACAAGAAAAGGAAAGTCTCTAGCTTTATTATGCACTCTTGGGGCTGGACCCTTTTGTTATTTTTCTTGTGACATTAAATGTATTTACTAGTACAAATGCCTAATATGTAAATATAGTGTAGCCTTTAAATTACTGGACAATGATAAATTTAACTTACTCTGTAATTTGTGGGCCAGTAAAGGGTGGGTATACCAGAAACATTGTACCCTGACATGCCTGGACATACAGGCAACAAATATGCTTCAATATCTACACAGTTAATAAGGCAAAAAAAAAATATATATATATATATATATATATTTGCACTGCTTGTATAAAGCAAATCTCTTAATGAACTCAATGAAATACACCTTAATAGGCTAATTTATTCAACATGCCGACTCATATTTGACTTTGTCTTATTGTATCTACAAAGATCTCTAAATTGTATACTATGGGGGAAAAAAACGTAAATAATAAGGGTACATGAGATAGCAGTAGCAATAAGCTTATTTTGCACAGGTTTGTGTTTATGTGAAGTAAACGTTTTGTCACATAACTACTATCTGTCACATATAATCCTGTCAGTTTGTCTGTCAACATGGAAATTACAGCTTCCACAGCTTTGCAACAGGCATTACCTCTCAGTGCCATTAAAATCTGAAAAGTAATCAGTCATTTTTAGGGGTGTTAGCACAAGTGCTTGGAACCTTCTTGTTTTCTTGTTCTTTTTCGCTAAAATGAGTCATGCATACCAAAAGGTAGGTGATACAGACGTGAAACATGGTCAGTATTTAGTACACCTTCCCGCTACCCAGGCAAGACAGATGAGCGAAGCTTGCCTGATAGTGGCACCATAGGACAACACTTCATATTTTTATCCATATCTCAAGAAATGTTAGTCTTAGGGATAAAATTATTCTTCCTTTAAATTCCTTGTCTTATTTCTGAACAAATTTGCAATTGGGACCATTTAGCTCTGTCCATTCAGATTTTGAGCTAATCTGCATAATATGCAAAACCTAATATTGCAAACAAGTCCTAGGATTTATTTATTTATTATTTGACATATCTTAACGAAATTGGTGTCAAAATACTGAGGGGCGTCTGACCTGCAATAAAACTTGTATGGTATATCCATCCATTCAGGCACCTTATGGTACTCTCTGCAACATCACTCAGATTGTCTAATTGTCTGCTTATGGTTGCTGTGTTTCCACATAAATCTGTCTTTTGCACCATTTATTCCCACCCAAATTTTGGATAATTTGCCTAATATGGAAAATCAATTTTTAGGAACTCGTCCTAGGTTTTAATCTCAACAGTTGATGTCAGTTGTGTCTAAACTTCAATTCAGTTCAATTTATATAGCACTTTTAACCATGGATATTGTCACAAAGCAGCTTTACAGAAATTCTGATATAGATTTAAATTAGTCCCTAATGAGCCAGCCAGAGGCAACGGTGGCATGAGAAAGAGAACCCATCCTCTTCTGGACTATGACACTGGATAGTGCAATTATGAGTCATTACTCATCCACAGGTGTACATGATAGATTAAAACAATGCTAAGTGTTTTGAAAGGATCTTGAGTATGAGTCATTTTTGTATGAGGCATTTCATTAGTGTTTTAACCTTAAGTCTATCCAGGTGAAGTTATCCACTGTTCAGTGATTTCAGTGGTTCAGAGACTTGAGCTTAAACTTTTTTTTTTGTTGCAAGTGCAGACTATAGGCTATCCAAGTAAGAACATCCACAGCAATCTTTAGGGTATCAAAAAGATGAGCAATCCACGGCAATTTCATGGTGATCTTTAGGATATCCATGTGGGGCCATGCAGAGCAGCAGTGGGTGATTCTCTGGTGAAGGAGGCTCCAGGCCTCAAGGAACCTCAATTATAAAAAAAAAAAACAAAAAAACCTCTCAATTATCAAAAATGTGTTGAGATTTGTAAACGATATGACTGCCACATACCAATCAAATGTTGTTAGGACGGAGCTTAATTTACTCAAACTGCGTGTTCTGCATATGATTCTGACAATATCAGCCATGGTCATTTGTAAGGGGGCAGGGTTAAGTTCGAATAGCTGTTTCTCAAGAACTGTAAGTCAATTAAGTTGAAATTTGGTGTATTGCATGGATTTCTAATGATGACTGAGTTATTTAAAAGCATGGCTGCCATCTGCTACAGTAATGATGCATGAACATTATGTTAATCTATGGCGTCTTTATTGTTCTATTTAATAGAATCTGCCACTGGGGGCACTGTTTCTGGTTATGGAACTGATATGTTATTTTTACTTTAATGTTAACTTTGAGGCCAGGTAGTTAGCTAACACGAGGTAATATTTTATCCTACTTTTGACTTTCATAGAATTGTGGTTTGTAGCTACTATCGGTTCATTAGAACATATGAGTGATGTTAATGGCAATTCATTTGGTTTATTTTGTGCATTTACATTTTTTATTTATTTTTTAATATGCATATTTTACAGTAAAGGGAGAAGTTTTGAACAAAGAGCACTTTGTGTTAAAGTTGCATTTTGTGCTCCCATGGATACAGCACACAAATTTCAAGTTATGTTATGGTCAGGCACCAGCCCTGTGCGACAGAGTGTCAAGAGTCTCATTTACATCCATTTAATTTTTATTTAACTTTACACAAAATAGACAGACCAGTGCTATCCAAAAATATGTACATAGGCAGATAGGCTAAACTAAATTGTTTATGTAGTAACTCTGGATGGCCTTTCAGTTACATCATGTGCAGCAGTGAAAGACCTTGGTGGGATTAATGACTCCAGTCTCTCATTTAAAGCTCCTATAGATAATACTACTAGAATAGCATTTAGATAAGATTAAAAAATATAATATAAATATATAATATAAATATAATATGATGCAGAAAAAAGTTCATACCTTTGTTACCTATAGGTTGGACTATTGTAATGCATTGCTGTATGGATGTTCTTGTAAGTGCATGAACAAGCTCCAGTTAGCCTAAATGAAGCAGAGTCCTTACTAGAAACAGAAGATTTGATTTCACCCCTATCTTATCTACAATGTGTTGGCTCCCAGAAAAAATTTGCACTGATTATAAAATACTACTAATGACCTTTAAAGCATTAGTGGTCTCACACTGCAGTACCTGAACAAACTTTTGGTGTTTTATGATCTGCTCTGCCTGCTTTGATCGAAAGGTACATAGGGGAAATTAACACTTTTTAGCAAAATGTCTTCCAAAATTACTTAGTAAAAAATACATAGTTTTTATATTTTTTTCAGATAGCCTTTAAGAATGCTGTTGACATTATTCTCATGGCTGGATCAGGAAGCTGTCACAAAGTGGCAATGGACTTTAACAGGAAACATGGCAAGCACATCATAAATGACACTATGGCCAAAGTTATTAACAAATTAAAAAAGACTGGAAATGTTGTGTATCTGTCAAAGGCACAACTGACGTGGTGCTGGCATCCATAGTCTCCTGTGTATGGAGACTTTTTAGACATGCTGTACAACTGGGGGCAGAGCTTTTTCTTACAAATCCCCACAGTCTTTCAATTAGTGTTCGGGGCTCAGACACACTCTCAATCTTTAAGTCTCGGCTGAAAATCTACACTATATGGCCAAAACTATGTGAACACTTGAATTTCACACCCATATGTGGGCCTTCCCTAAACTGTTGCCACAAAGTTGTAAGCACACAATTGTATAGAATGTCTTTGTATGGTGTAGTATTAAGATTTCCGTTTACTGGAACTAAACGGCCCAAAACTGTTTCATCATGACAATGCCCCTGTGTACAAAGCGAGGTCAGTAAAAACATGGTTTGCCAAGGTTGATGTGGAAGAACTCAAGTGGCCCAAGCCCTGACCTCAACCCCACTGAACACCTTTGGGATGAACTGGAATGTCAACTGACCACCAGGCCTTGACATCGGTGCCTGACCTTACTAATGTGCTTGTGGCTGAAGGAGCACAAATCCAGCCAGATTTCAGAATCTAGTGGAAAGCCTTCCCATAAAAGCGGAGGTCATTATAACAGCAAAGGTGGGACCAACTCTGTGTTAATGCCCATGGATTTGGACTGGGCACTAGTCTAGGTGTGATCAGATGCTGCATACTTTTTGACCATATAGTGTATCTGTTTAGTCAAGGTTTTTGTTAACTGTTAGTTAACTGTTGTTGGAGCGTTGGTTCCAGTGAGGGGAAATCTTAATGCTACAGCATACACTCATTCTAGAAGACTGTGTGCTTACAACTTTGTGGCAATAGTTTGGGGAAGGTCCACATATGGGTGTAAAGATGGGATGTCCACATACTTAATACATTATGTGTCCAAAAGTAATATTAAATAATGAATAAAACAACACCACCCCATTGCTGCGCTCCCTCCACTGGCTTCCTGTAGCTGCCCGCATCAGATTTAAAACGCTGATGCTCGCCTACAAAGCCAAAAACGGACCAGCACCCACTTATCTCAAAACACTTATCACACCTCGAGCGCCACCACGCTCCCTCCGATCCTCTAGCACTGCTCGACTGATCCCTCCATCTCTCAGAGTACAAGGAAGGCATGCATCGAGACTCTTCTCTGTTCTGGCACCAAGGTGGTGGAATGAACTTCCCCTAGATGTCCGAACAGCTGAGTCACTGGCAGTCTTCAAACGAACGGCTAAAGACTTACCTCTTCATAAAATACTTAAATTAGCACTTTCACAAAAAAAAAAAAAAAAAAAAAAAAACCTCCCCAACAGAGTTTTGGAGTGATGATATTCCTAGTTTGTGACCTACCGAGCCAATATCAGAATGTATTTTTGATAGACTTCAAAGCACTATTGTAAGTCGCTCTGGATAAGGGCGTCTGCCAAATGCCATAAATGTAAATGTAATGTAAGTAGTGCTATGTCAAATAAGCTCTTTGATGTAGGTTTAATGTTTTTATTGCTACCTCAGGTAACAGTTCATAGCTCATTTATTTGATTGCCTCTGTAAACAAAATCTGCAGCTCCTAAGTGATACTGATGGCAGATTGGGTAGGTATTCACTGCTTAGTCAATCTGTTTGTTATTAAAAATTGTGATACTTGTTGGACATTGTTACGATAACTTAAGAATGGATGGCAGTCCATCATCTACTTTTTTGTGTGTACTATAAAGGACTATTTTGCACTTCTGAAATGTGATTATACCACCTCATTAGTTGCAAGAATTTCTGTGAAGTAACACCAGGGATAGAAATATGAGATTGCACATATGGAAAATAAGTTTCAACACAGTTGGGGAAAAAATGGCCAGGAATTGGATCCATGAGCACACTGTCCCCCACTCCACACAGTGGGGAAGGGTGGTGGGGGTTGGGGAGAAGACCCCAAAGATCAGTTTTAGAATTTCAGTTTAACAGATTCTTGTGGTTGTCAACTTTCAAAATTCAACTATTAAGCACCACTTTCATAACAACAATCCCTTAGTTCATTAGAACTAAACCACTAAAAGCACATACCTAATATTCTCTGTTTTTCCCTCTCTTGAGCTACACTTTACTCCTGCTGCCTGATAAGACGCTGATGATCCTAACTCTATCTGCTGTCCAGTCCTGCATGACCCATCTTGATGCTGTACTTCTGCCTGGAGCCTCCTGAAAATCACTTGGTGCCAGGTTATATCAGCCCTAAACCTGGTTGTCTCTGCCAGCAGTGTCAGACCCAGCCATAGATAGTGCTTTTTTTTTTAAACAAGCTGATGAGCCAAACATACTTCTAAATCAACACAGAAATGGTTAAGGAAACATAAAATCAATGTTTTGCAATACCCATCTCAGTCTATGGATTTTGAACTTTACTGAAACCTGTGGTCTAAACAGAGGAGCTTAAAATGTTCTGCACAGAGGAGTGGACCAATATCCCTCTGCAGATGTCCCCAACCGTTTTAGACATTACACAAATGGACTCAGTGCTGTTACTCTCTCCAATAAAAATTACAAGGTATTCATTTTAAGAGTGCCACAATTTTATAACCAGTATTCTGGTAAAAAGAAATACACTACATAAAAAAACCTTACTGTGTAAAATTATACAATGCCACTGCATGCTTGAGCTCATAATGTCACTCATTGCATGTTATTATTTTTGGATTTTTGCTCGTTTTCATGAGATTATGTAGACAGTATAATTATTATTTTAAAGACAAGGTCCGTTTCACAGACAAATTTATGGCACACACACAAAATCACATCTGCTCAGTGAATCCTAGTGTTTTCGCTTTTTAATAATGGTGTATTGATTAACATTTAAACTTTAAAAATAAATAAAAATATATTTAACAATATCTGTTTCAACTGATAAACATCTGTAGTTTCTATCACATTTTCTCTCCTTTCCAATGGAACGTTGGCTGGAAATAGCATACAGCTAGCGTTTCATGTTGTTACTCAGAGGAGGAGTTCGATCACATAGACAACTTGTTAGCAGGCACAGCACACAAACCCAGAGCATTGATACTTTCAATTACAGATCTGCTTTAAACACTTTCATTTTCCCTTTTATAATCACACTTTGAATGAGTAGTAATGGTAAAGAGTAATCTCTTGGAGCTTTTGGAGAAATATTCTTTCCACACACCATCTCAGAATATTAAAAAAATCATGATCAGCACTGAAAACATGTTTGTAATTGTTTGGAAGTGTCCAGTAAAAAGAGACATTAAAATTATTTACAAACATCTACTCATGGTTTGTAAGCCCACGCACAGTGATCTTCAGACATCCCTTAAATGTTATACTGTAGTGTAATGAACATATAACAATAACAACTGACAGACCTACATTAAAGCACACGGTATGGGTATTCTATTATTTATTTTCCTTTCCATTTATTCTTTCCTATGCTTCAAACTCCAGCCCTAGGCCAAGCTTGTGTCTGCCTGTATTTATGTTCTTCCCATCAAGAAGGGTAGAGAGGGTCAGCTTAACTCCTAAGACAGAAATCAATGTTAGGCCATTCTCATCCGTTATATATAAATAAGAATTATGAGCAAAGCAACATATTGTTACCAAAGACCATTTGTACAAATATAAGTAATATAGTACTGAAACTATGGGAATATATAAATAACTTAATAACACATACAGTGAGAAGCACACATTATGACAGTAAAATTACTAATCCCAGTAAACCTGTATGTTTTAAAATTGAAAGTGAAAGAAATAAATTCAATAACATTGTGCCTAAAGGATGTGTAAAAAAATTATGCCAAAATTACACCGGTCCCAATATCAGAGCTTGTATTTATGTTCTTCTGTTCTTAGCCTTATTGAAATGTACAAATGTCAATAAATTTAAATTTATTATTAGTTTAAAATAAAATTTCTTTAATAAAAATGTGTGTCAACTAGTTAACTAGTTATCACTACTACAAATAACAAAAATTAAATAAGGAAAAGAATGATGGAACCTGTGAGAAACTTCTTGAGGTTGAAATTTAGGATATGTTGTATTTACCTGGCTTCAGGGTCTGAGTGTATCCCATGCCAATAAGACTCGAGTTGTTCACTTTGGCCTGTGGAACAGATACAACACATGAGCAAAACACTTTCAACATAATCATAACATTTTTTGCTGCCAATACTTCTAACATAACATTTAGAATCTTAGTCCTTGAGTCACAGTATAGGTTTATAATAACTTGAGTCTCATTGAGGTAATGTACAGATATGTGTCAATGAAATGTTTCTATGTTAAATGTATGGAGAAGATGCACAGCTTCTCTATATGAGCCAGTCAGACAGAGGGCTTGGAGCTCTGCAGCAGTCAGTAAGTACCCAACTCCATAACAGTTTTACACAACTAGTATAGCTTGTTAGTTTATCATTGTAATTAGTAAATATTGTAAATCAACTGTAAATATAAAGTTAAGTTTAATCATTTGTGGTATATTTTTTTTGTTTATTTATAGGTCTAGATATCTAGCTGTCACTACCTTCTTCAGTGAAACTGAGCTGGTTAACAGCTTAGCTGGCAAACACTACTAATTTGTCAACCTGATTTTGAAAAGTCTTTTGATGCTTTCAATTATGATGAGAGACTGAGAATTAAAAAGAAAGGGAGACCAACAGATAAAATGGAGAAAACAGAACATACATATATACTTCACTACAACAAACACACCTGTGCTTCCCCTTTTAAAATCCACTATCCACCACTGGTAAACACTCTGAACACACTAGTGAGAAAGTCATTTCACAAACCAAATACTTACCGAGAATGAAGCATTTTCATCAGTCTGATACTTCGCCGCAATTCCAAAATGGGTATTACTGTTTCCAGCAGTCCACGCAAGATTGACTGCTGTCTCAAGCTTGTCATTCACCTTCTGGTAGATCGATCCACCAAATTCAGTTCCATCATTGCTGCCAGTAAAAAAAGTGGCATTTTAAAAACTACCATCAGACAATCAAATACTGGGGAAACCCCCTTCTGATTGGTATTCTGGAGGTGGATGCAAATTTTTAAAAAACTTTTAAGCAATCACTTTGCTTTGTATGTAAATTATTGTGATGGAGCCAATGGATTACTCAAGTGACAAAAATAACTCAATGGGTGAGGATTTTTTGAGTTACTGTAGCACAGTTGCACAATCAACCTTATATGTTCGAGCCAGAATATACAGAACTGCACCTGTATGAAGAGTAGCAGGAGGCAAGCAAAGAGCAACTGTGGGTCTTTCCAAAAATATGGTGAGACAAATAACTGAAGTTTGCCACAACACATGTAACTAACATAACGTTGGGTATCAATGTTACATGATTATCTACTTTGTTAGCACCTTACTAACCATCTTATTACTGGTTACATGGGTGAGGACAAGCAATTCCTACTTCAGTTCAGCTCCTTTTTTTTTTTATTTGGGCATGGAGCTTCTCTGCTCTCCGTTTTGTACTGAACAGAGGCAGAATTGCTGTGTAGCATCTTCTTTGGCAGAAGACTCAATAACTTCACTTTCAAATCTCTTTTATGGTCTTCCAGTTTGAAGAGCTGGCTGCACACTCCTAAATATCCATAATGTTTTGGTGGTGTAGAGACCGCTTTAGTGTTTGTAAACAAAATGACATGATTAACATAGCATTTCCCTTTAAGTAGAACTGAGGTGTCTTAGTTGACTGAAACGATCTGCAAGACAATCTACCTTGATTTACTACTAACAGAATGTTCAAGATGGCCTGGATTACTGAAAACAGGGTGTGGAAAAAAAGTTACTTGATCAAACATACACATTTGTGTGAAGTTGAAATTCTTTGGTCTTGTAGCCAATGGCAAAGTTGCTCTGAGTGACTCTGTTCTTCCTGGCCTCAAAAGTAATCTGGTAGCCAGCAAGCCAGCCGTCATAGCCCACCACCACTGCACCATGCACAGCAGTGCCATTAATATCGTAGTCTACATCACATTCAAGATTTATGTGCTCTCGCTTGTAGTTAGTCTTGATCTTGCCACTCTTCTTGCTAGTTAGAGGAAAAAAGTCAGTTGAGGTGATATAAGATTCACAGTATTCATAATGACAATGTTTAATTAGGTTAGAAGAAGGAGCTATCTAGTGGAATATTATGTGTAATTTTTAAAAATTAAACACACAAAATAAAATACTGTTTTGTATTTTTTAAAAATGTATACTATGAAAAATACAAACTGGCATTTATAGAAAAGACCACAGCACATAAAATTTTGTTTCATACCCTGTATTTGGAGAAAAGGAGGCATCAAAGGTCAGCTTCAGCCCCTTGGCTAGCTATAGACAGGAGAAGGACCAAATGATAAAATTATCAAAGTTTCTATGAGCAAGTTTTGTAGGAATACTTTGGATAACCTGTCTTTATACTGTATCCTCACAGCTAAACAGACGCTCTGAGGGATCTCAACATTTCATCATTTGAATTCCATGCTCTTTCTCCCTGACATTCAACAGCTTCCTGCCAACACACAAGGGAGGAAATGTTCTAGACCTGGACTTCAGCCAGCCCTCCTCAGCTATAGACATCAATTTTACCATGCTCCACATCTTAGATCATCCCTTGGTATCCTTCACCCTCAACCTCCCTGTCCTGCCTGACATCAAATATTCATACCTCTCCTCTACTCGCTGCAACCTTCACTCTATCGCTCCTTCCTCAGTAGCTTCCAGCACTCTATCAAGGCTTCCAGACCCCAGCTTTTCCTCTTTACTGCTTGAATTAACCAACAGCACTCTCCTCTCTTCACTATCTTCATCCATGGACTTCCACTGCCCTCTATCTTCTAAACCTAGGAAGTCTTCTCGCCCTGCTTCTTGGCTGTCAGATGTGTTGCACGGCAATCAGAGAGAAGTAAGAGTAGTTGACAGAAAGTGGAGGAGACCTCAACTTGAAACTGATCTCCTCTCATACAGCTCTATCCTGTCAAAGTTTTCAACTGTTAACACGTCCTCCTACAAGGGAAAACTAGAAGCTTCTGCTCATGATCTTCACAAGCTCACATCATCATCTCTTCACTTCTTAACCTGGGTTAATAGGGTGGTGCTAATTCGCATTATGCTACATATCTTACCTGGTCCTCCAGGATGATCTCTGTTCCTAGAGTGTTGTCAGTGTTCCACTTCTCTGTTAAGGTCAGCCCATTTTCAGCCCATTTGTACCTTGTCTCCAAAGCACCCATTATTTTGCTGGTCTCTGTGTTGGCAGAACCTGTGCTTTTGAATTCCTAAGTTTGGGGCAAAGAAAAGGAAAGCATAAGATGGAAGTCTATTTATACAAATACTCCATAAATGCCCTACAAGCCTGTAATTGTTAAATTTTATGGGTGTCTTCTGTAACACTATCACCCAAAAAACCTGGTCATGAAATGATGCTGAATCTTGTATGCTTGAGACATCACCAAGCCTTTTTGAACTAACTCTGGCCACCAGGATGTTTCATGTAGTTTCACGATATTTAAACTTCTGGGTAAAGCATTTAAGTTCACAAAAGTCAGCAATAACTGTCTCAGTTCTCTATTTTAATGCAGGCATAATTGGCTGATATAATACTGGTGTTTAGCCAATTTGGTTAAGACTACAGCCCCTGGCAAAAATTATGGAATCACCAGTCTTGGAGGATGTTCATTCAGTTGTTTAATTTTGTAGAAAAAAGGCAGGTCACAGACATGACACAAAACTAGTCATTTCAAATGTCAACTTTCTGGCTTTAAGAAACACTAAAAGAAATCAAGAAAACAAATGTGGTAGTCAGTAACAGTTACTTTTTTTAGACCAAGCAGAGGAAAAAAATATGGAATCACTCAATTCTGAGGAAAAAATTATGGAATCACCCTGTCAGTTTCCTTTCCAACCTGCATCAGATTAGATCTGCTCGTTAATCTGCAGTTAAAAAGGAGTGATCACACCTTGGAGAGCTGTTGCACCAAGTGGATTGACATGAATCATGGCTCCAAAACGAGAGATGTCAATTGAAACAAAGGAGAGAATTATCAAACTCCTTAAAGAGGGTAAATCATTACGCAATGTTTCAAAAGATGTTGGTTGTTCACAGTCAGCTGTGTCTAAAATCTGGACCAAGTACAAACAACATGGGAAGGTTGTTAAAGGCAAGCGTACTGGTAGACCAAGGAAGACATCAAAGCGTCAAGACAGAAAACTTAAGGCAATATGTCTTGAAAACAGAAAATGCACAACAAAACAAATGAGGAACAAATGGGAGGAAACTGGAGTCAACGTCTGTGACCGAACCGTGAGAAATCACCTAAAGGAAATGGGATTTACATACAGACAAGCTAAACGAAAACCATCGTTAACACCTAAACAGAAAAAAACAAGGTTACAGTGGGCTAAGGAAAAGCAATCTTGGACTGTGGATGACTGGATGAAAGTCATTTTCAGTGATGAATCACATATCTGCATTGGGCAAGGTGATGATGCTGGAACTTTTGTTTGGTGCCGTTCCAATGAGATTTATGAAGACAACTGCCTGAAGAAAACATGCAAATTTCCACAGTCATTGATGATATGGGGTTGCATGTCAGGTGATGGAGATGGTTGTCATAACATCTTCAATAAATGCACAAGTTTACATTGACATTTTGGACACTTTTCTTATCCCATCAATTAAAAAGACGTTTGGGGATGATATCATTTTTCAAGATGCATCTTGTCATAGAGCAAAAACTGTGAAAACATTCCTTGAAGAAAGACACATAAGGTCAATGTCATGGCCTGCAAATAGTCTGGATCTTAATCCGATTGAAAATCTGTGGTGGAAGTTGAAGAAAATGGTCCATGACAAGGCTCCAACCTGCAAAACTGATCTGGCAACTGCAATCAGAGAAAGTTGGAGCCAGATTGATGAAGAATACTGTTTGTCACTCATTAAGTCCATGCCTCAGAGACTGCAAGCTGTTATAAAAGCCAGAGGTGGTGCAACAAAGTACTAGTAGTGTGTTGAAGTGTTCTTTTGTTTGTTTGTTTTTCATGATTCCATAATTTTTTCCTTGGAATTGAGTGATTCCATATTTTTTTCCCTCTGCTTGGTCTAAAAAAGTAATTGTTACTGACTACTACATTTGTTTTCTTGATTTCTTTTAGTGTTTCTTAAAGCCAGAAAGTTGACATTTGAAATGACTTTAGTTTTGTGTCATGTCTGTGACCTGCCTTTTTTCTACAAAATTAAACAACTGAATGAACATCCTCCAAGACTGGTGATTCCATAATTTTTGCCAGGGGCTGTATTAAGTCAATTTCTCACTTTCTCATAAATTTATATCTCTGCATATTCTTAATTATGCCTACAAAGAAGCTTAAAAGTTCATATGATCCATATGATCTAATGGAGCATATACAGTCAGGTCTGGAAGTATTTGGACAATGACAGAGTTTTGATGATTTTGCCTTTATACACCACCACAATGGATTTGAAATAAAACAATCAAGATGTGATCAAAGTGTAGACTTCAGCTTTATTTTAAGAGGTTCCACAAAAATATGCCATTTACCATTTAGGAATTACAGCCATTTTAAGCAAAGTGCTTCCATTTTCAGGGGCTCAAAGGTATTTGGGCAATTGACTGACAAGAAGTTAATTGACCAGGTGCGGTCCATTCCCTTGTTACTTCAAGACAAACGAAGCAGATAAAACGTCTGGAGTTGATATCAGATATTGAGTTGGCATTTGGCAGCTGTTCGACTGGAGCTACCAATATGAAGTCCAAAGAGATCTCAATGCAAGTGAAGGAGGCCATCATTAGGCTGAAAAAACAACATAAATCTGAGAGAGATAGCAAAAACCTTAGGTGTGGCCAAATCAACAGTTGGGTACATTCTTAAAAAGAAAAAAAGCATTGGTGAGCTCAACAACATCGAAAGGCCTGGAAGACCATGGAAGACAACTAAAGTGAATGATCTCAGAATCGTTTCCTTGGTGAAGAAAAACCCCTTCACAACATCAACAGAAGTCAAGAATACTCTGGAGAAAGTAGGTGTATCCCTGTCAAAATCTACAATCAAAAGACACCTTCATGAATGTAAATACAGAGGGTTTACAACAAGGTGCAAACCACTGGTAACGTTCAAGAACAGGAAAGCCAGATAAGACTTTGCCAGAAAACATCTAAAAAAAAGCCTCCCATGTTCTGGAATAAGATTCTTTGGACTGATGAAACCAAGATTAACTTGTGCCAGAATGATGGGAAGAGAAAAGTATGGCGAAAGAAAGGAACAGCTCATGATCCAAAGTATACCACATCATGTGTCAAATATGGTGGAGGCAGCGTTCTGGCATGGGCATGTATGGCTGCCAATGGAACGGGCTCACTGGTGTTTATTGATGATGTGACTGCTGACAGAAATAGCAAGATGAATTCTGAGGTGTATAGGGCTATACTCTCTGCTCACATTCAGTCAAATGCTACAAAACTGATACGACACCGCTTCACAGTGCAGGTGGATAATGACCCTAAACATACTGCAAAAGCAACTCAAGACTTTTTGAAGGCAAAGAAATGGAATATTCTTCAGTGGCCAAGTCAGTCGCCTGATCTCAACCCAATAGAACATGCTTTTCACTTACTGAAGACAAGACTGAAGGCAGAACAAACAAGCAGCAAATGAAGGTGGCTGCAGTGAAGGCCTGGCAAAGCATCTCCAGGGAGGAAACTCAGAATTTGAGTTTTGAGAACATCCAGACTTCAGGCAGGCACAAGTATTAAAATTATGGTTATATTTACAATTATGTCACTTTGCCCAAATACCTTTGAGCCCCTGAAAATGGAGGTACTTTGCTGAAAATGGCTGTAATTCCTAAATGGTAAATGCCATATTTTTGTGGAACCTCTTAAAATAAAGCTAAAAGTCTACACTTTGATCACATCTTGATTGTTTTATTTCAAATCCATTGTGGTGGTGTATAAAGGCAAAAATCACAAAAACTTGGTCATTGTCCAAATACTTCTGGACCTGACTGTAGTATAATATAGTTGAGTGCTTTTTAAAAATATGCTGTTTATTACTTACAAGTCCATTTTCTGACTTTGTTTTCAAATCCAACTTGATAAGACCAAAGCCTTTAAATGTAAAAGCAAGATATTAGTCACACACAGTGATTCACATCTCAAATACAGTATCTCTCAGTATCTAAAAGTATACAAACTATGTTGCTATACTATTAGCTTCAGTAATATGCCCTTTTGGATTCTATAATACTATAGCCACAGAAATACTGTAACACAATTTGAATATGACTGTGCAATTTTGGCTACCATAATGTGCTATTGTAGCCATGAAGAGACTGGAACACCCACTAACTGTTCAATTTATGCCATCTTTGCCATGCAGTCAAGGCAGTCATGATGTTGCAAAATTATGACTACTGATTACGGATACTGAAGCAAATTGCCTGGTTTACAACTGTTCTCAAAAACAAATCCCACCACCATTTAATGGGTTTGGGGCTCCTGGCCTTGCAAACAGCTGTATGCTCGCTCACTCCTTCCTTCCACCCACACAGTGTATATATATGTCATATTGTATATTTAACTGACAACTCACTTTCCAGGAATACAATCAAACTCTGGAATCAACCCTTACCATATCCTTTGGTAAAGATATCCTTGGCAGACTTGCCCAGGTCAACGTATGCTGGAGGAACTTCCATAATCTGCAAAACAGGCAAACACATTATGTCTGCACCTTGGAGCTAAACAGCAATCCAGCAGATTCACAAAAACACTGCTGTATTTACATAACAACACATAGTGCGATATGGTGATCCATATTGTAGGATGATAGAAAAATGTCTATTGATAAAGCTTTTCCTATGTCTCCTATATTGCCAATGTCACAAAAGCCACTCTTCGGCAGCTGATTTACAACACTAAGGTTGGAGCAAGGAGCTACTAGTGGTGTGCTGTCACAAAAATCAGCATAGAGGAGCGCATAACTCCCCACATCAGCCCAACTTAAAGATTAAGAACTTGTACCTAAAAAGGGAGGTACTTCTGTCATTTGAATTCCTGAAAAAATGAAGTTAAATAGTGTTTTAATATATATTTTTTATATTTGTATTCATATTGTTCCCATTTTGACACTGTTATGTTTTTCTTGTTCTCATTTGTGATAGTACTGTCCGATGTCCAAAGAGGAGAAAAGAAAAAGTGCCTTTCACTGGTGTTTAGTTAACAGAATTATGAAAAACAGTCATATAATGCATGCCGTTCCAAGTTTGATATCAAAAGTTTAATATGGGATGACAGACCAGTATTTCAGATGTTATTTCCTGATATTTACAGTGGACATAAAAAGTCTACACACCCCTGTTAAAATTGCAGGTTTTTGAGATAAATTAAAACAAGATAAATTTTTTCTACCTTTATTGTGAAATTGCAACCTAGAAATTAAAGTGAAAAACAACAAGAATCATTTTAGGGAAAAGTGAAAAATAAAAATAAAAAAAACTGACTGGTATTTGGAGCTATTCAATATTCCATCCATGCCTCCATGCTTCACTGAGGCGTCCTTTTGGGTCCTTTTGGGTCCTTTTGGTGATGTGCTTTTTTTTTTTTTTTTTTTTTAAACATTTCTTTTGATATTAAAAAACAGTTCAGCTTTGTTCTCATCAGACCACGACACATTGACAAAAGTCGCAAAAAAAAAAAAAAAAAAAAAAAATTAATCATCCAATTAATTTTATTTATTTATTTGCAAATTTTGGCCAGTCTTGGATTTTTTTTTTTTGCCACCGTGTAGCCCAGATGTGAAGAATTGCTGTCACATGTAGGGAGCAACCAGTACTTGCCAGCAATTCTTTTACTGTTGGTGAAGGCTTCTTGGCATCCTCCCTGACCAGCCTTCTCCTGGTCTTCTCATTTGTTGATTGTTGTCATTATAGTGGTTCCATGGTATATCCAATGCCTTGGAATTTTTTTTTGTAACCCTCTCCTGATTGATATTTTTCAACAATGAGATCCCAAACCTGCTTTGTTAGCTCTTTGTGGCTCACATTCCCAATTATAAAAGGGTGTGCACACTTATGCAATCTGGGTATTGGAAGATCTTTTGTTTTTTCTTCTTTTCCCTAAAACATTTCTGGTTGTTTCTCACTTGACTTTCATATGCCGCAATTTTACAATAAAGGTGAAATTAAAGGTTCTGGCATGGTTTAACTTAGTTTCATTTTTTACATCACAAAAACCTGCCATTTTAACAGGGGTGTGTAGACTTTTTAACAACTTAGAACGAGGCACCTTTTGTTTGAACCCACCCACTTTTCAAGTGATTAAAAATATTGGAACATGTGGCTTATAGGTGTTTCTTGTTGCCCAGATGTGCCCTGTTAGATTAACTGTTTAAACACATAATAGTTCTGAATGCCTACTCTTGACCCCTGGGTTTCACCTATGAAGACTTCATTTGTTGTTAAAAAGGATAAACCAAAATGAAGAGAGCTGTCTATGGGAGAAAAGCAAGCCATTTGAGAAAAGAGAGAAAATTGAGCTGAGCCATTGCACAAGCATTGGCCACAGCCAATACAACAATCTGGAATGTCCTAAAAAAGAAAGAGACCACTGGTATACTAACAACCAGACACTGAACAGGACAGCCGAGGAAAACATTGTGAGAGCTGTGAAGAAAAACCCAAAAACAACAGGCAGTGACACCACCAACAACCTCCACAGGGCAGGGGTGAAGGTATCACAGAGATGAACCACAAAGGTTCTGGAACCAAGGTTAGCCTCGTGTGATGGAGAAAGAAAGGATCTGCTCACGATCCAAAACATACTAGCTCATCGGTCAAGAACGGAGGAGGTAGTGTCATGGTTTGGGCTTGCATGGATGCTTCTGGAATGGGCTCACTCATCTTTATTAATGAAGTAACTCATGATGGTAGCAGCAGAATAAATTCAGAAGTCTTCGGAAATATTCTGTCTGCCAATTTACAGAGAAATGCATCCAATCTAATTGGGAGGAACTTCATCATGCATCATACCTGGTCTTGGGGGAAACGCCCTTTTCCCCTAATATATTACAAAATATTTACAACTTAAATTGCTTTGAAATACAGCAGTGATGATGGCAATCTATCTCCATTTTACCGCTGAACTATATACAAACTATGCAAATTTCATCCGTGTGCTTTTAACAACACAAGGCGAAATGGATTTTTCTGACAGCCCTGGAAAGTGTTTTGCACGGAATATTCCAACTGGTGTACATTTAAAGTACTACAGTAGATACACTCTGGTCACGATTCTATTCGATTCACAATACTGGCTTCATGATTTGATTCAATTTGATTCTTAGAATATTTCAAACAAAATTATAATGTATAAAAATTATGACAAAAGATTCTGCATTGTTTATAATTCAGAAATAAAAAAGGAATTACGTGCATTTTTGTCTGTATAAAACTTAATAAAAAATAAAATTTGCTATGAACAGAGGTTTAATATTGTAATAAATAAATAAATAAATAAATAAATGTACTACAGACTCACCATATCTTAAATTAATTTATTTACAAATTCTACCAAAAATTTGACTGAATAAACAAAGTCCTGACCTGGGGAAAATGATCGATTGAAATATAATGAGCTCCATAGCAGTGCCTGAGGTGTCATTTTATCTGGAAATAGAGCTCCAAAGTCAGTTAAAATGCACAGGTTCCACAGCCTCTTTCTCAGGCATGGTAGACTGCAGAGGTGCAACGCTGGCGATGGTTGAAAGCTACTGAAGAGCTCTTTTTAACAGTTATAATGTGGTTGTGTAACCATATAACCTATAATGTGTGTTGGACGTTGTGTTCCAGAGCTATCAGTCATCGTGCTCTCTATATATTTCAACTCTATGGGTTGAGCAGTTTGGGACCTCTGGTGTTCAAACAGTGCAACTGCATTAGATGCATAACTAATAGAAAGCTCATATACACAATGTGAACCGCACATTTTCGCAATGCACATCATCACATTTTTGCATCACGATGTATCGCTACACACACCCCTATACTACAGTAATGTTAGTAATGTGCCCATGTCTTATCAACTCAACTATTCAGCACACTTCCCCACAGAGCATTCATTTCCACTGAGAACACAGGGGGGAATGGATTTAACGTAAACTGGTTAGCAGTATATCTGATCATTTACATCAATTTGGGTCATTCAATGTCAGTTCAAACAAATTCCAAAAAGTTGGCTGCATCCATATCTTCAAACCATTTCAAACTTATTCTAGGTTAAGACTGGTATTTGAAACTGAGAATTACCAACTATTGATTATCAGATATTGATGCATAACAAAATATAGCTGATCTTATTTTCGAGTGGTGTCGGACTTCTTGACTTTTTGTTGGCTTTTATTTTATTGATCCAAAAAAGCTGTGCTCTGGTAAAATATTCTGGTCAGAGCTGAGGTACTTCTCAGAAATACCAGATAATGCCAAAGCTGTATCTGTATTATTCATTCATGTGATTCATGTGAGCACTTTCCAGAAAAGGTCCCAGAAAGGTCCATATTGTAGATATAGACTTACAACATGCTAGCAATTTACAGTAGATGGTTCTGATGGCACTGATGATAAAATGGCAATGTTTATTGACAAATGTGTGTAATGTTAACATATTAAGTACTAGAGTAGCCAGAGAAACCTCACTGATTCAAGCCTATTTCAAATGTTACATTAATCTCCTCACGGACTTTGTTGTTGATCTTGTATCAACAGATGTGCGCTACATCATTTGCTGTAAAAGTTTACCTGTTCCATACTTATGGGTATGATTTAATTTGTGGCAGTCTGCTTCAGAATTTAAGAGTACACCAACAGAGCAAGGCAAAATTTATTCAGGGTTCTACTGCACTAGACAATATGGTATCAATTGAGCCTGTGCTGATTTCACAAGCTTTTTAAGGTACACAAGATTGAGCAATCTCTAAAAAAATCTTCAAAAAAGCAAATATTTTAGGCAGCACAAAATGTTACTGACAACTTGTTGGTGGCACATCCTAAGAACTATGGGGAATTCCCATTCCTTCCATACTGGTGACATCAGCAATATGTTAGGTGTACATTGATTTAGAAACACATGAAGACAACCCTGTTGGTACATGGTATTTGGTTAATGAATAGTACTAGAACCATTGATTATGCAGGCAAAAATTCATATCTCTATCACCTTGACAACACTGCATTTTACACTTTTTAAAACTGTAAATTTTTGTGAATTTCAACAATATTTACTTGTGTTTATAACAAAATCTAGAGTCTATTTGTGATTAAAAACCAGTGGTTACACCCCACACATAGCACAATACAAGAAAGAAAAGAGAGGTATATAGTACAGAGAATTGTCTATAATTTTTCAAAATACTAGTCGGGAGTACTAAAATTGATGATTTTCTTAAAATTGAAACCTTAGACCTAAGAGTAGAAGCAGCTATCTGGTGTTCGCCATGGTGGTAGTGTGCAGCAAGTTTCAAGTCTCTGTCTACATTACTGATCTTTCTATGAGCAGATGAAAAGTGCTTCAGAATAACTGTTGTGCAAATATTGGATTTTCGGCTATTTTGAAGAAAACATTAAAAATAAATAAGTCCGATACAGCGTTGCTGTAAGCTAGACTACCTGAGAAGTACACTAACTGTGCACACCTTGTAATTTGATGTAGACTGGGGGCTGGTATCTTGATTAGGTTGTGTATGGTCTGGTTATGGTGATTTACATTAACGTAAATGTATTTACCTCTGTCTCCCTCTTGTACCTTTTGTTTGGAAAGTGCAAAGTTGCCCATGAGAGAGAGTTAATTAATTTTGGACAAATAACGTTACTTGTTTATGAAGATGAAGCTCTCCTTCTCCAGCACTGATTTTTGACGTACAAGCCAATCCTAACACAGGAAGCGACATCTCCAGATGAATATGTGAGAACAGAAGCGTGATTCGGCAATCCACTAAACCAGCTTTTCGGGTGAGGTAGATGTATTCAGAAATAAATAAATCAACCAAGTACGACTTTTAAAACATTAAGAAAAGGCTAAGATCAAGACGCTAAAATCACCTGATTTCTAAATAGTAAAATCGGGTTTAGGCTTCCAATAGGACTGA
Source organism: Pangasianodon hypophthalmus (assembly GCF_027358585.1). NCBI lineage: Eukaryota > Metazoa > Chordata > Actinopteri > Siluriformes > Pangasiidae > Pangasianodon > Pangasianodon hypophthalmus. The sequence continues at coordinate 15,717,930 of NC_069724.1, read as the reverse complement.
CCAAAAAGCCAAGAAAGATCTATGTTCAACAGCTTTGATGAAACTACATCAGTGATGAAAATGATAAATTGATAGATACCTTGATTTTCGGTTCAACCAGGTGAGATTTCCCAGTTAATTGGGTAAATGGAGCGTACGCAGAGACTCTTCCTCTGCAAGAGCTAAAGAGCAACGACGTTTGCGTTATTTGTGAAGCACATGCGTAGTTAATGTTGGCCATGTACCGCATTCGAGTAGAGGTCGTAACTCGTAATTCCCGACTTCCGACCAGGAAAAAACAAAGACACCCCTCAACTCGGAATTCCTACTCGGGAACTTATCAACGTCATTTCTCATAGTGAATATATACACTCACTGAGAACTTTATTAGGAACACTATACTAAAACTGGGTAGGGCCTCACTGTGCTATCAAAACAGACTCAATTATTCATGCCATGGTTTCCACAAGATGTTGGAAACATTTCTTTGAGACATGTTGACATGATTAAATCACACAGTTCCTGCAGATTTTCAGGTGCACTTTCATGCAACGGTTCTGTTCTACCACATCCCAAAGGATCTATTGGATTCAGATCCAGTGACTGGGAAGGCCACTGAAGAACATTGAACTTGGTGTCATGTTAATGAAACCAGTTTGAGATGACTTTTGCTTTGTGACCTGGTGCATTATCATGCTGGAAGTAGCCATTAGCACGTCGGTAAATTGTGGCCATGAATTCAATTCAGTTTTATTTGTATAGCGCTTTTAACAGTGGAAATTGTCACAAAGCAGCTTTACAGAAATAAATAGATTCAAATTAAATTAAACCAAAATAAATTGTAAATGTGAATTTATCCCTAATGAGCAAGCTGGAGGTGATGGTGGCAAGGAAAAACTCCCTGAGACGATATGAGGAAGAAACCTTGAGAGGAACCAGACGCAAAAGGGAACCCATCCTCATCTGGGTGCTAAAGGATAGTGCAATTATAAATAAATTCCTTCTATAACTGTGTACTATATGGAGAAATAGTGCAAATGTGCAACCAGTAAATTCATCACAGTTTTCACAAGAAGTCTGGTTGGTTGATGAAGGGATATACATGGTCACCAACAATACTCAAATAGGCTGTCTCATTCAAGCGATGATTGATTGGTATTAACGGGCCCAAAGTGTGCCAAGAAAACATTCCCCACACCATTATATCACCTCCACCACCCTGGACTGTTGACACAGTGCAGGTTGGTCCATGGATTCATTTTCTTTGCCAAACTCTGACCCTACCATCTGTGTGCCTCAGCAGAAGTCGAGATTCATCAGACAAGGCTACGTTTTTTTTCCAGTCTTCAACTGTCCAGTTTTGGTGAGCCTGTGCCCACTGCAGCATCAGCTTTCTGTTCTTGGCTGACAGAAGTGGAAACTGACATGGTCCACTGCTGTTGTAGCCCATCCGCCTCAAGCTTCGACGTATTGTGCATTTTCTGCTCACCACAGTTGTACAGAGTAGTTATCTGAGTTACTGTAGCCTTTCTGTTAGCTTGAACAAGTCTGGCCATTCTCCGTTGACTTCTCTCATCAACATGGCGATTCCATCCACAGAAGTGCCGCTGACTGGATGTTTTTACTTTAATTCACCATTCTGTGTAAACTCTAGAGATTATTTGTACATGAATATCCCAGGAGATCAGCAGTTATATAAATACTCAAACCAACCCATCTGGTACCAACAATCATGCCATGGTCAAAATCACTGAGGTCCCTTTTTTCCCCATTCTGATGGTTTGTGAACAGAACCCAAAGCTGCTGGCACATATCTGCATGATTTTATGCATTGCACTGCTGCTACATGATTGGCTAATTAGACTAGGAATGAGTAGGTGTACAGGTGTTCCTAATAAAGTGCTCAGTGAGTGTATATGAGTGGTCAACATGGGGACATTTACTCCCATCGTGCGGTTTTGAAGCCTTTTCTGGTTGAAATGGGAGTCGCCATCTTGTGAAAATTTGAGTAAGAGTCTGTTCAGTAGAGACTGATGTTCATGTTTTGTTTCCAAATGTCTTTTTAAGAAAGCTGGCTTCATACTTTGATTAGAAAGCTGCGTCAAACATATCACACACTTGGGAAAGGGTTTGACTTTGTCACTGTGCATGGACACAAATCCAAATTTTAAATATTTCTCACTGTAGGTCATTGGATTCCTCGCTATCAGAACTTCTCCTGCATTGGAGATTTTATTGTGTCCAAAAAGTTCCACTTTCGACTGATGAATTTAATATATTGCAGTGTAGTATATTGCAGTGTATCTTGTCCTTAGATGTTCTTCCTCTTGGGATTTTATTATAATGATAACATGTCTGTATATTTTAAGTGAGTTTAAGGTTTTATAAAGATAAAGAGGTGTTTTTAGTCACAAAGAATGATTTAGCTAGCTAACACTAATTTATTTTTAACTCTCACAGGCTAAGATCTTATAAAATGAGCCAAGAGTAATTTAATCAACTTTTATCACTTTTTGCTCATTAGGTCACAGTAAAGTGCTACAGAATAAATGGTTTCAAATGGTAAATTGTAATCGTATATTTACGCAAGTATATTGAATTACCATTGTCAGGAAGAGATTTTAAAGCTTTGAGTCATGACTGACTGAACTACCATTGCTAGCTAGCTGACATTACCCATCATTTTAATCAAAGTAATGTAAGAATAAGTAGCTCGTTGTAAGGTACCAACTGAAAATATACTGGTAAAGAGCAGCCAACATTTATTTTTTGAGGAAAAATAATCGCTGCTCTCCATGATTTTCATCTAGCTCTAACACCTGCAATTACCCTTCTGAATGGAGAAGTGTGCTCTTATGGTCTACTCCTTACAAAAATGTTATAAAAATGAATGATGGGCTAACCTTACAAGCTACTTTGATTGTTTGCTAAGGTCATAGAGTCAATAAATTGTTATGAAATTTAGCTAGTGTTAGCTGCCTTGGTTTATGCCATCACTTTTTTCATTGACCTTGGTTTGCTACTTAGTCTAAGCTAGTTTAGACATCAAAATGAGCAACATACTGGAAAAACTGCGACATACCAAAAGAACTCCTCGCTAAAGGTTTGTTACAACAATTAACAGAACAAGACATGGCTTTGATATATAACTGTCAAAGCTGTCAACACTGTAAATCTACAAAGATTTAAAGATATAAAAGGAAGTTTGCTGGGCTGTAAGCTAAGTAAGAGATTCAGGTCTGTGTTGGAAACTGCACGGTCATGAGGCTCGACTGTCATTTCTATCCCATCCCAAAACCTGTCAATTACCTCATTACCTCTTTCTTTCTTTCTTTCTTTCTTTCTTTCATTCTTTATTATCATCAATAATAAAATATAAATAAAACCCAATAAAATCCCATAAAATGCATTTATTGTAAGGGAAAATATTGGATGATATGAAAGTCAGCTGAAATTGTTAAAACGACTGAACACCATTTCCAAAAAAATAATCTATTAAGATGTAACGTAAAATGTTTGAGTCTTTTCACATTCACTAACATGGGAATGGGCAGAGTTAAAATGGTACTGCTACCAGCCACTAGAACACCCCAGAGATATTTTGAGTTTACTTTTGAATCTCTGTTGTGACGTCCACCCATTTATAGTCATTGGTACCTCAGAGTTCAGCAGGTGACGTAAAATCAACATGGCTGGGCACAGCAGTAAATAAAGTAGCACACACACACACACACACACACACACACACACACACACAGCGTTCTGTTTGTTTGTTGAGATTATTTTGATGGTTTATCCCTATTTTACAAAGACAATAATGACAATAAAAACAGAAAAGGAAAAGAGACTCTTTTCTAAAAATTTTTACCAAATTTTACAGGTTTTCCATCACTCATCTCCATATTTCCTTTTACGGTTAGGTTGACAGTTATGGTTTTGTGTAAAAAAAAAAAAAAAAAAGTCATGTTACAACAATTCCGTATACACTTTTATAACATACAAATGAACGTTTATCATGACACTCTCACTCGTTTTCAGTAAGCACTTTATCCTGGATGGCATGCCAGTTCATTGCAAGTCACCATGCAGGCACATGTTCACACACATTCACACACACACTTTCACACCCCCATTCATATTTCACACACTCATTCAGACCTTGGGGCATTTTAAGGGAACCAGTCTACCTACTGGTATGTTTTTGGGACGTGGGAGGAAACGAGAACCTGGAGGAAATCTACTTGAATAGATAGATAGATAGATAGATAGATACATAGATACATAGATACATAGATGAGTAAATTGTTTTTTTGCAGTAGTACAATAAACAACAGAAATTACAAGGACACAGACTATGCACAGAGAACACAAATTACAGTACCCATGCTTAGTAAACTAATTAAACCCTATAATGCCAAATGTATCATATCTGATACATGAGTTTCTGAGACCTCTGCACCACCTACATCATCAGTACTTTTCTCAAAAACCCGTTGTATACAATCTGAGACTTGTCTTCTGCCCACTAGTGGATTTACTCATGCTCTGCAGTCAATAGCAGGCTTTAGGCTGTCTTTTCCAATATGGCTGCCTTCAGGGACTGACTTGCTAGTTTTTTTGCAGGGACATCTTTGCTCATTTTGAAAAAGTTATGGTAAAAACAGCATTTATGTTGATACTGATTTTTAAATATGAACTTTATTGAAGCAACAAATAATTAATTTATATTTTATACAGAATGTTATAGTAAAATTGTGTTGAATATATGTGTATCAAATATGATACAGCAGGTATATAAGGTAATTTACCTTAGTTATCACTGTATTGCATTTCATGATGCAGTCTGCATTATTCCTGCCTCAATGCCAAATACAAAGTTTTTATTATTTATTAAACTAATTAAAAATCAAAATGTCATCTTAATATAATTTTAAATGATTCCAACCTAATGGAATTTAAATATTTATATGTGATTTTTGTACATGCAACCTAATGTTGTATCTTGCTAATACTTGTCTTTTGTCATCATCAATTTTCAGTAACACAATTAAATGATTATCAAATATGTTATATTTACCAATTCAGAGAAGAAATTCAGAATACATAAACATTAGTGTTTTGTATGTATTTTCAGATGTCAAAAAAGTACAGTGTTGAAGATGTCATCAGCATTCTTATGGATGGCAATTGTGCTTAGAGCAGTTAGGGGAAGATGAGGATGATGATGATGATGAGGAGTGGTCTCCAAATGCAAAGCTTACTGAGGAAAGCTCAGATAGTAGTGATGAGGAAGACTTTCGAGATGACAGTGTCAACCAGACCAGTGCATAGAGAGAGGGCCCATCATTGTCAGATGAAAGTGTAGACCAGATGAGGACAGAGGGCCCAACAACACAGGACAAAATAACAAACCAGACAGCAAGAGGCAAAGTGAAAAGGAAAGAATATAGGTGGAAAAAAGGAACATTTGAACCTCTAGCTGTTGAATTCAATGAATGTGTTGAGGAAGAATCAGAAGACAGGTGTAACTGGACACCAAAATTCTTTTTTTTGGTTTTTGTACTGGGTGGCAGGTCCATCACTGAAGAAATGAAGGTTCTGCACACTAAAGTGGTCATTTTTGAGCATTCCAGAACGGGGTCAAGATGAGCCCATCCAGCTGGTTGGTCATGACTTCTGCATGGGAGATGATCCCCATGCCCTTCAGACAGAGTACTCTGGTGTTTACATGTGTAGTTTTCACTAAAATCAATGAGGATGAGGCAGTCCTTGGTGGTCAGGTTCTCTCTGAGTTTATGGTAGGCATTGTATTGCCAGCGGATATTGAAAATATGTCTCCAGAAGTTGGAATGTCTTGGAATTGTGTCACAAGTTCATCCTCTTGTATTGGGACATCTTTCTTCATAGTAATTGTGCTCATTCTTGTCTCTTCACCTGGTTTTGAGAAGTCCACCTTCCCCTGGCACCACTGTGTTGGAGTTTCCGTCCTATTTGTTGATGTGGTGAGGGGAAAGATGGTTTGTTTGCAATCCATACATTCACCATAGGCCAAAAGTTGTTGCAAACAGTACTGTCTAACATTTCCTCTTAGTTTTTTAGTTTGTATAATTTGTCAGCCATGAACTGTAGATTTTCATGGGTCTCACATTGGCAAGGCTCTCTGTCTCTATCATTTGGTCTAACCACCCAAAATGGTCTCTAACAGCAGAAGAAAGCTTAAGAAATCTGTTGGTGCTCTGCTACAAATTTCTTATGAAGGTTAAGCAGGGAATCACAAAGCAACCTCCTCTGTCTCTTAACCTTTCTGAGGGTTAATGTATTTTTCTTCCCTGTGGTTAGTCTGCTGACATCATCCCTGTCTCACTATCCTACCAGTCTCCTTCAGTTTTTCGGCCACTCAGACTTGTTTTGATGTTCAAGGTTCAAGATTCACAACCAATATTATTACAGTTATTCACAACCAATGTTGTTCTTACAGTATGTCTTGCATCTTCATTTTTTCACCAACTTATCTGACACCAGCTGTGCAAGATTCTGTTTGGATTTTGTGTCCTTCAAAGCCTTATATTTCTGTTTCAGTGCTCCCAAAAGAGCAAAGTGGAAGTTCAGGGCTTTTTTAACTGGGAGTTGACTCGCAAACCTTGTAGGCTTTCTTGTGTTTTTACTCTTGGGCTGTCCAGAGTAACACAGCGTAGACATATGTTGCATTTCTTCAACTTTTCATATTTTAAATTCCAAGTGATTAATACATCTTTCAGTTTCTGAATTTCCCTTTGCTTTCTTTGTGCACTCTCCTATGTACTCTCCTCCCTTGCTGTAGTTGTCTCCAAAATAAAAATATTTGTTTAAAAAGTTTTTCACTTTCTTCACTTTACTTCACTCATATTTGTGTGTGTCTGTGTTTGTATGTGTGTGTGCTGGGGGGCAGGAGAGGGTAGGAAAGGATGAGTGAGTGAGTAGGGTGTGGGATGGTATTGCAATGAATGGGAGACTAGGAAGCAAATACGGATGTGACGTCTAAAAATTTAATTGTCATATGTGTATGTGTGTGTGGCTATTGTATGCTATGCATTGTTATTACAGTCTTAAAGGCAGGACATGCTTGTAACATCCTTTCCCAAATTACGAATTACAGTAGCTATCAATCCCTGAAAGCTGCAGTCTATGACATATCCTTCTACTGGTTTCTGAATTCGTAACATCCCCAGTTCAGTTTCTACCTTGAAATGCTGGGTGATCTATCTGGAGATGATGGTGGGGACAGTGCTACTGCACATATTGCTAATTATGCTATACTCTCTAAAGTATGCAATTTAATAAATTTTTAATATAATATTTTGAAATTCCCTTATAATAAAATAGGTTATACCAGTGACCTCAACTAAAAGCCTCGTATGAAATTATGAGACAAATAAGAATATTTCTGATAACTGAAAAGAGACAGCAGACTTACCATGTGCCTTTCTTAATGGATCTGCAGGAAGTAGGATGTAGTAAATAGACAGTGATGTCAAAAGTATGGATTTTTTCCAGAATAAGAGTTGTTTGTTGAGCGGTAACACCAGTGACATGACTCCAGGGGACAGCCATTTCCATCAAATTATTTATAATATTTACTTGCATTTTAGTTTTTTATATCATCCACATCATAAATGTGATAGTGACATATAAATTATTGCAATTATATTGGGGGAGAAAATTTTTTTAAACTCAATATATGCCCCTAAACCTTCAGACATGACCATGGGGACAAGCACTTTTATGGTACTTGGAATTTCCTATAAATAAATAATACCTAATTCATGACTCAAATAGGTATAATTGTTCAAATAACAGTTTCTATAATTCAAAAATGTAACCCAATTGTGACTCACAGTCTATTTTAAGTGTAAACTTTATGCAAACGCTGGGGACAGAAAAGTGGACATTTCTCTAGAATGATCCATTTGGGGCATGACGCTTGTTCCCTGGCAGCACGTTTTACTATATGTTTCAATATACTTACTTCAAAACTAGTGAACTTCTGCCACCCACTGATAATGACCCTGAGGTTTACTTGGTTTCTTGAGCAGAAATGAAAAGGGATATAACAATATCATAACTACCAATTAAGTTCTCTAATTTCCATAAACAAATGCTTTTATTCCTCTGGCAGAATGTATCATAGTTTTGTAAGCACTGAATGTGATTTATTCTTGTGCGAGAGGATGTGTGTATATTCAGTGGTGTAAAAAGTGTGCCTGCGCAATCACTTCCTTTACCAAATGAGCTAACCTGAAAACCCATGTTAAAAGCCCTTTACTCTCTAGAGAAGCTTAATTGGTGTCTCTGAGGTAAATTGGATCATTACATCAGATTTTGGATCATTACATCAGATCTCCTGAGAACTAGTGATGTAGTAGATGGTAAGTGGCCTTGGTCCCAGAAACAGACGAAGGGTTTAATCTCATTTTGGGTACTATGCAAACTGTTATATCAATAATTTATTAAAAGCATGCAACAAACACCTGTGTAATTTTATGCATAGACATTGATCAATTCTGCAGAGATTAATAACAAACCCATAATCAGTCAGTTTAGACCATGTAGTTTAAAATGTGGCATTCTAGTTATGTTTTGATTTTAACTTCATTAGACTAGTCTTAATTCAGACTAGTTTTAATATTAATAATAAGTGATATTGACTTAGGCTTTTCCTAGTGCTGTGATATTCTAAACAGTTGAACAATTCTTTAAAGATGATTGACATGATTTAAAGATAATGTACTTGTCCTTTACTGCTCTTGGCACTAATGATATTTGACTACAGTATGTTACTGATTATCTCCCAGGTGAATACAATTTTTATAAATGGATAAAACTTTGAAGCATAATGTTAACAGACCACATCATTAGCACTATCAGAACAGAAGGTGGCAGTGTGCACAATATCCAATGTGTGTAAGCTATGTGACATTGATCATCAATGCAAAACAAATAGGATGGAGGTATGTTTATTAGTGTTACTTCAATAATGTGTTAGATAATTTAATCAATAAGGTGGCTTTTTCCAACTTTGTTACATCTTGATTTGTGCTTGTTTATTATTTGTGTGTTTATTATTCACAAATTAAGATTCACTTCTTGTATTCACCAATCTTTTATTACTTTTATTATTACAGAACAAAGATGTGGAAGCAATGCTAACTTTGTATCATGGACTTTCCAGAGATGACAGTAATATATAATGGAAGAAAATGATTTCACTAAATGCCTTCAGCCATAGTGTATAACTGATTCTTGATTTTTTTTGTTGTCTGTTTTTGAATTAAGAGGTTATAAATAATTAAAATCTATAATGTAAGTGACCAAACAATTACATCAAATCAGTAGAATGTGTTAAATAAAATATTTGATGTTAATGATGTTAATGAACAAGTTGTTTTGTGTTAGTACTTGTGAATATGTGACTTTCCCCTTTAACAGGCACAATGAAATACTTGTGGAAAAAATATTTTTATGTTAATTCTTACAAATTGAATCACATTAAACAGCATTTTACTGATTTTTCCAAATTCACCCTTTAGTTTAGTAATTATGGATGTCTACCAGCTGGTTGAGTTGCCCGTTTGACAGTAAACACAACTGAGCTCTACAAATACAGCTACAAATTTAATGAATTTTGATTGTACACTTTTTCAAGTGCTTAGATATGGAATTATAATAAAATTATAATAAAATAAGGTATTTAGTCTCCCACACACACTATAGAGGATGAGACCATGACTATCACTTTTTAAAAGATGTATCACCTTCTATAAGACTATCACCTTGTATTAAAACAAACAAACAAACAAATGCAGCAATATCCTATGAACATAGTGGGAAACTTCATTCTACATATTTTAGTAACCTATATCTGCATAGTTTGTGAGCTTGCCTAGTTTGTCACTCTTTCTTTTTGTTAAATATGGGAAATAAACCCTGAGGGCTATGATTCATGAGTGTGGGTTTCTTTTTTATTGATATATTTTTTTGATGTATCATCTTTCTGATAATTGATGTAAAACGAGTTATCTTGATATAACTTTGTGAACTTGTTGATAAATTTAGCTCAAAGCTGACTGACAGCTGGCAGTGAGCTCCTGCTAAATCATTTCATTTTAGCAAACAATTGACCCTGAGGTAATACATGTTTTAACTCAACTCATACATAAATATAGGGGCATGACTGTAATATCATACCTTCTTAATATGAAATATGTCAAAAATAAGAAATGTGTTTTATCTTTTTACTTACTTTTGAGACTTTAGCTCAGTAATTTGATTAATGAAGAGAGCACAAGACTAAACACAGGATTAACATAGTAAATGCAATTTGTTTCTGTACAGTGGCAAAAATGCTTCTGGCAGTTCTTCTATGAATCTTAACATAGCCCTAACCGTTGATTTGGAGAAGAATTATTTTTCCCATTCTTTACATGTAAACTTTAGATTTTGCTGATAAATATGCTTTCTTTCTATACAATTAACTTTAGTATTTTTTGAAGGTGTTCAAAGTGTTAGAGTTTGAGTTTTAAAGTGTTAGAGTTTTGCTGTATGGATGAGAAAATAATTTTTGGTGTCTTGTCATGTTTATATCCCACTTGAAACAAGAAGTCACAAAGTACACAAGGCTCCTTATAGGACAAAATGAAGCTAAAATATAATTAAAATACAGTTTTTATGATTATTTACATGCATTTATCAATATTGTGGCCACTTTTTCAAAACTTCAGACAGCTAGGACCCCTTGAATTAAAGCTGAAAGTCTACACTTCAATCACATTCAATCTCGTCTGTGTGGGTTTCCCAGTTCTCTGGTTTCGCCTCACTTTCCAAAAACATGCTGGTAGGTGGATTGGTGACTCTAACTTGCCCCTAGGAGTGCATGTATGTGTGATGCTCTGCAATGGACTGGTGTCCCATCCAGGGTGTATTCCCAGAATTGTGTTGTGTTGATATGTTGTTTATGCAGGAATGATGTACTCATTTGAATGAAGTAAATTTTCTCAGCATCTTTATCTAAAGCAGGGGCATCAAACTCAAATTCTGCTCAGGAGACATCAGCATTTTTGTGAGACCCTCAAGAGCCAAAATCGAAGTCTATATATTACTTTTACATATTTAACATATTCTATTGACTAACATGAATAATCTGTAGGCTCTGAGATTAGCATAGGTAATTTCTATAGGAAAAAGAAGGGCTAACAGAAACTTTTAAGGTGTATGCCCTATTAGGTAATAACATTTATTATACTAATTATAATAGTTTTTATGAGTGCATTCCTTTGTTTTCACATTTTATTGGATACCAGCTGCTGTGATGAGAAGCAGGATTAGCCAATTGAGATGATGCATTTTTTCCTGTTACTGTTTGAAAGCTACTAGCCAGATAGCTACACTATATGCACAGGGATATCGAGGTGAGAGCAGGTGAAGTAGCCTGCTGTAGTTAACTGCAAAAGAAAAGTAGATCAGGATTTTTAATATAAGGTGTAATTGTCCACTATTATTAAACTCTTTTTTCAGAGGAAATGTTATAAAGGTATTTTATGGCAACATTATTAATGTAAAGATTGTTTGATGGTAGATTTGGCCTTAAATATTTAAATAATAAATTTGTGTCATCGCCGCTCCTACTGCTGTCTGACATCCAGCTGAAATGCATGAGAGCGTCACATTTACCAATTTAAATGTACGCATCAGGAAAACAATCATGCTTTTGTTTTCTATATTTCTTTTCTATATTTCTTCATCCCGTATTTCTTCTTGTTACGCCTCTGCCAGCACAACACAGGACATGCTTCTGAGTTGTTTTTAGATATGAGTGTGACTTCCATGAAGTGCAGCATACAAATGTTGATTTTAACCCTCATTTCAGATTGCGGTCAAGCCAACCCCCAGTACAAACCTGTGTGCTATACATTGGTTAATGGTACCCTTCAGATGGCTACACTATGGATTTTCTGTGAATTCTGCAGTGTTAAAATGTTGAGCAGTAGTGTACAATGGGCCGTTTCATGTTCATGTGGGCAAAATGAAACAAGGCTGTGGGCCATGGACCTTGTATTAGACACATGTGCTATAGTACATTTTTTTAAACAAAGAATACTGTGTTCTTTTTTTAATGGAATGTTGATTTATGTAAAAATCAAAAGACAAAATGATAATCTTGTAATGTTACATGATTTTTCAGATCATTGTGTTATGAATCATAATGGCTTCTTGTTGAGAGAGAACCTTTGCTAGTGTTCTGGTTAAATGAGTTGATTCAGAGACAAGTATGATTTGGTAGTTTTAGTGCATTTTAGAGATAACAGCTGTGCTGAGCTGTCTGTTGGTAAAGAGAAGAGTTTTGAAAAAGTTAGTAATGGTGGCTCAGTGGTTAAAGACTCTGGCTTACTGCTCAGAAACTTGGGGGTTCATGCCCCAGCACTGCCAAGCTACCCCTGTTGAGGCCCTTAACCTTCTCTGCTTCACATCATGGCTGACCTTGAGTTCTGATCCTCTGAATTTGAATGTCACTAAACCAGAGCATTGTACTGTAATGAATATGCTGTATATTGACATTATTATAAACACAACCTCAAATAAAATTATAAACATATTATAAACTCTCTTGGCTTCACATGCTGTAATTTGATTTTCTATTTAGAACATTAGAGAGCTGTAGGTTTCATTTCATCTTTGAGAGGGCACACTGCTCATGGCATCCAAACCATTCATATGATTAATGTTTTATACTAAATGCTAACAGAAATAAACATTTTATAGCAAATATTAACAAAACAGTTATTTTTGGTCAGGAAATTATAATACCAACATACCAGCAATTTGATACAAACAGTATTCTTTCTTTACACACTACTGATACACACTACTATGATTATATTTGACCATTATGTTTTTAACATGAATGATTTATGATTGTCTCTAACTTCAAGTATTTATTGCAGGTGTATTTATGTAGATATTCCCCTACTGTTTTCTTTTACAATATGTATATTACTTGTTATATTATATATATAATTATCCATATCACTTGTACAGACAGGTAACAAATTAAAAGAAAAAAGTGGTGGCTCTGTAATACTGTGGAACGCATTGTGCTGGTGTCCATTTGCGCCTTTGTAGGGAAAAGTCACTGCAAATCAATACAGCAATTCTTCTGACTGATCACCTTTACCCTGTGATGAAACATTAATGAATAAACACTGAATTGAATTATGTTTTTTGAGAATAATTACCATAGAACCAATGACCTTCACTCCTCACTCTTCCTAAGAGATAAAATACTCAAAAACTATTTTTAAACTAGGAATTGATAAACACTTTCTTTGCATTTTACATTTTTGACCTTTCTGGAAAAACATAACAAAAAGGACATCTCTCAAATTATAGTGTAATAAAACATGATTATATTTAATGGTCCTGATAATAACACAATTAATAAGCAGTGATTCAGGCAGTAAGCAAACAAAATTTCATTTAATTGATCACCTTTGTTTTATTCTGTGAACAACTCTGTAATTATGCTTAATACTATCTTAGTGGTTTCTATTGAAGAAAGAGTTCTAATCATTTCATTGTTAAGGGGAATATATTAAATTAAAATGTATTTATATAGGGATTTTAGCAACAGACCTGGTCCCAAAACAGCTTTATAGAAATCTGAAAATTGAATGTATCTTTACTTATTCCATTTGCCAAACTGATTCAGCTTATCTTCAAAAAAATTTAGATTTTCTTTTCATCCCACAGTAGTAAGCTAACACATACTTCAAATTAGATCCAAATAGCCATCACCAAGAGCCAAACACATTCCCAAACAATGTTAATTTTGAATGCCCTACAAAGTCCAAAAATCATACACAGATGCCGCAATCCGCCACATCGGAGTAAATAAAGTGCTCTCTTCTCTTTCAAAACATGGGTTCTGTCTACTCACCACTTGATGGCCTCAGTCAAAGCCTCAATGATACTGTTTTACTTTTGGCTCGTAAAATGATATGGCATTTTCAAAATATAATTAATAAACTACACAGAAAAAACACAGATATTCAATATTTTACATTTTCAGGTTTAAGTAAGTGGTTTGTGCTCAGTGATCTGTTTATATGAATAATTCATATATGGCACTGAACATTACTATATTTTTTAATAATATATGAATATATTATATATTTTTTATAATATATGAATATATTATATATTTTTATATGAATATTCATTAACTAATTAATTAATAAAAAATAATGTAATTAACTGGTTGTAACAATTGTACAATTACAATTGTACAATGTTCTAATTGTAATTGTTCATACACAGTGTGTATTGAAACAAAATCTTTTTAGAGGAAAAATATTGCAAAATATTTAATGCAATTCTTTAATTTAAAATTTTAGATTTTTTTCATTATTATATTTACATTTTTAAAATAAAATCCTAATTGAATCATAGACCCTTTCCAGAAACTTTACTGAAAGGCTTTTACCTTAGACAGAAAAGTATGCTTTTATGGGAGACAGTGAATACTTTATTCTCCATGATGTTTTTTTTTTTTTTTAATTTAGCAGGCCACCTTTTTTTTTTTTTTTTTAATTTTTTTTATTTCTACATAATTACTACCATAGAATTCAACATCTTTTTAGATAATCCTTCAGTTTTTATTGCTAGAACATTTGCATTGTCAAATGCACTAATGTGTCACAGTTGTGAATGCAGAACCATATAAAATAAAAGCTTTTGAGTATAAAGTATAAAGTATGATAAAAGATAAAAGCCACAATTTGAAATGTTATGCAAAATAGCCCAAATGTGTTTTTATACCTAATATTTTTATTTTATATTCCTGTATTCAATTTGCATTCTGTTATTTCATGGACAGAAATCTGCATAGTATTACTACTGCCATGGAAGACAAAAAAATAAAATCTTATTATTAGTATTTATATGTATCAGAATATTTAGGATTTCTAACAAGGTGTGGCAAAAGAATAGCATCATATTTTTTAAAGTGCAAAAAGGAAAATATGATACATTTTAAAAAAAAATGTAATTATAATTTTATTTAACATTTACAAAAATGATTAAAACATGGAGAGAGAGGATTTTCGACTCATTGTTTGTGTGTAATGAAAGTGAAAAGATTAAATGTGTCTCATTGTGTTTAACTGTTGGATTTTCATGGTAATTGTCTGCACCAGTAGAATATCAGCAGAAGTGTAGCAAGAATATTTTCCACTGCAGCTTAGCGCTTTGCACTTTCATGTGATCATAGCCACAAAGTGCTGCATGCGATTGCTTCATCTTACAGCGCAGAATCAGGAAATGCTTAGTGCCAGGTAACCATCTGAGTTACTGTGTACGTGGAGGGCTTCACCACCCACACATCTCTCACCTCTGCACAGATCCTCACTATAAAACATTCTTCATACTAACTTTTTCCACTTGCTATCTATAAACCGACATACCAAAACATAAAAAAAATGGTGGAAAATTGCTTATGTTTGAATCAACAACTATATAAAGACATTAGTTTTAACACTATGGATAAAACATGCTATGAGCTATTACTGATTCACTTTCTAGACTTAATAGGGAAAATAATATGTTCCTAGTAACAACAAAACTATGTTTAAACTACTGTAAGTAATACGTCTAATCTGAAAATATTAGTGACTAAATGTGTATACAGTTTATTTATTAGACAAGAGAACTTTTTCCACATGTTTGATGAACTACAAAATGCCTTTTAACAAACAGGATTTCATGTGACTTTTTTTCAGATATGGCTCTCTTCTTGCCACTCTTCCATAAAGTCCAGGTTTGTGGTGTCCAGGTTATGGTACGCTTATAAACAGCTTCTTCCTTCTGAGCTGTGAATCTATCCAGTTCCCTCAGAGTTCTCCTTGGCATTGAAATTAATTTAATCAGAGTCTAATACACTCACCAGTCGCTTTAAAAGGAACACCTGTATACCTGCTCATTTATGCAGTTATCCAATCAGCCAATCATGTGGCAGCAGCACAATGCATAAAAGACATGCAGACAAAAACATCCTGTGAGTGGAGGATGTGATCAGAGGAGAATGACCAGACTTGTCTGACAGGAAGTCTATAGTAACACAAATAAGCACTCTTTACAACTGTGGTGAGCAGAAAAGTATCTCAGAATGCACAACACATCAAACCTTGAGGTGGATGGACTACAACAGCAGGAGACCACCTCAGGTTCCATTACTGTCAGTCAAAAACAAGAATCTGAGAATATCATGAGCACAGACTCAGCTGGACAGTTGAAGATTGGAGAAAGACCAGGTGATTTTTTTTTCTAATCCTCAACTGTCAAGGTGCCATGTTTTAAGTTGTTTAACACATCTAGATGTAAATATCAGGAAATGAAAACTGAAATTCTGATCTATCATCCCATATTTATTCCATATTTATATTTTGATCTCAAACCCAAATGTCTTCAGGTTATGGCAAAACTAATGTTCTCAAAACTCAAATTCTGAGTTTCCTCCCTGGAGATGCTTTGCCAGGCCTTCACTGCAGCCAGCTTCAGTTGCTGCTTGTTTGTTCTGCCATCAGTCTTGTCTTCAGTAAGTGAAAAGCATGCTCTATTGGGTTGAGATCAGGCGACTCACTTGGCCACTGAAGAATATTAGCTTTTGCAGTATGTTTAGGGTCATTATCCACCTGCACTGTGAAGCAGTTTTGTAGCATTTGGCTGAATGTGAGCAGAGAGTATAGCCCTATACACCTCAGAATTCACCTTGCTACTTCTGTCAGCAGTCACATCATCAATAAACACCAGTGAGCCCGTTCCATTGGCAGCCATACATGCCCATGCCATAACACTGCCTCCACCATGTTTGACACATGATGTGGTATACTTTGAATCATGAGATGTTCCTTTCTTTCACCATGCTTTTCTCTTCCCATCATTCTGGTACAAGTTAATTTTGGTTTCATCAGTCCAAAGAATCTTATTCCAGAACATGGGAGGCTTTTTTAGATGTTTTCTGGCAAAGTCTTATCTGGTTTTCCTGTTCTTCAATGTGGTTTGCACCTTGTTGTAAACCCTCTGTATTTACATTCATGAAGGCGTCTCTTGATTTTAGATTTTGACAATGGTTCACCTACCTTCTCCAGAGTATTCTTGACTTCTGTTGATGTTGTGAAGGGGCTTTTCTTCAACAAGGAAACGATTCTGCGATCCACCACTTTAGTTGTCTTCCGTGGTCTTCCAGGCTTTTCGATGTTGTTGAGCTCACCAATGCTTTTTTTCTTTTTAAGAATGTACCCAACTGTTTTGATTTGGCCACACCTAAGGTTTTTGCTATCTCTCTTATAGATTTATATTGTTTTTTCAGCCTAATAATGGCCTCCTTCACTTGCACTGAGATCTCTTTGGACTTCATATTGGTAGCTCCAGTCGAATTGCCAAATGCCATCTCAATACCTGATATCAACTCCTGACCTTTTATCTGCTTCATTTGTCTTGAAGGAACGGGGGAATGGACCACACCTGGTCAATTAACTTCTTGTCAGTCAATTGTCCAAATACCTTTGAGCCCCTGAAAATGGAAGTACTTTGCTTAAAATGGCTGTAATTCCTAAATGGTAAATGGCATATTTTTGTGGAACCTCTTAAAATAAAGCCTAAAGTCTACACTTCGATCACATCTTGATTGTTTTATTTCAAATCCATTGTGGTGGTGTATAAAGGCAAAATCACAAAAACTCCATCATTGTCCAAATACTTCCGGACTTTACTGTAAATATTACTGTGCAAAAGTCTTACGCACCCTATTTTTTTGTACAAACTTTGTTATTGATTTTTATTTTATGATTTCTACATTACTGAGTCAGTACAAAAACATTTTAAATTTCCAAACATTAGTTTTCCAGCACAAAATTAAATGTTGCAGAAAAATGTTTGTATGTGTCACATACTTCCCCTGCACGCTGAGTTCTGAGATCAGAGGCGCTCAGTGCGCATAAGCAGTCCGCAGTGCTATGGTGCACTTCTCCGAACTGTCATGTTTCTATTTGTTGATTTGATTCATGTCTTGTTTCCACCCATGTCCCATCATTGGTTGTATCCCTCATGTGTCTTGATTACCCACACCTGTTTTCAGTTTACCCTTTAATTAGTTTGTGCATTTAAATCCTCATGTTTCTTTGTTCAGGTGGGAAGTATTGTTCAGTGTTAACCCACCTCTCTTCTGTCTGTGTACCTTTTCTGAGTTTGATTGATGTTTGGATTTGTCTGCCTGCCTCTCAATAAAGATATAAAGCTTAAACTGCAACTGCATCCATTACAGCTGCCTTACTTATGACGGAATACTTCGCGATAACATGGATGCAGCAGGAAGGTGAGAGGGGTGTTACTCTGGGATGATCATGCTGGTGTTTAACTCGGTAAAATTCCCCCAGAGGATCCAACCGGACACCCCAGCTCCCTTCAATGGCACAGACTGCTCTCCAGAAGGATTGCTACACAAAAACCTTGCTACAGTGCCAATTTTATTTTTAGACCTTGTTGGACCCCAAGCCTGAAGATAAGCAGTGGCTGATGTTCTTGTTGTCCTGGTTCACTGGCCCGAGCCCGCCAGTGGGCTGAGCTCCTGGTTGCTACGGGAAACCTAGGCCTAGGAAGCGTAACTGAGTTTGTAAGCCTCCTGAGATTGGTGTACGGGTGGGCTGAGTTTAACACTTGCTGAACCTACTCGGCCATTCACGATCTACTACACAGAGAGGAGGGCTAGAGAAAAAGAGGAAGCAAAGTCCCCAGCAAAACTCCCTCCAGAGCCCGATGAGGCAGGCTCCCCTGCAGAGCTCCCTCCAGAGGCTGACAAGGTGGCCTACCCTAAAGATCTCCCTCTGGAGGCAGACAAGGCGGCCTCCCCTGCCAAGCTCCGGCCTGAGGCCTATGAGGTGGCCTCCCCTGCTGAGCTCCCTCCAGAGGCCAACAAGGTGGCCTCTCCAGCAGAGCTCCAGCCAGAGGCTGACAGCATGGCCTCCCCAGCCAAGCTCTCTCCAGAGGCCAACAGAATGCCATAGCTCCACCAACTGATCCCAGGCGGGATGTCGTCAACCCAGCACCTGCTTCTAGCCAGTATGCCCCATATCTGCTCCCCGGCTTCTCTGGAAAATGTCAACATGCCTGATAATGCCTGCCATGTGGCCTTGGGTTTTGCGTGGACATTTTGTCCAGAGGTGCAGGACCATTTGAGGGGGCGCTGTGGGAACAGCACCCTTGGGGGCAGATCTGTCATGTATTTCCCCCTCGTTCCGAGCGCTGCAGGCTGCTTATGTGCACTGAGTGACTCTGCTCGCAGCTATGGCGCACTTCTCTGAACTGTCACATTTGTTTATGTTGCCAAGTGTGTTTTTGGTTTGATTCATGTCTTGTTTCCACCCATGTCCCATCATTGGTTGCATCCCTCATGTGTCTTGATTACCCACACCTGTTTTCAGTTTACCCTTTACTTAGTTTGTGCATTTAAACCTCATGTTTCTTTGTTCAAGCATGAAGTATTGTTCAGTGTTAACTCGCCTGTGTTTACCAAGCCGTTTGTTTTGTGTTGTGTTGTTCTGGTTCCCGATCTTGTTCTGTCCCTCGTTCATGTATTTTGGATTACCCCTGCTATAGCCATTTGCTCATCACGTGACCTCTGTCTGTGTACTGTTCCTGAGTTTGATTCACATTTGGATTTGTCTGCCTACCTCTCAATAAAGAAAAAATGCTTAAACTGCAACTGCATCTGTCTCAGCTGCCTACCTTATGACAGTATGCCAGTAAAGAAAGCAGCATATGATGTAAGAGACCACTTTTCAGACAAAAAAACATAATGAAGGATGCTGGATTTTGCATGCAAAAATAAGAAGCAAGTGTAATAGTCAAAGTCTCCAGAAGAACTGTGACTAGTTCTGCAAGATGCTCAGTAAAACATACCAGCTATTTCCTTATAAAACTTCACAAATTGTACCTGAGACTACTAGTTTTTTTTTTTTTCTTAAGGCAAAGGGACGTCACACCAAATATTGACTTTGTTTCATTTATTACTGTTTATGGCTCCGTATAGTGTTTTTTTAAATGTAGAAACATTTAATTTCATTATTTTTGAAGCATCTTTGCTCTATAGCATTTCTTTGCATGTGCCTAAGACTTTTGCACAGTACTGTGTGTGTGTGTGTGTATGTGGAGAGAGAGAGAGAGAGAGAGAGAGAGAGATTCATCAGACATTAAATCTACAGAGAAGATTCCATACCTGACAGATCAAATCACACATGGAAAAACATGAATTGCTCTTTTTTAAGTGACTGAAATTTAGATTATGCCAAGGTTAAAGAAACTGTATTGTGTGTATGAATTGGTCCCCAAAGCCTAATGAAGAAGAAAAAAAAAAAATTAAAAAACATTAGAGTTTTGCTTGATAAATGTTACGTCTCAAATTATGCTGAGAATTTGGCACAGCCAAAAAAATTGATTTTATTAGAACAGTTTAAAAGTTGCTTACCTGAATGTTTTGTCATATATTTAAATGAGATTTTAAAAAAAGTGGTATCTTTGTTGCAAACAGCAACAAAGTTCTTGGTGACAAATTTGTCCTGACCTATAGGAGTGCTTTTGTTTCACTGCCATGCCTACCTTATTTGTGTGGACTTGTTCTAGAAATGAAGTTCCACTAAAAATGCCAATTTGAGTTGTATCACTTCTAATGCTTCCTATGCTTGTTTTTACTGTTGTGCAACAGATAATTTCATTACTGCTTGTCTTGAAGAAAAGCTTCCGCACACTTCTAAATCTGTCGTCTTTATTGCTGCTCAACTGTTCAAACGTGTCAGCCGAGTGTGCATGTATATATATAAAATACGCCAAAGAGATACAACACGTAGTGTGTTCCGCAATGTTTAATTTGCCTTCCCAATTGATATTTCCCAACTGATTTGCAGCAGAACTCCTGAACCCACTCCCTGAAAAGTGGACACTGGGCTGTTTTTCATTTCAAGATTTTTTATTTCATAACAATTCTGTAATTTTTAGTTCTGTACAATGCATGACATCTAATTGAAACTGCAACCTCTTCCAAAAGTTCCACTACCTTTTAAATTTCACTTCACTTCCTGAGAGTGATTCCTGTAATCTGTCTGTGTAACAATCCGTTTTCTAACTTTAATGCTTTTCATTAATATCTGTAGTTTTCACACATAAAACTATTCATGTTGCACCTTTACAAGAATTCTGGAAAACCATACAGTTCAATACTAACAACATCTTACATGAAAATTATCCTTTACCCCGTCTTCTTAAACAATTTAAACATTCTACAGAGCTTAAGCAATTTGCATCTTGGTGTTTCAATTATCTAAACTCACACTTAGGATTAACAATCAGGTTAGACATCAGGAAAATTACTAAATAGAGACCCAAACATATAAAACAGATAAGGACAATTTTCCCAATCCATGGTCTAGTGAGGCTCTTTATGCAACTATATGTGGATATGTCTCTTGGATATCTTTTTCAGTCCCTGTTAAGAGAGAAAAAGAAACTGTAAAGCACTTCACAGCCAATTTATGCAACCTATATTTCATGAAACAGTTCCATTATTGTATCCTGCTATCATATCATGATAGATCAAGCAATAAATTATCATTATACAAATAGTATATAGGACCAAGAGAATTACCTTAAAAATGTACAGAAAAGGAGATTCACTGAATGAACTTCAATGAAAAAAAAAGAAAATAATAAATTCTACATGCCTCTGATACCCACTATCCGCAACTCCCAAGTTTCATTTTAGAATGGATTTAAAAAGTCTACACACCCCTGTTAAAATGGCAGGTTTTTGTGAAGTAAAAGACTGACACTAAGATAAATTGTCAGCTCTTTTTCCACCTTTAATGTGCAATTGCAAAGTATACAAATGAAGTGAAAACAATCAGAAACTTTTTAGGGAAAAAAAGAAAAATAAAAAACTTACAATAACCTAGTTGCATAAGTATGCATACCCCTAAACTGATACTTTGTTGAAGCACCTCTTTCTTGCAAAAACATTCTAAACACTCTGTCAGATTGCACAGCTCACTTCTTCACTCCACAGATTTTTTGTTGGATTCAGGTCTGGGCTCTGGCTAGACCATTCAAAACATTGATCTTATTTTGGTTAAGCCAATCCTTTATTGATTTGGATGTATGCTTTGAGTCACTGTCGATTGTTTTTCACTTAATTTGTATACGTTGTAATTTCACATTGAAGATGGGAAAAGTTCTGACATGATTTATCTTGGTTTAATTTTTTTCATCACAAAAACTTGCCATTTTAACAGGGGTGTGTAGACTTTTTATATCCACTGTAATTGTTTAAAGTAAGTTTCATGATTGTTTAGAAATAATTTGTAATTTGGCAACTGGTAATTGATTTTTTGGTAATTGAGAGTCTTTGCTTATTTCGATCAAATGATTTAAGAAATAAATTCAAAATCTTTTTTGATGTTTTTATTTGTTCTTTCTTCCCTTTGAAAGAAAATTGCTGATAATGGTCAAAATTTATGTGGGGAGAAAATTTATTTACCATTTACTGCAGGGGACCCCAACAAGTTTTCAAGAGTAACTTTTTTAAGGATAACTATAAATGGATATGTTGACTAGAAAATTATTCCTAAAACTGTGCTTTCTTCCTTACTTATTTTTACTTAGTTAACAGTAGTTATGATTTAATTAATTATGGTTTAATCCTGAGCTCTGGATTTTCTTTAACCTTTACATGACAATGAACATACCTCATAATCTGTGTTTCTCTCTCTCTCTCTGTTGAGCTACACATGCTACTCCTGAGATACCAGTGATCCTGACTCTCTCCAGACCTGACTTATCCATCCTGATGCCCTACTTAAGGCTGAGTTCTCATCACCTGAAAACCACTAGCTGCTGCTGAGGATGGCCCATATGGACAGCTTAAAGATTAGTGAGATTACTGTGGATGGTACCATTTAGAAACCATAAAGATGACTCAGGACTGCAATTGCTATAAACAGTTTTGCTATGATGGCTTAGGACTGCAATTGCTATGATAGCCTTAGGACTGCAATAGGCCCTTTTCACATGACGTCAGGCAACTTCCGTTCTGACTCGAAGAGGTCTATGTTTACTTCCACCAGCATAGTAGAATGCTAGTGCCACCAGCATGGAGTTCACCCAGACCCTTGTACATCTGCTAGATGATGTACAATGACTTGCAGACAAATTTTCATTTATGACATGTTCCAAACTTGATAAAGGCTACAAATTCTAAGTAGTACCTGTTTGATTATGACGGTAAGTGTTTTTGTCTTCTCTAGCCCTTAAGTTAGTAAAGGTGCTAGGATAACGGTAGTTGATATTATCAATCTGTTAGCTTTCTGTTTTGCAAATAGAAAGTCTTTAGGCCCTATTCTTGATTAGGTTACTGTAGTACAGACCGCAAACTCTTGTAGCAACCACGTTTCCATATTACTGCTGTTAGCTACAGATTCTGGATTGTGAGATAAAAGTCAGCAACGTATACATGGTTAATGTTGCACCCTTTCTAGTTTCAAATGTAGTTGTCAATGAGGTGACAGTGAGAGGGCGATGTCACAGGTCCATGAGGAAAAATGAGGAGGCTCATCACCTTCAGGTTTCTCAGATGAATAGTTCTCTAACATTATGATTAGAGAGTTAAGTTTTCTTTTTGTTGTGTTTTGCTGCGGTTGCAGAGAATTTGCAGTATCCCACAAAGTTCCACTGCGTTTCAGTCTGTTTCTCAGTCTGATGTCAATGATTTTGTGTCACTAAACTCCAAAAGATAAATTTGTACATATCTTTAAAAACAGAAGTGGGTTGTTTGAGGACAATAAAGACTGAGCTTCATGTTCAAAGCTTATACACTTACTGTAATTACTTATTTAACTTTACTGTAATCCTTAAGTTTATATTCCATTACACTTTGTAGACATAATGAAATGTAAAAAAACAGGCACATATTTCTACATCCACAGGAAAATCGTGGAAACTCAAATAGGGAAGTTTTTGTTTGTTATTAGAACAACAAGGAACGCTACAATAGCATCTTCTTGATGACTGTGCCATGCTTGTTGGTGGGCTGCTGTTGAGAGATGGACACAGGGAGAAAGGAAAGAGCAAAATGATGAATCACATCAGCATATGGAAATGGTTTAGCAATTAGCTTTGATTAAGAGACAGTATCTATCAAGCTATTCTAAACAACAGTGTTGGAATAGGTGTGATTATACATTAATATAAAAAATAAACGCTAAACATAAAGCGTTAAGTAAACTTGTTACAGCACAGGCCGGCGGCAATGCATATTTTTTCCATGATTTTCCCGTTGCTAAAGTTACTGCTAGCTAGCCTACTTTCCCAACCATCTAAGGCAGTTACAGATTGGTAAATCGGAAATTATCAATAAAGCTATCAAAAAAACCTTGTAAGTAAATGAACATTATTAGTCTTAACTTTACCTTTCATATTTCGAGTTGTTGTTGAGCATTCCTGCATTTTCCCGAGAAGTATCTGGTGCAAAGGTAAAACGGAAGTACAGCTACATTGCTTTGCAGAAAGGCATCAGTTAACTGACGTCATTGTGAAAAGGGCCTATTGCTTTAAACAAATCTCCATCATTGAAGAGTTGATAACTTCAACAAAATAGACTTCATGTTAAAACTATAATGAATGCAGAAATAACTCTAATGTTCATATTCATAAGTTGCTCACTACACAATTACCAGTTCCTGGCTACACAATTGCACTTTTTGACTATACAGTATACAGTTATAGAAGGGAAATTTTTTACAATCGCACTATCCAGTGTCACCCAGATGAGGATGTGTTCCCTTCTGAGTCTGGTTGCTCTCATATTTTCTTCCTCATACTGTCTCAGGGAGTTTTTCCTTGCCACCGTAGCCTCTGGCTTGCTCATTAGGGATAAATTTATAAATTTAAAATTTATATACGGAATTTATATATTTCTGTAAAGTTGCTTTGTGAAAAAGTCCATTGTTAAAAGCTCTATACAAATAAGCACTAAATCAAAGACCAGTGATCATTAGATGGCTTCATAAAGGTAAAGAAAATATTTTAAATATATTGCATTTTTTATATATTGCAGTTTAAACAGAAGAGCAGTAAATCATGTACAAAATGACACACAGCTCTTCTTGTGAGTTAACCACCATAGATAAGAAGCCTGCTGCAGTAATGAAACTATAAACATAGAATATCTCTGACACACATATATAAACACACACACAAACTGTTTTTTTTCCACTGAGGAAACCTGCAACAGTGCAGCACAAGCGGGTTTATTTGCTCTTGCATGTCTTTAAATAGAAGCAATGGTTTGGAGTGCAGGCAGAAAAAAAGATTACACTTATTACACAAGTATGTATGCGTGTATGCTTTAGTATGGTTTTTTCTCTCTCTCTCTCTCTCTCTCTCTCTCTCTCTCTCTGTATGTGTGTGTGTGTAAAACAGAGGAGTGAATGACTTGGTTTTACTTCAAAGGGCCAGCAAGTATCTACATTAATGAGGCCTTTTGTTTCCTTCCATACAAATTACAGCAGGTCTCTGCCTTAACTGACCAGGCTGCAAATGACACAGAAACATTTAAGCTCTTGTCATTTTACAACAAGTTAAAGAAATTACACCTTTTTTGCCAGATCACATATTTTAGGTGATCATTATAAAAGAATTTAGTAAATGTTGTAATGTAAACTGTCATAAACCAAACATAAATCATAGAATGACACTTGCTAAATATGACTACAGTAGACAGAAGAAACGCATAATTGTTCATACTTCTTTTTCAATGTATCTCATTATTTCCATTTGTCTTACACTTGTCATAGCATTGGTTCAGCAAGGTTGCCACATTTGCCAAAAGCAACCTGATGTCACTTAAAAAACAGACCCAAAAACTAGTTATGGAAGTGAAAAAAGAGGGACATAAAATCTGAAATAATATGTGGTTTGCATACAAGGGTGAATTCAGATATATTGGGACAGTTTTGGACTTCCAAACTGTCTAACCCTTCTTGCCATTAATGAAAAAATAAAATCACCATCACATGATATATTTCTGAAATCCTCAAGGTGTCAACTATCTAAATGTGAGGGAAAATGTTTATCATAATTTAAAGAGGCCTTTGTGACAAGACTGACTGAAAATAATGCTTTGTTCATATGTATTTGGACACTGACACAATTTTTGTAATTTTGCCTCTGTACACCACCACAATGGATTTGAAATGAAGCAATGTGATGAAGATGTGATTCAAGTGTAGACTTTCAGCTTTAATTCAAGGGGTGTAACAAAAATATTGCATCAACTGTTTAGGAATTACAGCCATATTTTACATAGTCCCTCCATTTTCACAGGCTCAAAAGTAATTTGACAATTGACTGATAAGCAGTTTCATGGCCAGGTGTGGGCTGTTTCCTTTTTATTTCATGACAAATTAAGGATATAACGGATCTGGAGTTGATTCCAAATGTTGAATTTGTCCATGGGTACTCTCAATATGTGGTCAAAAGAAGTGTCAGTGCAAGTGAAGGAGGCCATCATTAGGCTGAAAAAACAAAACAGACCCATCAGAGAGATAGCAGAAACTTTAGGATGGGCCAAATCAACAATTTGGTACATTCTTTAAAAGAAGGAATGCAGTGGCAAAGACCATGGAAGACAACTAAAGTGGATGATCACAGAATTCTTGAAGAAAAACTGCTTCACTACATCTAGCCAAGTCAAGAACACTCTGGAGGAGGTAGGTGTATCATTGTCAAAGTCTACAATCAAGAGATGCCTTCATGAATGTAAATACAGAGGGGTTACCTCCAGATGCAACCACTGGTAACACTCAAGAACAGAAAGGCCAGAATAGACTAAAAAAACTCTAAAAAAGCCTGACAAGTTCTGATTCAAGATTAACTTGTACCAGAATGATGTGATGGGATGAGTATGGAGAAGGAAAAGAAGGTCTCATAATCCAAAGCATACTACATCTTCTGTCAAACAGGTCCATGCAGTGTTATTGCACGGGCATGCATGGCTGCCAGTGCGTCACTGGTGTTTATTGATGATGTAACTGCTAATAGAAGTAGCAGGATGAATTCTGAAGTGTATAGAGCTATGCTTTCTGCTCAGATTAAGTCAAATGTTGTCAGTCAAATTAGCAAAACTAATAGGACAGCGCTTCACAGTACAGATGGATAATTACCCAAACAGTATGGGAAAAGCAACCCAAGAGCTTCTTAAGGCAAAGAAATGGAATGTTCTTAAATGGCTGAGTCAGCCACCTGACCTCAACCCAATGACCCAACCCAACTGAAGACAAACCCAACCCAACTGAAGACAAAATTGAAGGCAGAAAGACTCACAAATAAGCAGCAACTGAGGGCAGCTGCAGTAAAGGCCTAGCAAAGCATCTTAAGGGAAGAAACTCAGCATTTGGTGATGTCCATGGGTTCCAGACTTCAGGGAGTCACTGACTGCAAAGAATTTGCATCCAAGTATTAAAATAATCCTAATATTTATGATTGTTAGTTTGTAAAATTACTTTTGAGCCTGTGAAAATGGAGGGACTATGTAAAAAATGGCTGTAATTCCTAAACGGTTAATGCAATCTTTTTGTTAAACCCATTGAATTAAAGCTGAAAGTCTACACTTGAATCACATCTTGATTGCTTCATTTCAAATCCACTGTGGGGGGTTATACATACATACATATACATATATATATATATATATATATATATATATATATATATATATATATATATATATATATATATATATATATATATATATATATATATTAGATACAGGTCAATAAGTATTACCTTATTTCCCTTATCATCCATTCATGCATGAATTCCTCATCCCTTATAGCCCTGGACCATGCTGGATAATTTGGGGCATCTTGAAAGTGATTAAATTATAAAGATATGTACATGATTTTAACTAACTTTATGCATTTTTTAAGAGTAGTACGTATCATACGTATATGCATCATAAACATATATTAGTGGAATATATTAGTCAAGAGAATTTCATAACCTTATTTAAAAAAAACAAAAAAAAAAACAGCCAAAGCATATATCATGTTTCATACCTCAAACTTTTTGGGGTCAACTTCCTGTTTGTTGCCTACCACACTCCATTATATGAGGTCACATGAGTTAAGTCATGTTATTTCTATCAAGCAGTTCCACTGCAAAGGCTTAGTAACAAAAGTTTTAACTTTCACTTATCAGGCCAGAAGGTGAGTGCTGTTAAGATGAACTGTCCCAATTTATCTGTTGTCCCAATATACCTGAATTCACCCTAAATGTACTTTTACAGAATTTTGGTCCTTGTTGTCCGGTTAATGAACTTAACCGTAGTTCATTACTTGTGAAACAAAATATATTGTGAAACAAAATATATCAAAAATATATATCAAATATAATATCTGTATCAAATATATATCAAATATAATAATATAATATCAAAAATATAATAGGCCAACAATGTATTAAAACAATTTCTCCCACACCACACCACTGCTATACTCCCGTCATTGGCTACCTGCTGCTGCTTGCATCAGATTTAAAACACTGATGCTTGCCTATAAAACCAAAAACGAATCAGCGCCTGTCTACCTTAAAGCACTTTTCACACCCTGCTTTGCACCACACTTCCTCCAAGCTTCTAGCATGGCTTGATTGGACCCACCATCTCTCATGGTATCTGGCTGTCACAGCTGAATCATGTGCTGTCAACAAATGAAGACTAAAGACTGGACTTGAATTAGCACTTTTTTAAATCTCATTTTAAAAAAATCCTTGCTTTGTGTTTTTTTTTCATTCTCTACTCCCCAACAAGGTTTTTAGATTAATGGTCCATTGAAAAAAAGTAAATTCATTGACTTTACTTAGTTCAGATGTATACATTGGTTCCACATGAATGAGCTGGCATATTAACCCAACTCATTGTTTTTGTACAACCAACATCATTCGATCATGTTTATTCAAAGCCCTGGAATAAGATCACACTCTGCACTCTTACCCAAACTAGGATTAAACTTGGAACCTTGGTACTGTGAAGGGGTAACATTACCCACTGCACTGTCATCGCCAACATACAAGATTTTATAATGTAATTGGATGACTTTAATAGTACATGAATCGATCACACTCACTCTAAATAATTCAAACTAGTAGATTAGATACTTGTTTAAATTAAATTTAATGTAAGCAATGAAATCATGTTTTGATGAGAAACTAAATATTTCTATGCAGACTATATATAATATTTTTTTCTTAAATATGACCAACCCCATATTCCCTTTTTTTCAGTGTACTCTTACTCCCTGACCTTATGAACTAGCATAAGGATGTGTTCTTCATAGAGACTACTAAGCACTTCTGTAAGTTACTCTGGATAAGTGTGTCTATTAAACACTGTAAATGTAAATGTATTGTAGTTAGCCTATAGTCTACATTTTGCCTTTATAGAACACATCCAACAGATAGAAGTTTCAAACTTATGTCTGGAGATTTGTGTGATTTCTTATGGCTTTAATAAAGCAAGTCTGTCAAACTGTATAATAATGTTTCCTTTAACAGTGCTGTCCAATTACTGAAAACCAAGGGCCAAAATCACATTTCCGCTTAGGGGGTGGGACAATAATCATTACATTTTCTCAAGAGCATTTCCTGGAGGGGAGATTAAACTATTGCTGTAGCAAACATGGTTAATAATATTAAGGAAACAGTAATTACTACTACATGACTGCTACATGTGTTTTAGTTTTTTCAGAGACACGCATTCAGTCATAATCTGAAACATTCATTAGGATTATCTGAAATAGGCATTCAGGTAGAAAGTGTCTACTGCCAACTTTGGCACATGATGAACATAATATAACACAAGAATATAAAGTTTAATCTCATAGCCTATTCATAGCTTGTGCACAATGCATTATGTAGGCCTATGGGCATAACAGTCTTGGGTTGTTTAATCAATCTATATTGAGCCTGACAGGAATAAGACGGGAATAAGGAATAAGCTGTTCTGGGATTGGTTTCCCAAAATATTTGTAACGCTACTTCGTTATCTCGTTGTAAGAAAGTTCTTAAATTAACGAGCGTTTCCCGAAACCCTTCGTGACTGTCCTAACTTCGTAACTACCATTCGTAGTACGTAAACACGTTCGTAAATTGACGAGTAACGTGACCCATTCGTTATTCATTATGTACTTCGTTATTTGGAGCTTACATGCAGTTCTACCTCAAAAAGACAGAGGCCGCTAATTTCTATACAAAAATCCGCAGTTATGTAGCGTGAGTGTGATCCATTACTCTAGCACTAACTTTACTAATGAGAGTATTCGCGCTACAGCGGTGTCGTGTATAATATAGCTGCCTTATAACGCTAGTGCTTTAGGTTCCAATCTCAGCCCGGGTCACTGTCTGTATGGGGTTACATTTAAAAAAAATCATATTAGCTGTACAAAAACAAATGAAACAAACTGCATTTAAAAATTGTGTTCATGTAAATCTATCCACATGGAACCAACAAGTTAACAATTTAAGTGCAAGAGATGAATTCATGTTGAAGTAAAATATTTCATTTGTGTGGAACCGATGTACACAAAGTAAATTCACAGAACTGTTATATGTAGCTTTTGCACTCCGTTTGGTAGGTTGATTTTCATTAACACAGCTTGTTTTTGTACAGCCAATATGATTTGATCATTTATATTCAAAGCCCTGAAATAAAATTGATCTCTATGTAGTCAGCCGAGCTCAGGATCGAATTCAAGACAGAAGCTATGCGGCAGTAACGCTAACCACTACACTACCATACCCCACGCAAGCAAGTTCATTTAATACTAGTCACCGCTAACATATGCCCTTCTTTTCCGTGTAGCCCTTCTAATCCAACATAATTGTTGTTGTAAATTGT
This sequence comes from Pangasianodon hypophthalmus, assembly GCF_027358585.1. Lineage (NCBI taxonomy): Eukaryota > Metazoa > Chordata > Actinopteri > Siluriformes > Pangasiidae > Pangasianodon > Pangasianodon hypophthalmus. Next base: position 15,686,927 of record NC_069724.1, on the reverse strand, counting down.
TGATTGCGCCTTGTCTATTGTCCGCTATTCATAAATACGGTCTATCTGCGTCTGTTACTGCTGTTTAAGTCCTTGATTCATCTATTATATTTACCTCCGCACTGTGAATCGATTGTTTGCATATCGACTCGCGTGGAACCAACAAAGAACTACTTACAACTCATTCGTTAAATCTTTGATAACGAAGGCTTTCATGAAATATTCGCAAAAACAGCCTCGAACGTAACGTACGTCCTTCTTTAAGCTGTTTGTTTATTCTTATTCACTAAGATTAATCATAATCAGGAGATCCACCCCTGTTCTATTGTTCACAAAAACATTCGTAAAATGTTTTTATGGACAATAAAAATAAAAAATATATATTTTTATTTTTAAGAACAACCACTTAATATGGCAGAATGTGCCCTGAATAAACTTGTGCTGTGCATATTGGCTGATAATGTTTTTATTTCCCACAGAAATTATGATAGCTTTAAAATAAACATAAAGCTCAAAAACAGTATAGGTTCCAAAAGCAAAATAAATACTTAAAAAAAAACAAGTAAATGAATGATCCAGATAAATCAGCCAAAATGTTTAGTTGTTTTTAGAAACGTGTTTTATTGATTGGTAAAAGTAAATGAACGTCTGACTGACCCGTTTGAAGCTAACGTTACCACACTACTTACTGGACATCAGCCAGCACCGGTACACTCCCAGAATCCCATCGCTGCTCTGAGGTCACAGTTAAGGTAGGTAGTGGATCAAACCACTATTTATTAAACATCTTAGATGAGTAAGGTAGACTGGGAAATACAGAACGTTACTTAGTTACTTACAGATTTTTTACTGGGTTCATATAATTTTAGAGGTTGATGTTGATTTATTTTAAATCGTGTGTTATGCTGCTATTGCAAGAAATAAATTATAAAATGCTATGTTCCTTTTAGTGGTGTTTTAACTGTGATTTTACTTAATCTGTCCATACAGAATTTAAGAAAGGGCTGGTTATGAATTTGGAAAACACTGAAGATTTGCTAAACCCCTTTTGTTATAGATGTAAGAAATGCATTATAGAATGTCATTTAGGCCAACATTTTACTATGTAGTAAAATTTTTACTTTGCTGTGTTCACATAATATTAGAATATGCTGATGATGAACTTGGAGAAGATCAAGTCCTCTTAATGAAATTTATTTTATTGATTCCATGAATAAGCATGCTAAAAATAAATAACATTTTAATCGTGTAATTGCGGATGAAAATAAAGGTATTATCCAATCAAAATATGTTCTAAATTGACGGCCGTGTCATTAAGAATGGCTTTCAGTGAGTCTTGAAAAAAGGTAAGCCATGCTTCTTTAGAATCTGAAATAACAGTTTTCCTTCAGACGTAGATAGTCAACAAATTAAGGATCTGTTTCGGGAATTTTGTTGTATTATAAGCTTAGACAAGGTGGAAATTCAAAAACTGTCCCAGTATAGCCTATCTGAATTCAACAAGATGCTAATTTGGCTCGTATGATTACAGATATTGTCATAAAGAAAGAATAACTGTAAGAATGAGTAGATCAGTTCACTAACAAAAAATAACCAACATTTAGCCAATATAGTAACGCAGAGCGGTTGAGAACGGTAAGAAGTGAAGAGAGGAAGCTTATGATATTATATTATGAAGCTTATAATATTATATAATATGATATTAATATCAACAGCGGATCTGGACAGTTTAAAAGCTCGATTCCGCGTGAAAACCACGAAGCTGGCAACACCGGTGATTAGAAGGCCTTTTAGCGGTGTCAGGGACGCATGCGGACCCATCGGGACACATTGCCGTTCACACTACAAATGTAATGTGGCTACATGCGTCCCAGGCCACCTCTGTATGTGGTCTGACTGACCGCATCACAAAACGCCTTTGACCCCGTTCCGGCCTGTATTTAGCGCTGTCCACTCGTGTTCCGATGTTAATACTAAGAGTGAACGGGGGTTATATCAGTAGCTTCGGTATCTTTGGAACGAGAGCCTTCCGGTATATGGTTTGTTTAGCAAGTCATTTGATGACTACTTGTCCCTTTACCCAAGTGTGTGTGAATTTGTGCCTGTGATTAAAGCCAGTTCACTTCTTTATTTTATTAGGCTAAGTGTGTAGAATGTAAAACTGTCATTTATTTAATTTTATTTAAAGGAATAATGACTGTTATTCGTTAGTAAACAACTAATGTCACTGCTTAATGCTTTTCACCAAAAGAAATAATAAAAATAAGTCTGCTGTGAAAGGAATTTGTGCAGTAAACATCTGCCTCTAAAATCTTAACAAAAATGGTTCTATATCAAAAAAAGTTCTTTGGCCTTTAACAATCACTGAAACTTCTGGTGCCAGATAGAGCCTTTAACGTACTAAAAATAACCATGTTTTTCCCAATTCAAAATGGACAATGGATTCTTTCTTTGATTCTTTCTTTCTCTGTTTAACTGATAATCATTTTTGTTCAGTTTGTGTAGACTACTATAGACATATGCATTGTTCCCAGGTATATTCCCTGTTGCTCTATCTCACAGCTGCATTAGTGTTGATAGAATGTGGACTGGTGAATGGCAACCTGTAAATCATTTAAAATGTGTTACAGTTGGACCTTTATCTTAAGTTAACTTGCTACAAAACAACGAAAACCTTTATGTGAAGAAACAGTTAATAAGAAATAAGTGCTAAATAACAGAAACACAAACAACAATACAAGCTGTGCTGGGTAGTACTTTTATTGTTAGTTTACATTTCCACTGCATAAATTTCTGGCATCAAAGATCAAAACCTACAAATAAAGCAATTTAAGCAATTAGTCAAACTGTCATTGTTCAGATACATGAACTTCCCTTGTCCCTTTCATTCATGAATAACATCATCATTATGCTTTTTATATGTTAAAATGAGACTAAGACTATGAATTTGTAGGTTAAGTAAGCAGTTAAGCCCACTGTGTTTCGCCTGTCGTTATACTTTATAGATTTAAGCAAAGGTTACTTATAGCTGCTGAGTTTAATTACTGTCCTCAACAGTAAAATAACTGAATCAACTAACTAAAATTAGTTCTCATCACTTATTTAAGTAAGGTTATTAATTGATCTTTGCAGACAGAATAAAACAGTGGCATAGTTTGAATTTTCTGAACTACAAAGGACCATTTAAGCACTCATAAATTTCTTTAAATTGTCACAGTTCTATATATAAAAACATAGCCTTTAGTAAAGTACTCTTGAAGAACATTTTTAATGAATCTTTGAAACTTAAGTCCATTAAAAACCAAATCATTGTCCATTTTGGCTAATCAGTGGCCACCAGGCAAACAGTGTAAGTATGAAGAGACACAAATCTTTCTAGGTGTGTTGTATATTAGATGCTATACGGCAATCAAATTTTAAATAAAAAATCAGTTTGAAGGAGTAAAAAAAAGGAGTAAAATGCATGCAAGCACATTGAGTTAAACCATGTTCCTTTGGATGTGTCTCGACCTCAGTGAAAGGATATGATTTAATTACTTTTCTACTTTAATGTGACCAGAGGTTATTTAGAACATGTAGTATAAACTTTTCAGGAACTGCAATGTATCCATTAAATCCATTAATGCGCATTAATGCGCAAGAAAGAATAAGTATTTTAACTGTGGTTGGCTGTTTTTCAACAAAGACTGTTTAAATATAGGAAGTGGTAGCTCAGTGGTTAAGTAGTTGGCCTTCTGATTGGAAGGTTGAGAGTTCAAATCCCAGCATTGCCAAGCTGCCACTGTTGGGCCCTTGAGCAAGGCCCTTAACCCTAAACTGTTCAGTTGTATAAATGAGATAATTGTAAGTTGCTCTGGATAAGGCATCTGCCAAATGCTGTAAATGTAAGAATTTTATTATCTAAGTTTTTAAATGCAGAAGGCAGATTGTATGACACTGAAGAATGTGGTTTGGATTGCCCCCAGATAAAGACTACTGTGGGATTTAATTAGAATTTCAGTTGTACAGACCAATGACTCACACTGTAGTATATAATACAAATTATAGGCTCAATATTCTTTCAACAATCCGTGTGTTTACTATCCATACTTCCACAATTACACATTCTTGGGAAAAATAACAAACATTATTTTCCTACCGCAGTTACTGTTGAATTAATAATCACAGTTTTGACACGCAAAATTCCTTTGGACACAAGGCTGCCCACAATTGATCTCGTAGTCTGCAATATTGCACAGGCGCAGGTAGATACTTTTATTATTCTGTAAAGATTATTACTGCAAATATCAGTAATATGTACCTGCCCCTTTCAATGTTCATTAAATCTGCATAGTAACACACTTACTAGAATCCCTAGAATCCCCATGATAGAAGATGTTCACACAGAATAAGAGGACCATGAATAAGTCATTCTAACGCAAACCAGGCAACCCAAAACTGGCTCCTAAATATGGACTGAGTGAATTACACTAGTCGCAGGATCAAAAAAAAAGATTAAGAAAAAGAATGACATTTAAACCATTACCTGGATGTTGTACATTTGAATGCATTAGGCTGTTCATATTTAACCTGTGTATTAATGTCCATGGATGAAATTGTATAAAATATGCAGCCTTATTCAAATATTAGCTATAGACTTTCTGTTTATATTTATTTCCTATTTGCAGATGTTGTTTGTTCTTTTCATTCAAGACAACCGGGCATAGCATGAGAGTGTAAAAGTGTATATTTTCCATTTAAGATTCTAAAGAGGCTGTGAAACTTTAGTAGAAAATAAATTAACAATTTGAGTAAAATAATAATGATAAAAATGGAGGAAGGTCTGTTATTTTTATACATAGGCCTTTTAACTAGCCCAAGTTTACACCAGACATTAGCGGATTTATACACAGTGCTGGCTTGCTTACACTAAATTCAGTACAGTAATGGCTTGAAGGTTTCTCCACATTTTGTTGTGCACTAAATCGGTCCCACAGTTCCTCACATGCACTGTAAAATAAATGAATTATCAATGGCAGTGTGTAATTTTGGGTGGATTCCACACCAGTTACTTAATTTTATTCAGTAAAAAAACACACTTCAGAAAAGCCATTAAATGTTACTTAACATTGTGCATATTATGAAGTACAAAATTTCAAGTAAGATCTACAACATGTAAAAACCTCATAAAATAATTTATCCAATTAAATTGCAATCACACAGATATGTGCGTTAATCACAACCCATGCTGAGGGAAGCCAACAAGAAACTGGTTCTGTCTGGTTGTTCAGCCGGATTTTTTGGTGCACACTGGACATTCACAGGACGTGACATTTCAGAAGTTTGTTATTTAGGGTAAGAGATATTTTGCCTCTGTGACAAAGAATATAGTTTCAGTTCATTTGCAAATGCCAGTTAATGCTAGCTTGATTGATGCTAAGCTAACGCAGTGGTTAATGCTAACTGCTGGCCTTTAGTTGGTTATCTTAGCAGTTAGCTTAGAGAAGCTATCATAGCAACCTCTCTTGCATTGCTACTCTGATTTATGCTAAGGTTAAGAGTCAAGCATAGTTGTACACATACTTCTAAATAAATTGCTAATGAGCCATTGTAAAATAGTGAGCTAACATTAATTTTTGTGGCTGACTCTAGCTAGTAAGCCACTGCTCCTAAGCCAACTGATGTAATCAATAATATATTATTAATAAAGCAGACAAGCCTGTAAAAACTGACACAGTGTGTTTGATGTCTATATTAATAGCATTAAAGCTAGCATTGAAAAGTGTTTATTGGTTGCATATATATGTAGCTAAAAGCCACATTATCTTGTAAATGTTCTAACTGTGGCAGTGCTGTGAGTGTTGAGTTAGTCCGTTTCTGCTGCCTGCCATTTTGAATTCAGACTGCATGTGTATTAAACCTTTATGAGCTTAATAGACACAAGGTGGTCTGATTTCAGAACAATTGTTCAGTTCCATGTTTTCAGTTCCGATGCAACAGCAATACAGTGACCTGTAGAAAGCATTTCCAAACCCAGTAAAATTTCTACACTGATGTTATATTATTATCACAAATAATTTGTGAATACTTGAGAAGTGTGACTCTAACAGTGTTAATTTCCTCCACAGATTTCTGCAGCACCACTGGATTGGACTTGTGCTGGAGACTTGCCTGTTAAATGTACAACTCCAACCTTCAGTTCAGAAGATTGTTTGGGAGATGTATGTTCTGCTGTGTAGCAGTTTGAGAATTTGGTCAGTGAAATACTGACACGATTACCATTAAACCACATGAGTAATTAAAATAGCATTAATAGAATTAGATTTTAATTCAGGTCTATAATATATACAATAATCAAAATGAAATAATTAGATATAATACTGGCAATTTGTAATTTATATTACGTAAATTTTAAAAGTACCTTTGCAGTACGTAAAGGGGTAAAATGAGTTGAACTAAACAGGTAGGATTTACCACATGTGCATTGTAGATAGTACTTACTAAAATAGGATAAACCTTGCGCAGTAAAACATGGTGTAAAATTTACCCCCCAAAAGTGATTTGCTGCCTCTTTTTCTTTCTTTTTTTTTTTGTTGGGGGGGGGGGGGGGGGGGTGTTTGAATCCTATATGCTATTTTTTAGTGTGGGACTTATTTAGCAATAACATAGCGCATTGTTAAGACAGCCTACAGAGCCAAACAAACTGAGCTGAGTGTTGAGTTTAAAATGTATTCCGACATTTTAACTAAACACATACACTTTCTTCTTTGATTGCCCGACTGAAACAATTCCAACCGATTTTTTCTTATTTATTTCCAGAAATAAGCAATGTCTCTTTAAGAGCGGAAACCTTGGCTGAAACTCTATTGTCCAACCCCCAACAGTCATTGAAAGTGTCAATCAGCGCGTGGTGCCCTTTGATGTTCGCGCTACACGACTTGTCTTCTGCTCAAAAGCAGTATTTGTTGCAGGCCGTGACTACAATACTTTTCATCTCGTCGTGGTCCTATGTATTTTTCTGTTTTCTCTCAGAAAGTTCGAGCCCTTAAATTTTGAGAAAAATTCACAAGTTTCTGACACGAAAGTGGAAGTGTCTTTGTTTTGTTTTGTGTTTTTTTTTTTTTTTTTTTTTTTTTTTTTTTACAAAGAAAAAAAAAATGCCGCAGCTCAATAGCGGAGGGGGAGATGATCTCGGAGCCAACGACGAAATGATTGCCTTCAAAGATGAAGGAGAACAAGACGAAAAAATTCAAGAGAACGCGTTTACGGAGCGGGACTTGGCCGATCTGAAATCGTCGTTGGTGAATGAATCGGAGATCAGTCAAAACTCGCACCCGCCGGTAGTAGCTATTTTGTCTCGTGTTTGTTTGACCTCATGTTTTTAACTCTTTGCTTCATGTTTTGAGGCCACACGTCGTAGTCAATGTGCTTTCTGCTATTGCTGTTGTAAATGTATTTTCTGCTAGGTTTATGATGGTCAATAACCACCAGTTGCCCATTTGAGTACAAATAGCCTAAAGTTTATTCCATCCAATTCAATTGTTCCGAATGCGTGCAGGTGGTTAGAACAGGACAGCAGGAGGAGCAGAGAGTGTACGAAGAGAAACACAGGGAACACCTCGAACATCTTGACGACGGTGAGTGTAATCAAGTTGGAAGTAGAAAATAACCACGAAGAAGGCTAGCCATAACGGAAATAATTGCAGCCATTATATATAGGATAATTCTATCCTTTCGTGTTACTGCACTTGTATTCGCACAATTTTCGAATGTACTTAAGCGTCGTTTACGCAGTTTGTTATTGTTATCACCTGGCAAAGTGACGTCGAAAAGTTAGTTCTTTAGTGCGTCTTGCCGTGATATGTAAGGAATAACAAACGACGGGCAGTGCTGTGATATGAAAATAATCCACCGCCTGACGCGAAGTGGATTATTTTTGTAAAACAGCACCGACCGAAGTATGCTGTTCCGCCAATACCACAGTGATATGCCAAGGATTGAAATGTTTAATTTATTAATCCACGATACATCGCGCATTTAAACCTTCTATAGTTAGATTTAATCTTATGGAACGTCCGCGAGACACGTTAATAACTAAAAACAATCATTCCCTCACCAGCATCTCTTTTTTTCTCGCTCTGTTAAAGTTAAAAAGTCAAAAATACAGCTTGTCATGCCACTGAGAAACCGGAAAGCGCAAACTCAACTGTCCTGAAAAATTTCCCATGGCGAAACACTTAGTGACTGTTAGAAAGAACTGACAATCGGGACTCCTTCCATAAATATTGCACAAACGCCTTCTAACAGAAAGCTTCACCATATCAACGATGACACGTTTTTCCTCGTTAAATAACAATACGCTGTTTAAAAAGATGTTTATTACTAGGCTTAGATAATATGGAGTGTCCACCAAGCATGTCCCTGTGAATGAGCCGTTGCTATAGAAACGATAACACGCGCATTAATATAAACCTGTTGTTTACGCAGTGTCGGAACTACTGCTGTAGAAAATTGCATTTTCTGATTCGGGAATTCAGCCGTGCTGTGGTATAATTTAAGATGCATGTTTTTCTGTGATTATAAGTTAATTGGCAAGTTACTTTAATGTTGAATTTTGGTGGTAGGACAGGATACTTTCCGGACCTGGTTATGCTCACCACACGTATTACAGTAAACAAGGTTAAATATGCATTAAACCGTTCTTCATGCCTTACTGCTTAAATTGTGCAATGGTGAGATATAAAGATATCTAGTTTATTTTTAACTGATTGTGCACTTGGGACGTAGGGCATTAATTTCACGTCTGAAAGTAAAATTGATGTTACTGTAAACACAGCAACTTTGCATTAAAGCTTTCACCATGTCTTTGGAACTGGGACTGAATTAATCCGTCATGTTTGCCCTTTAGGTTTTGTCAGTTAGTGAAACTTTTTTTTTTTTAACATATGACATTTCATATTTTAGTACCAAAGCCTCAAGATGGAGGGATGTACAAAGCATCGGCATATTCTGGATACCCCTTCCTGATGTTGCCGGATCCCTATCATCCCAATGGACAAGTGTCACCATCTGTAAGTTTCTTATTGTCATTCCTCACTTGCACTCGTAACTAATTATTTTGGAGTGTGAAGTCAAGCAAAGATACACCTGGCATGTCAGATCTGTCTTCCCCTATCAGACTTGATATATTATAAAAAATATATCTTGACTCATTTTAAATCTTGATTCATGGCATCAACATACTAAGCTATAGTTGTAAGATTACATTTATTACCTCTAATTTGAAGATGTTTGTCTTCTTCATGTACAGCTGCTAAGTGCAGCCTTTTAGATTAATGCATTGGTTTCATAAGACAGGATATATTCAATTATTACCATTTCCATATCATCTTCATAACAACCATTTTAGCTTTTTATGTGGCTTAGAAAATAATTTAGAATTTTGAAAATCTTTTTAAATTTTTAAAATTTATATATAAACATAAAGTTTTAGAATGTTGAAAATTCTAAAACAAAAAAAAGAAATGTGCAACATCATGAATATTGTCATATATAGTCAAGATGTTGCACATTTCCTTTTTTTGTTTCTAGGTCACTATTTAAATTTAATAAAATTTGTGATATTGACCATGTTAACTCCTTTGTACAAAAGGTCATATTTTCCTTGAGTCTTATCCCTTGAATTGTAGCACGTGTTCAGATGACACGCTGATGGATTTGATCTAACATGGATCATCATGGTTTACACAAACTTGTAGAGGCCATGCCAGCTCAAGTGCACGCTGTCATTAAAGCAAAAAGGGGAAAGTACTGAATACTAAGAAATTCTGAAATTCCCGTAAATATTTCATAGATTGTACTGTTCACAAGTTTTTGTTGATAATATCATTTGTAATGAAAACCTTTGTGTTAAATCGAAAAAGAATGCCAAACAGAAGCATTTTCACTAGTGGTCTCACACTTTTGGACCCCACTGTACACACACACACACACACACACACACACACACACACACACACACACACACACACACACACACACACAAAACCAGTATATACAAACTTTTGTTGACAAAGTTTGGTCTTTTATTACAGTTACAGAGTCTAACCTCTCCTGTTTCTTTTTTTAATTAATCTTTATTTGTCAAATGAAGTTTCTCCAGCAAATCTATAGTTTAACTTTTGGTGTGGTGTTCTACTGGAAATTTTGACACATATTATGCTATAACATTTATAGCATAATATTTCATAGAAAAAGAGTGGGGAAAAGCACAAATTTAGTGAAGTTATGTCCATTATAATAACTACAGTTTAATTGCATTTTTTCTAATTATTTTTACTAAGGAGATTTTTTTCCAAAATAATACTGAAGTGTAGTTCTTCTTTTCTTCTAACTGAACAAAGATTTGGGATTTTCTAATATCATAACATTGTTAGTATTCGTGCATAACAAATGGTCTTTCACGTTATTATGTTTGACATTTTGGATTCCTCATATTTGTACTATTAGGGTAAAATGTATGTTCTTGGATAAGTGTCTTGTCCAAAATGTTTGCAATTCTTTTAATCACTACAATCCCAGAATGGAGAAACCAGTGACAAAATAAATCACAGAGAAGTTTGTCTATGATAGACAAGACAAACATAGGAAACAACAAGTATAAACTTGCCTGACACACGCATATGAAAAATCATGAACAAGTGAAATGTGCTTTTGACAGGTAATAGGTCTGTTAATCAGTAAAAGAGTTGTTTTCCAAAGCAAAAAGCCCATATGCCATTAACATGCGGGAAATGAAAAGACTATAGAAACTATATAGAAGAGAATTCTAGGCTTTTCTCACCTTTCTAGGGATAATGAAAATGAACGGGCCTGACATAGTGAACATTAAGTATTAACAGAGATTTGTTTTTAATGGAGATCAGTAGTGATAAATCTACTGGTTGTCCTAATGAAGAAGAAAAAACTCTGAAGTAGTCAATAATGTGTGTTCTTTGCATTTTCACCAGTGTTTTAGGCACTGGCTTTCCTCTAATACAAACTGTTTTGTTCACTTAGCTGTAGCTTCTGTATTTTATTAGGGAATTAACTTTCTTTTCATTATAATGCATAGAATGTGACTCTTGTGATTCTATTAGCATTCCTCTGGGATTCCTCTGTCTTGTTTATGTATACTATATGGCCAAAAGTATGTGGACACCTGACCAAACACATCCATGTGTGGCTGTTGAACAGATTTAGTCCCTCCTTTGCTATAATAAATATAATAATCTCCACTCATCTGGGAAGGCTTTCCACTAGATTTTGGAGCTGAATGGAATTTGCCCATTCAGCTACAGGAACTTTAGTGAGGTCAGGCACTGATGTCTGGTGAGGAGGCCTGGCACGTATTCAGTGCTCCAATTCATTCCAGAGGTGTTCAGTGGGGTTGAGGTCAGGGCTCTGTGGATGCTCAAGTTCTTGCACACCAACCTTGGCACACCATGTCTTTATGGATGTTGCATTGTGCACAGGGGCATTGTTATGCTTGAACAAGTTTGGGCTAGGTCCGTTAGTTCCAGGGAAGGGAAATCTTAATGGTACAGCACACAAAGATATTCTAGACCAGGGGTCTTCCATCTTACCCACAAAGGGCTAGTGTGGCTATAGGCTTTCATTCCAGCCAAATTGGAGCACACGTGTTAGGTGATTAGAGACCAAGATGAAATGATTAAACAAGTGGAATCAGGTGTAGCTCCGGTTGGGTTGGAATGAAAGTCTGCAGCCACACTGGCCCTTTGTGAATATGATTGAAGACCCCTGTTCTAGACAGTTATATGCTTCAAACTTTGTGGCAACAGTTTGGGGAAGGCCCACGTATGGGTGTGATGGTCAGGCATCCACATACTTTTGGCCATATAGTGTATTTACTTAGAATTATCTAAACCTTGGTCCCCCCAGGATTTTCTCTCTAAATAATTCTTCCTTGTGTTTTATTGTGAGGCTTCTTTGCCCTCTATTGAAACTGTGGGCTTTGCACTTTGTGCCTCTGACACTGATAAGCAGCAGGTACAGGATTAACACTTTAGCACATTTTAGCAACTGAATTGGTTCTGCTTGTGACGCAGTCATCAGACAGGTAGGATCAAACACCATTAGGTTTGTTTAAATAAGTGTCCTAAAATATCCTCAGAGTAACGCAAACAACATACAGGACTGAATTCCTCATAACCCAACAATGCACTTTAAAATGAGGATATATGATATGGGATGATGGTGTGAGTGCTATGAATCCCCTGAATCCCTTGAATTGAAAGAATTTAAAAGATCTATCAGAAATAGTGTTCATTCACAGAAATATTTTGGAGAATCTGAGGACCTGTGGATCACCCCAGTTTTGATACCTATGATTACTGATGAAGGCATTTTCTGAAAGAAGACAGAAACAAAACATTTGCATGAGGGGAAGCATAATTTAATAATTTTTATGTGAGACCAGACTGTCTTGTTGTTGAAAGGTGAGAAATGCTATGCAGTTGCACACTACGGAGGTAGCAGAATTGCTTGAGCAAATCCTTCTGTTGATCAGGCAAATGAGGAACCTCTGAGAGGTGATGTAGAGTCTTATTCCAGAAGATCTCCAGCATCACTTAGATGTTCCCATATGGCACTGCATGTTTATTTGCTGGGAGGTTATATTCATAAGGGTAGAATGTGGCATCGAAGTGACAGATAAGAAAATCAGATTTTGGCAATATTCATATGATTTACATGTACATGAGTAATCTGTTAATGGGAAAACTACAGATCTAAAGGATTCAGTAGGTTATTGGATTTCTTTCTAAACACATGATGTATACACAAGTATAAACTACATTTAGATGATTATTGTGTGTATGTGTGCATGTTAGATGGAGTGGCGAGTAATCAGGCCCGGGCATGTAAATATGCCTACATATGATGATATTCTGGAGCTGTAAATTTGCACAAGAATATGGATTTAGAGAGACATTGTTTGCAGTGGACTATGAGATGAACTTGATTCTTATAGGCTACAACATAAAGAGAGAACTTTGCAGAGCTTTCCTGTCTAGGACTTCTTTATTTCACCAGTGACTAAAGTCTAGCAGTCCTTAGACTTGTAACCCCATTATGTTTCATCTTTCTGTACTTTTCTCACCTACTATATCGTATGTCATCAAAAGACTTTCACTAACTGAGTCAGTCTGTCATGTTTATTTATATGATGTAAAATGAAAGAAAATCCCCCACCTCAAGGTAACCATGGCTCCCAGATCATAAATGATTGATGTCAGCAAGGCCAGAATGATGACACATTTATGGTCTTCAGAGTAAAGGTTGTTTGCCCCATGAATAAAAAAACCCTAAAAATATAATAGGAAACCTGCATGCCCCAGTTGATAGCCAACTGTTTTCTCAAGGGGGTGGTGCAAGGAGAAGGAAGGGGAGGTAGGGAGTGTAATAGTTGCCTTAGCACAGTGTAATACAATAGAACATATATAATTCCCTAGTAATACAAAAGCTCTGACCAAATGAGAATGCAACCTTCATAATATCACTCTCCCCCTTTTTGAGCTATAAAAATACTGTCAGGTTTGGGTGGGTATGTAATATGCGGCGTGATACTTTATATTGTAAATCACTATGAAGACATGAGCTATGCACAAGAAAACAGAAAAGAAAATACAAGAAAAGAAAACTGATAAGTTTATGCTATGTTAGTTTATGCTGTGTTGGACATGTGTTAATACAAACAGAGTGTGCATACTTTTTTGTACGCCCATGTACTTGTCTGTTTCCATATGTGTGACTCAATGGGTATCAGATGGGAGTGGGATTTGGCTGCTGCGGCCCCATGCGGCTTGGGAGGCTCCGCTGGGTCTAGGCCACACTAATTCAGGGTGTGTGTTGTGTTGGCTGACCATAGCAGTGGGAAGTAGAAGAAGTTCTCCATATGTCCTAGAACCATCCGTTCTTTCTTTCTTTCTTTCTTTCTTTCTTTCTTTCCTTCCTTCCTCTCCATATTTGTATCTTATAGTTCCATACAATCTTTTAGTTCACCATGCCATAATACAGGAATGTTTATTTTACCCACATCTAGTCAGCAAGGATATAAATAATAGTTTATGTTATACAAGCAGCATATTTCTACAGTTTTCTAGATGAAGCCAAAAAGGAAGTTTGTGATCTTGATGGGTGGCATGCTTTTCCATAACACTAAAGAAAGGCTTCAGGTGGCTGTATTTTGGCTGTATTTGTGTTTGAACTTTAGCATATAGTTGATGAAATGAACTATCCCTGAATTACAGAGGCTTTACACTGTCAGCATATGCATGAATTTGTGTAATATTTTAGGTAGCTGAATTGTACCAGTTGTACAGTATATCACAATTTAAGGCATTCTGCTTCATTAAACAGTAGAACAGTAGTTCCTCAAAGGTGATAAAAAGCAGCAGTTATAGTAGTGAATGTGTTCATTGAGTTCATTATAATACCATTCAAAAGTTTTGAAGAGCTACTGCTTATTTAATTGTTTCCAAATAGTGCCAAATATACACTAACCTGCTTCTGAAGACTTGCTTCAACTTCATACAACATTCAAGAACTCGTATAGCAAGCTATGCTGCTAGCCTTGCCCTAGTCTTACTTAAAAGTTCACATGTGCAAATTTGTTGGAAACCAGCATGTTGCTTCTTAAGGTCTCACTTGTCCTGGTGTGAAAACATCTCTGCCTCAAGAGAGCAGAAGTGAGGAATAAGTGAGTGGTTCTTTGTAAAATCCAAAGTGGTCTACCTCAGTGCTAAGGCCTTGTTCAGAATGCAGTTCCCCTAGAAATGAAACATTGTTGTGCTAAGTAATTTTTCTGTAAGGAGGGGTTCCCACATTGACTAGTTGTTCCCTTCAGATATTATGGAATGTGGTTTTCCCATGTGTTTTTGTCCCCCTATAATCAGGGGTCCAACTGGAAACATTTACCTACCATAAATAGAGCTATGCTTGTGGGATTGAGAACAAAGTTTTGTAGATAGTAAAAAGGGGAAAATCTTAAAAAATAGCCTCATGCTTACTATGGCGAACAGTAAAGTCTTGAAGTGCAGCATGAATATGCAGTACTAAGTTGCCTATGGCTCATTAGCAGCATTTTAATATTGTTTATGAAAACCATTGCAAAACCGTTACATTGGTCTGTTCCTTGTAGACATTTTAGAGTGTAGTCTTTGAGCTCTGTGTGTTTTTATTGCCATTCAGCTGTGCTCAACAAACATGCATGGTGTGAGCATTGTGGTAACTGCACTGCGCACATACATCTTACATCCTGTGTTCAGTGTTATCAAGGCCAAGTCGTTCTACAAGAGTAGAGTGATGAGGTGTAATGTGGTTAGACTAAAAACTGTCTCAATGTTTGTACATGAGTGTTTGTGTGTATCTTTGTCTGGATTAATGTAACATTGCACATGATTGTAGGTGCGAAAGATGTTGAGGAGAAGGCATGTGTTGTTCTCCTCTTTCTCTCTAAGTTGGTTTTTATCAGATGAATAGAATGGGGCAAACATTTTGTGAAGCTGAGTTGTGGCGGAAAGGAGTCAGCAGTAAACACTGAGAAGTTAAAAACCATGTAGTGCACCTGGAACACCTTACTTTGAGCAACTTTCAACAGTCAGATGCAGTCTCATCTTTGGCTTTAACCCTTTCACAATGCTGTTGTCAAAGAACATGTGTGCATAATGTTTGCTGATCTCTCTTCACTGCCTACACAATCCCCAACACTAAGTCCCACACAAGTTTAATTTTCTTGATCATGAAAGCCAAGTTCGTGGTCCTGATCCCAAAATAATGTTAGTGGATACATTTATGTTGCTGGTTCCAAAGTGAAATAAGTGGAGGGAGCAGTCTTATCCCAAGATGAGCTACAGATGGCAATGCAGAAATTGTTCATGTGTGTGTGAACACCTACATCCAAAGACACCAAAATGCTGTTGTGAAAAAAGTGTCTTTGTTGTTTCATGGAAGATCCATTACAATTGCATTACAAGGCAGCTTCATGAAAAGGAGAAACTCACACATGTATTGGTGGCCGGGCTATGAAGAAAAAGAAAAGCAGAGCATCAGGTCATTTAGACCTATGTTGTACGTTTTTGAAATGATCATAAATTCATGCCCATTTAATGAGAATTATTTGTTCATTAAAATTTGTTTAAATTGCATTGTTCAATATTGGTCAATTTATTCATTCATATTTTATCGTATGTCTACTGAAAGTCTATAATTCTGAATTTCTTTATAATATTAACAGATAAGTTCAATGCTCTTAACTCTAGCATTTGAGAATGGCATCTATAGCAGTATATCGTTTTTATAGAAGTCAGTTGCACTCAATCTAGCCTCAGGCCACATGCAAGGTGCAGATTTAAATCTCCTTCTATTTCTAATCTAATTAAGTCATTATACTGGTTGACATAACAGACAATCAGTCTTAATGAGGGAGGGTATGTTTTGGCAAAACATCATTGGGTGTATAGCTCTACACAAATGTTGGGTTTGTGCAAGTACAGTTGTTAGGTCTTGTGGTTTACCATGGAAAACAGAGCAAGCAAGGCTGTTACCTGAGAAACAAAGTAGCTGTTATCATGGGTGGCAAAACTTTGTCACTTCTCTGCTGCTACAATATATGCAGGTTATATAGGTTATGCAGGTTTTATGTGTGTGTGTGTGTGTGTGTGTGTGTGTGTGTGTGTCTCCTCTTCAGGAGGTGAAATGCATGCTGAATCTGTTTACAATCCTCCCAATTTGATTGGATGTATTACTCTGCAAATTGGCAGACAGAATTGTCATTGCTACCATGCTGCTACCATTGGTACCATGCTGCTAACATCATGAGTTACATCATCAATAAAGATTAGTGAGCCCATACCAGAAGCAACCATGCAAGCCCAAGCCACAACACTACCTCCGCTGTGCTTGACTGATGAATCCATATGTTTTGGATCATGAGTAGATCCTTTCTTTCTCCACACTTTGGCCTTTCCTTCACTTTGGTAAAGGTTAATCTTAGTTCCACAATTTTTGTGGCTCATCTCTACATTTTGTTGCAAATTCCAATCTGGCCTTCTGATTCTTAATGCCGATGAGTGGTTTGCATTTTGTGGTATGGCCTTTATATTTTTGCTCTCTAAGTCTTTTTTTGAACAGTGTTGGGATACCTTCACCCCGGCCCTGTGGAGGTTCCTGGTGATGTCACTGACATTGATTTGGGATTTTTCTTCACAGCTCTCACAATGTTTCAGTCATCAACTGCTGTTGTTTTCCTTGGCTGACCTATTCCATGTCTGGTTGTTAGTACATCAATGGTTTCTTTCTTTTTCAGGACATTCCAAATTGTTGTATTGGCTATGCTCAATGCTTGTGCAATGGATTTGATCAAGTTTCCATTTTTTTCTCAGCTTCAAAATGGCTTGCTTTTCTCCCAAAGACAGCTCTCTGGTCTTCATGTTGGTTTATCCAGTCTTCATGGGTGAAACCCAGGGCTCAAACCAAGAGGAAACAATCAGAGCTATTAATTGTTTAAACAATCAATCTAATAGGGCACACATGGGCAACAAGAAACACCTGGCAGTCACATTTTCCAATATTTTTAGTCACTTGAAAAATGGGTGGGTTCAAATAAATGGTGTACTTTTGTTTAACAGATCTCGATGTAAATATCAGAAAATGCAAGATGAAATTCTGATCTAACGTTTCATATTCATCTTTTGATCTCCAACCCAAATGTCTTCTGTCTATAACAAAAAGTATTGGCCTTTCTATTCCAATACTTTCTCTCTCTCTCTCTCTGTGTGTGTGTGTGTGTATATATATATATATATATATATATATATATATATACACAATGTGTGTGTGTGTGTATAAAATCACTGCTGAAGAGTTTGGCCTCTATATTCCTTAAAATGATTTGAAACATGTTCAGAGTTGGCAGAGTGACTTTGTGTGGTGACGTTATAAGGTTTGGCAGCTGATTAAGTCAGTTTTTTCACCCAGATAAAATTACTTTCTTGTAGTTCACACCTCTACTCATGAAAAATTTGGAACCATCCGAGTTGTGAACTAAAAGAAATTAATGACTAGAGGTGTCCAGTAATAATAATAATAATAATAATAATAATAATAATAATAATTTCTCAATATTGTGTAGCTCACCACCTTTAAATTGCTTGCCTTTGAGCCTGAAAAAAATCAGGGGGATAGAAAATGTGGAATGAAGAAGGAGATTAAATTTTTTCTTTGCTGATATAATTTGATGTAAAATAAAAGAAAAAAACAATTTAAAAGAGGTAAAAAAAAAGACTAATGCAATGCTATATGAATGAGAATATGGCAAGCTTTCAGATAAAAATATAATAGGAGGATATAATATATTGCTGCATGAATTGTCCTAGTTGCAGTTAACAAATTAACCAATGAAAATGTGGTTTAGTTTAACAATATGGCTTTTACTCTCAGTATTTGGCAGCTTGTAAAATAGCACTTGATCCAGAACATTATTCTGTTACATTATTTTATATTGTGCACCAACAGTTAATTGTGTGCACAACTTAATGTAGCCTGTTAGTAAACTGAGGTAATAAAATCATAATGTATGCATGGCATTTAGGCTATTTTATTGCACTTTTAATTTGATATTTAATCTACACTTAATTTATTCATTATGCAGTTCATATTTTGATATGAGTTGTCAAAATAATAAATAATAATGCCAGTGTTTTACTTAATTTGATGTGCTCTTCTGTGCCAATCGTTTAAAGGACAACCTGGCCAAGCATTCATCTGCTACGATTGAAGCTCACTTTAAAAATTGAAAATTATTATTAACTATTATTAAAAATATTATAAATTAATTATTATTAATTAAATATTTTTTCTTGATATTTATAGATTTAATATTGGCCTCAAATGGCATTCCATAGTTTTTAATAGTGCATTTACAACCCAAAACTTAAATTTCACCATGAAGTATTGTCCTTACACCAAACTGTCAGCCAGTGGTGCTGGGTGTAATACTGCTCAAGCTGATATTGTGCAAGAAAAATAGGTCCAAGGTCAGAATCATGTCTAACTGAGATACAGCTCTGTTTTAGGCAAACTCTGCCCCATGCATGCAACTGTCCAAGTAGCACATAAGTATGTAATTATGTCTGAGGTAATGAGGTCTGAATACAGATTTGCAGTTTCAGTATTAACATCTGACTGTGTGCTTAACACAACTCTGAATATGGTCCTTAGAGACTATGCAATATGCCTTCATTTGTGATGTTGAAAAAAATCAAATAAATCATATCTAATTTATAAAGTGTGGTATTTGAATATAACATGATCTCTTAAGCTTGGAGTCATTCAAGATGAAAGGCTCAAACACCAGGTCATTTTAGGTAAAAAAAATAAATAAATAAAAAAATAGATGCATGCATGCAAAAGATTAATCAAAAGCTGTATCGGTATTAGATAGGCCACCAATTCATGATTATCTGTCAACAATTTCTTGCCATTTCCAAATTTCAGAATTTTATCTGGCTTTTTTAAGACTTAAGTGGTGGGTGGCTAGGCAGGACTAAGCTGAGGGTGGTGGGTAAACTCTGTGTGGGTTTGGTGGTTTGTGAAATGGGATTTTATGGGAATGGGATCAATAATTTATTTCAGAAATCCTTCATTCAATGAACTTGTCTCAGCTTGGCTCTAATTTTCCCCGGCTCAGCTGTCCCTCTGTACATCAGACATTCAGTGCAATTGCAGACACTCTTTGACTAAAAATATTTAAAAAATAATAATCTGCTGAATGACTATCTGCTTAATGACTAACAGCTGCATGCGTTAGGAGTCAATCATCAAGGTGCTATGGAGAAAGAAGGCTCCAGTTTTATGTTTTATGGAAGCTTAGTTTTATCTGCTTACAAATAAAAGTTAGACTTAAAGCAGCTTTTAAAAGATGTCTATGGTTGCCCATAACTTCATCTTCTTTTAACCCTAGGATACATTCAATTCTGTGTTTTTTCTCTCTTTTTTAATTAATGCGGCCTTTAGCAATGGTAGGATATGCTTTTTAATTATATAGCCATTTCCTCCCTGATAAAATGCATAGGTATTGTATCATAGGTTATAAAATGATGCTAATAATTGAAATGAGCTTCTCGTCCTATTCCTATCAATATGGCCTACGCAAATATCTAAACAATACAGCATGGAACAGGAGGGAGGTATGATATGCTACAGTGAAGCATAAAACTTTGTGAGTAGAAAAGGGGCTACACTGAAGCATAAAACTTTGTGGAAAAGGTGCCTTTTTTGCATTTGAGCACTTTTTGTGCTGATATGAAGAAGTTATGCTAAACAGGTATTACAATAAGGACTCTGGTGTGTTTCATCATTAAACATGACCATCAATAGCCTACTTTTACAAAAAAAAAAAAGTAAGTGTATCTTTAAATGCCACGCTGTCTGTTTTGAACCATCTAGCATACTGCACCTCCATGAACACTGCACTGAACAGTTTTTATGTAGATTTTTTGTTACATTGATGGGCTCAGTGATGAAAAAAAACCCAGATAAATTTAGGTGGAAAAAAAAGCATTAACTTTGAAAGTCCTCCTTCAAATACAAAAGGAAGGTTCACCATTCCAGATGCCTGTTATGCTATTATTGTGTAGAGGTGAGAGATTCAGTTAAAACTGAAAAGCAGCTAAACAATTAAAGATAATTAGATACAACTACAAAAGGAGCTAATCAATAAAAACAATAGATATGTATGTGGAGACTCATGTTCATATCATGAAATATATATATTTGTTTGTTTAAGATAATTTGAAGAGAAGGTATCAAATGTGCTGTAGGTAATAGTTCAGTTTCATCATGTGTTTGTCATAACTCCAGCATTTTTCAGATTAGATGCATAGATGCCTGGAACTCAGCAAAACAGAAATGAGTAGTTTTGTGTCAGCTGCTGAACCACACCAAGTGATTTCAGCAGTAGAAGAGGCAGTGGCCACAACTTGGTGCAGGTGTTACCATTATCTAAGCCATGTGAGGGCATTCTGCAGCTGCATGGCAGAGAGAACAAGCCACTGGCAATTATGAGATCCAGAATTGCAGCCAGACTGGGCTTCTTCGTTCAGGGCACTGGTAGTTTTAGAGTTTTTCTTTCATTTACTTCTGTTTTTTTTTTTTCCATTTAATTTATGTTCACATCTAGGGGATCTCGGGGACTTTGACCATGGCATGGTTGTTGGTGCCAGACAGGATGGTTTGAGTATTTCAGAAGCTGCTTGTTTCCTGGGATTTTCATACACAGCAGTCTCTAGAGTTTACACAGAATGGTGTGAAAAACAAAAAAAACATCCAGTGACTGGCAGGCGATGGCTGCTTGTTGATTAGAGAGGTCAGAGGAGAGAACACAGGGGTTCTGAAATACTCAAACCAGCCTGTCTGGAAGTAACAACCTTGCTATGGTCAAAGTCACTGAGGTCCCATTTTTTCCCCATTATGATGTTCGATGTGAACATTAACTGAAGCTCTGGAGCTGTATTTGCATAATTTTACGAATTGCACTGCTGCCACACGATGGCTGATAGCTGATTGGGTAATTGCATGAATGTGCAAAATTGTTCCTAATAAAGTGGTCAGTGAGTATACATTCTAGCAGCTTCCATAGACAACCACAACTTACATATCATCAGCAAATAATACATCTGACTACAGGACAAATAGAGACTCCAATGGGGACATTAATGCTGGAATTAATCCATTGTAAACCTGAATCCAACAGTTACTTGATAACTGAATTGTGGTCACAGATGCAGGTGTGTAGCTTAACTGCCATCAGAGTTCTCTAGGACAAGCAGAGATGTACAAAACAGGAAATGGTATCAGATACATCAGCTGTCAGATACTTCTGCAGCTTTTACCCCCACATATTTATCATCAACTCCAGAACTATTTGCAATTTTCAAGAACATGAGTGAAAATTAATATGTTAATATAGTATATTAATTAATATATTAATGTGAGCTGATGTAACAAGTGATATTTTAGCTGATACATATGAACATACTGTATACTGTCTTTTTTATACATTCTTTCCCACATACAGATGGTTTTCTTATGTAGTGGACTTCTGTAAAACACTATTACACTATTACCTATTACTGTCCATAAAGATTAGAGAACATTTTGTGAGGGATATTGGACAAGGACTGTTGTGCATAACATTTCAGGATTCTATATAATGTTAGGTTTGCCCCAGTGGACTGGAACAGGTTTAGAGACCACAGGTTTTCAATAGGGCTCAAATCTGGAGACTGACATGACCATTAGAAAATACTATTTTTGTGTTTTTATTAGGGGTCCAAGCATTGTTAGGATTTTCTTTCTTTCTTTCTTCCTTCTTCTTCTGGTCAGTAGGTAGTACTTCCTCCTGCTACTCAGGCAAGCAAAATTGGCCTGATCGGCCTAATGGTAGCACTATAGTGCAGAATTTTATGTTTTGGTTCATATCTCATGAACCTTTTTTATTCCACTGATTCCTTGGGTTCTCCCAAATAAAAAGCCTTAAGAACCATTTAGCTCCACCCATTTTGATTTTTTGCATAATATTTTAATAATTTGCATAATATGCAAAACATACTTTTGTGAACTAGTCCTGGTGTCAAACTACTCAGCAGACTGTGAAACTCAATAATTATCAACAACATGCTGTCACTTGTAAACAATATGGCCACCACTTGCCAATCAATACTAATGAGGAGGAGCCTTATTTCTGTTTCTCAGGAACTGTAAGTTCGATCCAGCGGAAAATTGGTATCTATGTGCTAATCCATAACTGGATTTTTGATGATGACCTAATTAATTAAAAACATGGCCACCCTCGGCCAATCAGCTTTCAGCAATCATTTGATAGGGTTAACATTGAGCTATCATCATGAAACTTTAATAGTAGGTTCAGGGACCCACTAGTATGTGATGCAGTCACAATCAAACTGGTCACTGTGGGGTGCTATTCATATTAATGCAAAAAAAAAAAATAATAATTTAGGTTGATTCTTTTGCTCAAACTGTAAAAAAAAAAACCATTTTTGGAGCATTTAGCTCCACCCATGTAAATTTGTGATAATCTGCATATATGCAAAACCTACTTTTGCAAACTAGTTCTAGGATTTTTGGCCATGCTTCACAGTTTTGGTGCCAGATTACTCAACAGAGTCTGTTGAGTCTGCTGAGTTATTAAATGTCAAAAACATGTTGACATTTGTAAACAATATGGCCGTCATATGTCAATCAGTTCTAAGGAGGTGGAGCTGGTTTATTCAAATAAGTGTAATTCATGATTGGTTATATGGATTTGACCCAAACTTGAAAGCCATGTTCAGTACAAAGGCCTGAGGATGTCTGCAAAGGTAGTGGCTTTGTCATTGAATGGGGGCGGAGTTAGGTACAAATAGTTGTTTCTGGGGAACCAAGATCTGCTAATCTGTAACTGGATTTTTAGTAATCACTAAATTACATCAAAAACATGGCCACCTTCACCCAGTCCGCTTTCAGCAGGCATTTCAACTAGCAACTAGCACTGACCTATCATCACAAAACTTAATAAGTGTACTCATGTATGGTCTTTTTATTGCGCCAAGTATCTTGGAAAGAACTGACCACTGTGGGCACTATTTGAGAGAGGAGAGATCGTAACTCGCAGATTGCCACTTGGGGCTATATATATATATATATATATTTTTTTTTTTACTGGATTTAGTCTATAGCCAAGCATTAGCCTGGCAGAAGCAACCAGGGTTTGGGATAAAACATCCTGGTACCTAGAATTTATCATAAATGTACCATCATGTTCTACAGTAGATATCTTAATGTAGGTGCTTCCCCCACTTTTCCCCTAAATGGAGTAATGTTTAATAGTCAATTATGAAACATGACAACTGCAAGCATCAACTAAAGCTAAAAGTATTTAACAGACTATAAGCAACACTTGTGTGTTCTGTACTTAGAAGTTTGAAACTTAGCTTCCATGTTTTATCATCAACAATGTACCTATGGCTGATAGTGAAAATGATGGTGTTTTTTCTCTTAGTGTTAAGTTTTCTGGGTAGATTAACTGCTGCTGGTTAAATGTATTAATGTGGAAATTTGTCATTAGTAGATTTCATACATAAAAGCATTTCTGGCTCATCTTGTTACAGGATAGCAGTTCGATGTTGTCAGTGCATAATGTTTCACGGATGGGAATAAATTGTGATTTACATACATTTTTATTTATAAATGATATAGCAAATGTCAATTTATGTAAATTTAAACTTTCATTTATATAGATGGCAGTAGATTAAGATATAGATGGCAGTAGATTAAGATATAGTTTAAGTGCTCCTTTTAACATTGACTTTGTTGCCATACCTAAACCCTCCACCTTATCCATAACATGAAAGGATTTAAGTAAACCCCAGACAAGATGAGGGTGTGTTTTGAGGTCTGCAAGATGAAAGGAAGAGCTTGAACATTAAATCAATAT
Organism: Pangasianodon hypophthalmus; assembly: GCF_027358585.1. NCBI lineage: Eukaryota > Metazoa > Chordata > Actinopteri > Siluriformes > Pangasiidae > Pangasianodon > Pangasianodon hypophthalmus. The sequence continues at coordinate 15,662,416 of NC_069724.1, read as the reverse complement.
TTCCATCAATAGAAACATGTACAGAAGATTAAAGAGAAAGGAAGGTGGCTGCAGTGTGCTGATAGCACACTGGGCATTACTTTAATTGATATGAAGAGAAGTATAATAGAAGGGGGAAGTATAATACACATGTGGATGAAGGTGTTATAATGGCACACTGAAGATCTTTAGAAAGCATCATATCTACCACAGAGGTTGCATTGATCCTTTAATCAACCATGGCTCCATTTAAAATACATCAATACTCACGTCAGTAGTGATTCTCTTATTAGATGCTTTTCCATTGGTTGTATTGTAAGGCAAGGTGTTTTATTAAGGTAGTTAACGAAGTTATCTTTTGAGTTTTGTGGAATTGCAGACATGTCTGCTCAATAATAAATATTATTGTATGTAGTGATCATTTAGATTTGAGTTGATATTTAACAAGGTACTTAATTCTTTTTTCCTCACATGCAATGGCGCAGTGTCTTATTCAGATATTACTGATGTGAGTAAAGATAAAATGCATTTCAAAACTATTAAGCTGTGCACATTGAATTTAAATCAATGCACATATCAGCTTATGATGTGCCTATGGTTAGGAGGTCTGTTCCTTCATCCCATAATGGTAGTCAGCATGAATGGGTCAGTTACAAGTTGTTTTTAAAATATAATTACAGCATGGACTATGTTCTAACAGGATTCAATAAATGCAATTATTCTTATGAATTGATGGCCATATTTAAAGTTGAGTTTCATGGGATAATGAAGTGTTAGTACAGAAATTGTTTACACTGGTATTCAGACCTCATATATAATTAAAGGCTTGCATGCTATTTGGACAGTTTACAGTTTACAACTACTTGGCATGCCTCAGTTATGCATGATGCTGACCTTGAACTACAGTATATACACCTATATATACTGACAGTTGTGTATATATATATATATACGTATATATATAACCTTGAAGTATTTTTCTTTATTAACTTCAGCAATGAGAAGTGTTAAATCCAGCACCACTGTCAGACAGATTGTTGTAACCCCAACATGTCACCCAGAATTTTTTGTTTTGGGCTGTATATACACAAGAAATATATATGGATTGCCATTTGAGGCCAATATTAAATACATATATATGACAGTTTTGATGAATTTATTGTATCACCCCTGTAAGGTCCACAAAAAATCTTTACAAAAAGATTAAAGTCCAACTTAAGCACCTGTGTAAACTGACTTTGAATACAGAGAACTTTCCACAAATAAAAATTTGATGCATCTTTTGTATGTAAACCACCAGGTAGCCAACTCTGAATATGACCCTACTGAACTTTTTAATTATATCAATAACTAATACTATTTCAGATTATAATACCATCATGAAAAATATAGGCTGTATTTTAAGTATCCATGATGCTCATGCATAATGTGTTGTAATAGGATTTCCATAACAATGCTATTATTTTTCACAAAAGTTCCACAGACAGTAATCATTTTATTAGAGTTACATTACTGCCTAACTCCAGCAATATTATTTACTTCCACATCAATTAATGTCAATTAATGTACATTATTACATAAAGATAGTACAGGGACAGGGACAGGAAATTCTGGTGTTTGATTTGAATTGCTTAATCGTGCTAATATCACAGTATGTCTGGCACTTTTTCAATCACAGATGGATATATCATTACAGATCTGTGACTCACATCCACTCAGTTATGTCTGCTTAAATTAATCCCAGATGAACAATGATTACATAAAGAGGCTATAGTTCAAAATATAAATAATAATATTTGAAAGGCTATTGGCTTTTTCTTGTATTTTTTATCAAGAGTTCCAGGAACACTGAGATGGTCTTTACCTTGTAAGATTACTTACATTCAGCAGTTACAAAAACTCTACTTTTACACACCATGAAAAATCCCAAACTTTATATTCATCATTTGAATAGCCAATGGCTAATTGTGACAAATCAAATGATGTGGTCTGTAGTTCTCTAACTGGCTGAGGATCTTGGGAAATGGTGTTTGTGTTATTTAGTGATGCAGGTCTTTAAATGATTCACTGAGCTTCCTGGGAAACAGAGTTTTCAAGCGAGCCTGGCACTGACATGACAATTACGATATGGTGTTCCTTCTTTGTTGAGGAATCTATAAGCTAGGTAATTTACCATTATAGAATAATTCTACCACATTGACTCCCGAGTCCACAATTAAATAAAAACTGAAACTACTCAAACAGTAAACTGTTTAAAGTTAATCTTAAAATTAAACTTACTGCACCGAAACATATTGGTGCCTTCGTAGTTAATTATTTTTGCTTCCATTCTTCCCCATGTCCTGTGCCATTCAGGCCAGTCACCTTTGAGAAATCATGCAAGCCAGCTAATTAATATTAATTAACATTGCGTCGAATTATGAATATTCACTACTCATGGAGGATGGCCAGGTGTTTTTGAAGCACACTCAGACTGAAAAGCAAGCAGGGTCAGGCGATTCACAAATGGGCTGTGTGAGCTGGAGAGGCACTCCAATACAGTTTAACATAAGCAAGATTTTCAGAATAAAGATCACTTAGGATGCATTTTATTGAAAGTCAGAAATAATACAAATATGCTGGATAATATAAGCTATATCACATTCCCATTAGTATTTACTACAATATTGCTTTTAAAGTAGGTAGCACCCAATACACAGTTGCTCTGAGGCTTCTTAAATGACTTACTTATGTGGAAATCATCAGAAGGGTCAGATCAGGAGTCAAATCTGAAGGGTGGTTTTCATCAGAAGGGTCAAATCAGAAGGGTGATCCTTCTTTTTTCCTATGCCATGTGGGCACTTGTGAAGCACTTCTGTAGTCTTCTGTTAATGAGATACTACATCCCCCGATATGTAGCTAGAAATATACCAATACGAAAATGACCATATCACAATAATTGTATTGCCAATAAAAATGAATATATAAACTGATTAGTACAAAGAATGAGTTGAATTTCGAGCTTAAACAAATGGGGATGCTGTATAGTTTTTATTTTAACACAATTTACTCAAATAAAACAATTCTAATGAGTGCAGCTTCTTACTGGAGGGTATCACTTTATGTTGGTCTGGGTACTACAAATCATATACAAATCACAAACCATACAGTTCTGAAGTTTGTCCCTTTGTGTAATTTGTACTTTAATTTGACAATGTATGCTTAGTCTAATTACTTCCACTACTGTGGTTTACAGGTGTCTTTTCGATCACTGCTGATCACATGCTTTGGATGTGCCAGCAAAGCAGGCTTAAATAAAACAGTCCCAATGGACACCAAATCAAGGGTGTGTTTCACCTTGTGTAATCACTTGACATGACACTCAATGATAAGCTGCATGAATCTGTAGTATAGGATAGAAAGAAATCAACCCTGGCCTTCACAGGTTCGACAGGAGTAAATAATAATACTCTTGAAGCAACAAAAAAAATATATAGCACAAGGAATTAGATGTATTTTGAGCTTTTTTAAATTTCCTTTTTTTTCAATATTTGGTGAAGCCTTAACAAAAAAGGACAACAGCAGTGATCTTCTTCCTATAATGTACTTATGGATGAATCTTGGGCCACTCTTTCATTTAGGCGCCTTTATATTTTATATGTGTTGACTGCCCTCATCAACTCAGAAGATTTTCAATAGTTCAAATGCAGAGACTGCAGTGTCTGTTACTACACTATATGGCCAAAAGTATGTGGACCTGACCATGACACCCATATGTGCTTGTTGAACATCCTATCCTAAAGGCATTCCAATTCTTCCCAAAAGTGTTCTGTGGGGTTAAGGTCAGTGCTCTGTGCAGGCCAATTGAGTGCTTTCAAACCAACCTTGGCAAACCATGTCTTTATGGACCTTGCTGTGTACTCAGAGGCATTGTCCTGCTGGACCAGGTTTGGGCTAATCCCCTTAGTTCCAGTGAAGGGAACTCATAATGCTACAGCATAAAAAGAAATTCTAGACAATCGTGTGCCTCCTACTTTGTGGCAAAAGTCTGGGTAAGGCCCACATATGGGGATCATGGACATTTTGTATTCTCCCAACCATCTCTGTATTGATTTTGATGTATGATTGGGGTCATTATCTTGGTGAATGATCCATCTATGGCTGTGTCCCACCTTTTGACAGAAGCAACCAAGTTTTGGGCTAAAATTTTTCATGCCATCAATCCTCAAAAGAGCCCCATCAACAACTAGTTGTAAAATCGCCCCAAAGCATCAATGATTCACTCTCAAATTTTACAGTGAGTATCAGTTGCTTTTCCTTGCATGACTTTATGGCTTTGGTTGTGGTATTTTTTTTTACCTACCTGTGAATCCTCAATCTTGATTTAGACATTTTTCATGAAAATTAGTAAAGACAAAAAGCTTCTTGTGCTTAAGAGGACTTGTGATGACAACAAAGCCAGAAGAACTGTTCCATCCATTCATTCTAACCAGAAAAAGTTAATTGCCATACCTAACAATCTGGAATTAACTTATACTGAGCTCTGTGTTATCCAAAGTCCTTATTTTTTTACCCACAAGGCCCATTCCCAATTAATTTACAGCCAGGAGAATTCTTTCTGCACTGGATTATTTTGGTAGATTTTGGTAGATTTCCATTTCCTGTTGACAGTATGCTGTGCACATTTTGGCCGCCACATCTGACTGATGGGACAGCACCCAAAATGTACCGCGAGAGCAACCCAAGAGCTTCTTAAGGCAAAGAAATGGAATGTTCTTAAATCAACCCAGCTGAGCATGCTTTTCACTTACTGAAGAGAAAACTGAAGGCAGAAAGACCCACAAGCAAACAGAAGGTGGCTGCAGTAAAGGCCTGGCAAAGCATCTCAAGGGATTAGGTGATGTCCATGAGTTCCAGACTTCAGACTTCAGGCTACAAAGGATTTGCATCCAAGTATTAAAAATAATCCTAATATTTATGATTGTGAGTTTGTCTAATTACTTTTGAGCCTGTGAAAATGGATGGACTATGTAAAAATGGCTGTAATACCTAAACGGTTAATGCAATATTTTTGTTAACCCCCTTGAATTAAAGCTGAATCACATCTTGATTGCCTCATTTTAAATCCATTGTGTTGGTGTACAGTGGCAAAATTACAAAAATAGTGTCACTGTTTAAATACTTATGGACCTGACTGTATTTCCCGCACTGTAGTCATTTCTATCTTCTCCCCAAAATACACAAGGAAAACAACCCTGGATATCCCATTATATCCGCCTGTCCTTGTCCCACAGAAAGAAAAATCCCAGTTTATGGATGACAGTTTACAGCCTGTTGTTCAGTCTTTATTTACATTTGTTAGAGGTCTTCTATGGGTGGAAAAACTGAGAAATTATACTTAATTGAAAGTATAGATAATGCGTCAAAATCTTAATTAAACTTTTACTTTTAATTGTACTTGATTAGTAAAACGTAAATGTTTTTAACTGACATGAACTGAAATGAAGTTAGTTATGCTTATATACAAGTATCTGATTTAGATTAGTCAACATACAGACATATTTATTTATTAAATTTATGACATTGACTATACATTGGCAAAATATACATCACTCATCACAGTTAGCTGGCTAGCTTGTTGCTAAGACAAGACAAACATGGAGACGTCCATTCTTCTGTTTAGCCACTCTGTAGCGCGAATGCACAGAGGTCAAAAATGATGTAACTCTGAGCTCCAACTTCCCACTTCTGAGGTAAGTTGAATGCAGCTTTACATTTTTAGACATATCATTGAAGTCAGAAGAGTCCACTTTGAAAACTACTGTCTATTATAAACCTACAGATTCTCATTCCTGCTTGCAGTACAGCTCTTCCCATCCCAAACAACTGCAAAAATTCCATTCCCTACTCAAACTACTGAGAAATTATTGAGAGAATGGATGCACTGGTCTCTAAACAATCCACTGCTAAGACAGAGAGAATTCTACTGGTGCTTACCTATGGTATAATCGCACTAATAAAAAAGTAGCTCAAATTATACTTAAAAACTTCACAATTCTTCAGGGAGATAATAAGACTGCTGCCCTTTTTAAGGAACTTCCACTCATCTTTTATAGATGGGACAAAAAAATATACAACTTGGCAAGTGTCAGTAGTGAATTAAATGATCTGTCTGATAGAATATGCAGCACTCTTGCATGCAACCATTCTAGTTGTTCATTCATTCATTCATTCATTCATTCACCTTCAGTTATTGCTTTATCCTGGTCAGGGTCATAGTGGGTCCACAGCTTAGCCTGTGAGCACTGGGTACAAGGCGTGAATACACCTTGGATGGGATGCCAGTCCATTGAAGCACACACACTGATTCACACACTCATTTACACCTAAGGCAATTTAGCATGGCCAGTCTACCTACATGTATGTACACTATATCGCCAAAAATATGTGGACAGCTGTCCATCACATCCATATGTGCTTGAACATCCCATTCCAAAGTTGGTCACCCCTTTGTAGCTATTACAGCCTCTGTTGTTCTGAGAAGGCTTTCCACTAGATTTTGGAACATGTCTGTGGGGATTTGTGCCCATTCAGCCACAAGAGCATTAGTGAGGTTGGGCACTGATGTCCGGCAAAAAAGTCTGGTGCATAGTTGGCGTTCCAATTAATCCTGAAGGTGTTCAGTGGGGTTGAGGTCAGGGCTCTGTGCAGGCCACTCAAGTTCTTCAAGCCATTCTTGACAATTGTGTGTGTCCAACTTTGTGGCAACAGTTTGGGGATTGCTCATATAGCTGTGATGGTCTGGTGTCCACATACTTTTGGCCATATAGTGTATTCGAGAGGTAGTAAAAATTCTACTTTTCACTCCAGTTATTGCTGATTGTGTTACCTTTGTGTTAAATTGAAAAAGAATGCATATCAGAAAGGGAATTTTTTTCTGCTCCTTTTGAAGTGACTCTCTAAAGAAATAAAATTAAATAAAGTATTTAAATCCTCAGAATTATTTGAAAATAAGAAATCTAAAAACTTTTCACTGATAATTATTCGTCCCCTCAGTGTGAATTCTCCTTTTGCAGCAATTACAGATTTTAGTTGTCTTGGATGTGTCTCTATGAGCTTTGCACATTTTGGCATTTTCTTCCTCAGTGCAAATTTTCTCCAACTCTGCAAACTCATGCCATAGATTTTCAATTGGATTTAAGTCTGGACTGCTGAGAAGCAACCCTAGAGCATGATGCTAACACCAATATGCATGATCATTGGAATGGTGTTATCTGGGTGATGGGCTGTATTTGGTTTGCGCCAAACATTATGCTTTGGCTTTAGACCAAATAGCTCAACTTTAGTCTCACCAGACCACAAAATCTTTTTCCAAAAGTTCTCAGATTTTCTGTCGTGGCCTTTCTCAGAAGTGGCTCCATAAAGAGGCCGGATCTCTGAAGAGCTGATTATATTGTTGATGTCTGTACAGGTTCTCCTATTTCAGCCAATGATCTCTGTAACCCCTTCAATGCTGTAGCTGGACTGTTGGATACTTCTCTGACAATTGCCCTTCTTGCCCAAGCACTCATTGTGGCTCCACTTTGTTATAATAGATTTCATAGTGCTGCTAGGAAGGTTCAAAGCATTGTTGGTCTTTTTATAACCCCCTGCATATCCTTTCCTTCTTTAAGTTCATCGTGAAGCTTCACAGGCAGTATTTTTTTTATCTTGTTCATTAGAATTTGTAACTAACATATGTATGTAAACTCGTTCCTAAATTAATGAGTAACCACAAATAACAAAGTATTCACAAATACTTTGTTATTCGGGGCTTGTGTGCAGCTCTACCTCAAAAAGAGAGAGGCCACTAATTTCTATACAAAAAAATCCTTTCAGTTAGTTAGAGTGAGTGTGATCTATTGCCCTAGTTAATTAGGTTGAGCACGTTCGCCTTGCATCTCCAGAGTTGGGGGTTTGTTTCCCGCCACCAACCTGTGTGCACGGAGCTTGGATGTTCTCCCTGTGCTTCCAGAGTTTCCTCCATATACTCTGTTTTCCTCTAAATGGATGTGCTGTAGGCTGGTTGGCATCTCTAAACTGTCTGTAGTGTGAGTGTGCGTGCGTGCATTCGCCGTCCAGGGTGTCCCCCACCTTGTGTCCTGAGTCCCCTGGAATAGGCTCCAGGCTCCCTGTGACCCTGTGTAGGATAAGTGGTACAGAAAACAGATGGATGGATGTACGGTGCTTGGTGCTGCAGGGGGCAGCTTGGCCACTTCACAACATCAGCATCTTATGTTCAAGCCCCAGCTTGGGTATAACTGTATGTGTGGGATTGTACATTGCTTTAATTTGTACAAAAACAGATGAAGCAAAATTTAAAACTGTTAATGTAAAGCAATTAATTTAGTGTAAGAGATAAATTTGTTAATTTAAGTAAAATATTTTATTCTTGTGGAACCGATGTACACAATTGATTCAAGTAAATTCAGTTAACTTTTTTGGTATATCTTTTGTGCTCCCTATGGTTGCTGTTTTGTACACTGAAAAAAAGTTCATTAGGTTTACTTGATTCAAATGTGTAATGAATTAATTTGCATTAACACAGTTTGTTTTTGTGCAGCCAAAATGATTAATCATGTATATTCAAAACTCTGGAATAAAATTAAACTCCAGTGGGTGACTGACCAAAGCTCAGGATCAAACCCAAGACCCAGAAGCTGTGAGATGTTATCCACTCTACTGCAACCCTGATCAGGATAAAGAGGTTTCTGAGTAATTAATGAACGAATGCTTATTGGTAGCACCTTGTAAAGCAAGGCCACCATTGTACTATAGTAATTTATTGTAATATTCCAAAAGATGGAAATTAGCTGCTTAGTACTGTGAAACAGACACCTTGGTTAATCATAAATATTTCTTTTTTTGTTTCTTTTTGCAAAAAAATCCAAATTTCCTGACTGGATAGACCCTCTACAGGATGTTCATATGTTGGGAAGAATAGTAGGATCAGGTGTGGGTGCAGAGGCAAAGATTGGTTTTAGTGTGTTTAGACATGCCCACCTTGTTATGTCTGCAGTGTCTTTGATGTCCTCAAAACTTCCAAATAGGCGGTTTTCATTTTCTCCCTCAGAAATACCAAATCATTTCCAGATGGTGGCACAAATGCCAGCATGGACTTGTTGTCACTCAATGTTTGAGAGCAGGCAAAAGCAGAAGACAGTCCTATTATATCATGCAGGATTTGAACAATGCTTTGGCTTGAATCATTATTGAATTAAACCAAAACATTGTTCAAATATAAAAACAAAGCATTTGATTAAGGATTTTCTTGGATCCAATGCAAGTTTACAGTTCAACTTGTGATTTAAGAGGACGTGAAACTGATCTCAATTCTAATAAGCAGAAAAAAAGTAGCCTCAAGATAATAGAAATACATACAGAGGTTTTAAAGACTGCTATAGAATTTTTAGCTTATCTTACTTTGACTCATATAGGAAATTACCTTTTTTTCTTAGTTTATAGTAATTCTAGATGCAATGAACTGTGTGTCTCACCAGAAAGTATTGTGGCATTTTACACAGGGTCACACAAAAACTTCTCCAAGTATGCAAAAAAGAAGAAATTCTTTTGTTTCACTACGTTCACAATTTCTGTATTCTGCATCCTTTGTCCCCATCTTTACGTTGCTGTCTGAACAAGTGTGGGCAGTTTTGAAAGCTGATAACTAAATTTGTTTTCCCACAGACTGACTGATGCTCACATACACTGCACAGCTGAAAAACAAGTTCCCTTTTAAGCAGGAGAATCACAATCGTCTTTATATGGAAGCTGCATGCAGACTATGGTGAGCCTCCTTGGAGGCAACATTACTGTCCACACAAATGATGATAAGATTATAATACTCTTTGTAATTTCATATTTTTTAATCTATATTGCATTGCATAGCATTTTGGTGGCAACTAATAAATCAGTTAGGAGATATGCACCTTCAGAGGATAGTCATGAGAAGCTCATTATTTTATTAACACACTCAGTCTGGCTGCATCAAAGGATGAAACCTATTCACATGAAATTGTTGGTCTCTCTTTAAATGGGAGTGTGCAAGTAACTCGTGTAATATGTATCAACGCTCAAATAGGAGATTAAAGACATGACTCTCAAAGCAGCTCTCTGTTCCTAAAAAGACCTCTAATTTCCTCTTCAAAAAGCTAGCTACTTACATGTTTAAACCAAAGGATATGTTACAATGCACAGTGTTTCATCTGTAATGTGAGTGAATTGACACACAAGTGGGTCATGGTGGTCAGTGCTATGGGTTCATCATTAATTTCCAGTGATCTGTCATGCACTGTTTTTTAAAAGCAGTTTTCTTTTTCAAACAAATGTTAGATAAAAGCAAATCACATTTCGATAGATGATTTTGTTTGGTAACAATGTAATTGGAAATCTGCTTTGATTCCACATTGACCAAAAGACCACTAGGTCATTGTAGTTTCTGTGGGTGTACTGCTTTGTATTATATAACTACAGAATTGTAATTATTGTAAGCTGGGGGGCATGCCTAAATAGGAGGTTGATAAATACATGTTAAACAAGTCTGCTCATTTAGCCCCAGTAAGGGGAAGAAAGAGCTATACAAGGAAAACAACTACAATAGCTAACAATTGCTTTAGTGATATCAACTAACATCAAACTCAACTTTACAAACTTTTTGTATTGAAGGAAGTTCCCTTTTGTGCACCCCTATAGGTCTTTTCTCTCAGCACACACAGTAGCACATATAGACTAATAATTCAAAACGAACTTTTGTTATCCTATTGTATAACCTAATGGAAAGTCTTCATACTCTCCATTCTTTTTCCTCTGAATCCACCAAATAAGGAATAACTTTTTTTTACACTTTCATTCAAAACAATAAAACAAAAACTTCTAACACTTCTTACAGCTTCTAACACTGTATGCTGTAATCTCTCTCTCTCTCTAAATGATGTAATAGGTTTTGAAAATACCTGGGGCATTGTGTTATGTACTGTTGAATGTAATGGTGTATTATTATTATTATTATTATTATTATTATTATTATTATTGAAATTTTTACCCTGAATCTTTTTTAATCCTGGAATCTTTTTGTGATCTGGTGGTGATGATCTGATAAATTATTACGATCAAAGGCCTTTTTTAAAATAAACTGTAGGCTATAACCTTTCTCTCTCTCTCTCTCTCTCTCTCTGTATATTTATATATATTTTTGTAGACTAACAAAGTGGCAGTGGTGCAGCAGCCTCATGGGATGCACCCACTTACATCACTTCTGCCATACAGCAATGAACACTTCAACCCCAGCCCTTCACATCTGACATCAGATATGAGCCAAAAACCAGGTATGTGTGTGAGTTATCATGTGTGTTGATGCAAGTTTATGTCTTACTGTCCAAACAGATAAATTGTTATATGGTTTCCTCATAAATAATTTCCACCCATTGGAAACTTCAGATGGTTCTCTATTTTCTGTTACTTTCTCATTTCCTTATGTTGCTGACATTTTCTAAAAAAAAAATAAATAAATAAATTTAAAAAAAAATCAGAGGAGAACTTCGTAGCTGTTGCAGATAGCCACCTTAGTTGACCTTGGAAGGTTTAATGGTAAGCCTTTGATTTTCTGCATAGTCAAAATTATGGCCAAAGGACAGCAACATCTGATGCATGGAATTGGAGAAATAGCAGAGCACAGGACACACTGGGTCCCCAAATCACCAAAAGCTTGCCTAGATATGTGTAAGAGTGGTAAGATTAGTAAGTTTAAAGTCATCCGTACACATTCACATGCAACATCTTAGCTATTTGAGTGACAGATCAAACAAACTCTGCTACACAGGCTTCTCTGACTGACATGCAGAAACCTTGGAATAGCATATACATATAGACTAGCTTGATCTAATAATTACACAAGAAAAAAAAAAGCAGAATTGGGGTTAGGAATTATGTCAGGCAAATATTCATTCAGGCAAAAATTAGGCTAAAAACCTTAGAGTCTGTTAGGCAGATAAGCAGACATAAGCTAAGGCACAAAAAGCAAAAGGTCTTCTGGTTATGAACACTAATGTTGACTATAACTAACTATACATTTTTTTGTTCTTACTCAGTCTATGATGTTTATTCATTCTTTTTTTTTTTTTTTTTGAGATACTGTACAGTACAGGGCCCCTAAGGGGACACTGTGATGCAAAAATATGAGATGGGAGGAAAATTGGAGAAAAGGTTTTGCGAGCAAACTCAAAAGCATTGAAATAATTTTTATACATAATTTTTATTTTACTTTTGTGTTCCACTGAGAAACTTTGCGTTCTGTGGCAAATGTTTTGCGTTCTCTCGCATTTTCATTCTCTTGCAAAGATATTTGCATTCATGAGAGACATTGACACAAAAGCATTGAAATATAAATTTTCCTCCCATCTCATATTTTTTTCCACATCACCATGTCCCCTTAGGGGCTCTGTAGTACATTCATCTCAAGTTACTTTAACTTTTTGGTTTTGGGAACCAGTAGAAAGTCTGCTCTTTTTTTCTAGCACTCATTTGCCGATTAAAAAAACATTATTTTTCAAAACAGGTCATTTGAAAGAATGTATAAAATCATATTGTATTTTTGATATTTGATGCAATAGAATTAATTTTGAATAATTTGTTTTGCATCTTCAGGACTCACTTGATTTACTGTATCAAATTTACTTGGAGAAACAACAATTTCCAGGAACTTTCCAAATATGAAAAGTAGAGGCTTGTCTAAAATATTAGTAAATAGTCATGTAATGCTGCAGGGGTGCTGAAACTGAATTGTTGATGCTTCGTTTTAGTTTTCAGGAATCCATTATGAGGCTTTTTCATAGATAATTTTAAGACCTTCCTTTTTTTTTTTTTTTTTTTTTGCAAAAGGCAAAAGTTTCACAATACTCATCCACAATACTAAGTTTTAAGGAACCTCTTTGTAGTATTCCCCCATCCTTTAGAATCCTTTTAAACAAGTCTTCTCATTTAGTCCTCTCTCTTTTAGCTACAGTGCTCATTACTCTTTGTTGTGTATTGACAAAATCACTGCTTTTGTTATTCCTTTTAAAAGTCAGTGCTGGACAGCCAAGCAGAGGTCATTTACAGTGGATATAAAAAGTTGTTAAAATGGCAGGTTTTTATGATGTAAAAAATTTAAACCAGAATAAATCATGTCAGAACCTTTTCTACCTTTATTGTGAAATTGCAACCTATAAATAAAAGTGGAAAACAATAACAATTTTAGGGGGAAAAAAATGTAAAAATAAATAATAACTTAATCAATAACCTGGTTGCATAAGTGTGCCTTCCCCTAAACTCTTTGAAGCACCTTTAGATTTTATCGCAGCATTTAATCTTTTTGGGTAAGAGTTAATCAGTTTGGAACATCTTCACACAATATTTTGCCATTCTTCCTTACAAAAGCATTCAGACTCAAACTGGCTGGGCATCTCCGGTGCACAGCCATCTTCAGGTCACCTCACAGATTTCTGATTAGATTTAGAGCTGGACTCTGGCTGGGCCATTCCAAAACCTTGATCTTGTTTTGGTGAAGCCATTCCTTTGTTGATTTGGAGGTGTGCTTTGGGTCGTTGCCATGCTGAAAGGTGAAATTCCTTTTCATCTTAAGTGTTTAGCAGAAGCTATAAGGTTTTGCACCAACATTTTGGTGATGTGTTATGGTGTTTTTATTTATTTATTTATTTATTTTTTAAAGCACCAAACATATCTTTTGGTATTATGGCCAAAAAGTTCAACATGTTTTTGGGAGATTGGATGTAGTCATTCTGCAAACTTTGCCCAGGCATGGATGTTTAACAAAACAAAACAAACAAACAAAAAGACTTCTGTCTTGCCACCCTACCCCATAGCCCAGACATATGGGGAATTTGGGGGATTTGTGTCAAATGTAGGGAGCAACTAGTACTTGCCAGAAATTGCTGCAATTCTTTTAATGTTGCTGTAGGCCTCTTGGCAGTCTCTCCGACCAGTTTTCTCCTGGTCTTCTCATCAATTTTAAAGGGACATCCTGTTCTTAATAATGTAACTGTTGTGCCATATTTTCTCCAGTTGTTGATTATTGTTTTTTTTTTTTAGTGTTCCAACAATTTTTCAACGACAAGATCCCATACCTGCTTTGTAAGCTCTTTGAGGCCCATGGCTTTTCTAGTTGATATTACCAAGAAGACATCAGGGAAATCCTATAGGAACAGCTGTACTTTATTTGGGTTTAATCAGTCACTTTAACTGATGGCAGGTGTATACTAATTAGCATTTAACATGAGTTTGAATGTGATTGGTTGATTCTGAACACTGCCACATTCCCAGTTATAAAAGGGTGTACTCACTTATACAAGCTGAGTATTGGAAGTTTTTTGTTTTATATTTTTCCCCTAAAACATTTCTTGATTTTTTATGTTGCAATTTCACGATAAAGGTAAAAAACATTCTGACATGGTTTAACATTTTACATCACAAAAACCTTCCATTTTAACACAGATGTGTAGACTTTTTATAGCCACTGTAAGTGGCTGAGACTGGCCCTATTCTTTTTCACTTTTTCATTGTTCTTTGCCACTTACGTGTACCTTTAACAAAAAAAAAAAAAACTGACTTGTGTTCTGTTTTTATTGCAGTACTAACTTGGTCATGGACTAACCCCTCCCCTATCTGGGTTTAAGCATAATGGTATTCTTAATCTCTGGCCTGTTTGTATTGCACAAGGATACCCTTACAAAAGAAAGTGTACCTTTAAAAAGCAGGGCACTTTTTAAAGTACACATATTTATGTAAGCAATTAAATAATAATAATAAAAAAAAACAACTAAACACAACCTTCAGATAAGTAGCTCAAAGGCTTAACCACTGAGCCATAACTTGAAAAGGAATAGAACCCAGGCCTCCTGCATGGCTGGCAAGAATATATGCTGCAATTAATTAAACTTAATATATACTTAATATAAACTTATAAAGTATGCACCATTAAGACATTCTACTACCCTTTATATATATTTTAAATATACTCTTCAGAGTACTGATAAACATAGTTGACACACTACATACTTAGTTTGAGTTATTTTGCAACAACATTGATATTTATACATAATAGCACCTACATAATAGCACCTAAACTCATTTAGTTGAAAGTGGTGAATGTCTACAAAGCAAGTTCAATCTGAGTCAATGCACAAAGTAACTATACTTGTGTAGAAAGTATAGTTAGTATAGTATAGTAAAGTATAGTAACACCAGAAAGTAAAAGCCTCAATGAAACAAAAGAGATTATAAAGAATAAGTTCGCCTTAAGTAAGTTTGACGTGTGTGTGTGTGTATATATATATATATATATATATATATATATATACACACACACACACACATACACACATACACACACACAAATAAATAAATATAATAAATATATATGTATGTATATATATGAGACAATCATACATATTTTTATTTATTTTTTATTTAAGTATGTAATATACTAAAGTTGAGGTGACAGTTAAAAGCACATTTGTTGAAGTATGCTTTATAAGTATGAGCATCCATCCATCCATCCATTAATATGGGCAAATCTTATGCTGCATTTGACGTAACTTGGAAGTAGGGACTCTAAACTTGGAATTATGTCATTTACGAGCTTGCCTCATTTGGGCTAAAAAAGTTGGAAAAACTGTGGTTGTCTCCATGAAAGTGGTGGCTATGTTAATTGATCTAAAGTTAATACTACTAACAAAACATCTAAAATAGTAAAGTGATATTTACTGTTGACTATGTGAGCAGCCATGTTGACATGTTGTCACATGCTGAACTCTGGGTTGGGGAGACCTTCCCAACTTTCCAAGTTCTGAATTTAGGGGGTGTTTTCTTTGGTTTTTCCTATTTGAAGGTTCTGTTACAGGCTTTAGTCGAACACAGCAATATTACCACATTCTTTGTATTTGGACTATGCTGAACTGAACACAGCTGGCTTCAATAAAACAATTATTACTAAAACACAAATTACATTATCTTTATTATGATATGTGGAATGAAAAAAAATGTATAAAGAAATTAATTAATTAATTAATTAAAAATACAAATCTCACTGTCAAGAAATTTATTCATTAATTAAAACTTGAATCTCACTCTCTTGTAAAAAAAAAAAACAAAACAAAACAAAAAAACAGATATAAAAATAGCTTTTGCAACATACTGTCCAGAAATTAAATGGAAGACTACAGCAACATGCAAGACAAGGGAAGTCCATAGAGATATAGAATTGAAATTAAATACTTTTTAATCAACTTCAAAGTGATGCAAATTTGAAAATCCTAAGTTTACTTACGTAATGATGCTAAAACTATTGAATAAGAATGAAACTGTCCCTTTGGATCTTAGCTAGCCAGTGAGTCTGCAACTTAGCATCAACTGGAAATGTATGAAAACTTATTTCTGAATTATACCTCACACAGCAATGCAAGTAAAACTCTTCCCATCAGCTTTTCTTTGTAATGGTTTAAAGGCTAATTCTAGTGATAAAAACTACTTCTTCTTAACAACACAATAAAAGAACGAATGCACACAAGCTTACCTCAGAAGAAAGCTGGTACCATATTGTGCAACTAGCCAGTTGAGCTTCAGCTAGTAGCAAGCTAGTATTAACATGTTCACTGAGAAATTGGCCAAAAACTTACAAAAAGGGGCTCAGCTATTTACAACTTCCAACAAAAGGTTAGGACTTAAAGCCAACAAACTTTCATGGAAACTAAAATAGCTAAAATGGATTAAATGTCCATTTATATGCCCATGTTAGCTCTCAGGTGAACTATGCTAAGTTCAGCACAGTCCAAAATTCTAGCCAATGTGTTAGCTAGAAAGTTAGCATATTTTGGCAGGAAATGAGTATAAATTAAAAAAAAAAAACCAGTAGGAAAGTAAACCTTGCTCACTCAATTCCTGATCTATAAGTTCAACTCACAATCATCTTTTTTCATAAATTAAAAGAAAAATGCTAATCTGTCATGGCTATGCTGGAAAAGGCACTGAACTATGTCTCCCATCAGCCACTGTACCACACTGGGATATGTCACATGGCCATTTTGCACCTGTGTCACATTTTCCGTTAACAAGCACATGTATTTAAGTCACTTCTTGCACCTCACTCATTGTCTTGTGTTTGTCGTTTGTGGTCGTTGCTCTCTGTAGCTGTCTGCTTCTCTGGTTATGCGTACCATGTTCCCTTGCCTTGATACCTAGTGTTTTGCATCATAGTCTTTTGTCAAAATCTGGTTTTTGATTTTGGAAAAAGGGTACTCACTGTAATCTTCTGAAGTGCTGCAGAGAAGAAATTAACTCTCTGACAGAGAATACTGCAACAAGCCCACCAAGGGCCTATGTTGGTCCCATATGTATAGGTTTTCTGGGTTGTTCAGAACAAGTATATGCTGAAGAAATATAATTCAGCAAGATTATTGTAACTTACTTAAATACAAAATATGGTTTATTGTCATATAACACTTACTATATTTCAAGTATGTGCATCAGTACACTCAAGAGTATCTTGAAATATATTTTAATAATTTATTTTAGATTTAAATATTTATAAGTATATATAAATATATATTTTTATTTATATTTAAATAAAATATATTTTAAGTGTAGAACAAAAAAGCACACTTGGACGTTACTTAAATAGATTTAAATTATATTAAATTCATATTACTTGTTTTATTTAATCACATACTTAAGTACATATTTTATAAAAGTGCACAAATGCAATTAAAAAATTGAAGTATATTTACTGATACTGAAATATAATTTAAAATGTACTTCAGTGTATTTCAGGTGCAATTTAATTAGCACTAAAGTATATGTGTTTATGTGTATCAGTATACCCAGAAGTATATTTATAATTCAAGTACTTCAAGTGTACTAACAACTTTGTCTACAAATTACACTTTTAAATGTGAAACTAAGTTGTCTGGGGGAAAAATAATTTTAAAGCAAATGATACATTTAAGCATATCTTAATTATAATTTAAATACGCTTAAGTCATAAGTTGTTTTGAAATATTTAGTATGCATTAAAGTATACTATATGGCCAAAAGTTTGTGGACGCCTGATCAGTGCACCCATATGTGTATCCTCTTCCAGATTTGGTTCCCCCTTTGCTGTTATAAAAACCTCCACTTTTCTGGAAAGGCTTTCTCCCAGATTTTGGAATGTGGCTATGAGGATTTGTGCCCATTTAGACACAAGAGCATTAGCAAGGTCAGGCACTGATGTCAGGCGAGAAGGCCTGGGGCACAGTTGGCATTGCAATTCATCTCAAAGTTGTTCAGTGGGGTTTAGGTCAGGGGCTCTGTGACTTGGTACACCACATCTTCATAGACTTTGCTGTGTGCACAGGGGCACTGTCATGCTGGAACAGGTTTGGGCTATGCGTGCCAGTTTCAGCAAAAGGAAAGTGTAATGATACAGCAAACAAAGTCATTCAAATAAAATTGTATGCTACCAAATTTGTGGCAACAGTTTGTGGAAGGCACACATATGGGTGTGATGGTCAGGTGTCCACAAACTTTTGGCCATATAGAATATGTATGAAGTGTTAACACTAAAGGTATATTTTTCATAAATATATTTTTTTAAATAACACTTAAATACAAATTTAGATAGGTGACCAGAAATGATTAGTTTATGGCTATACATAAGGCACTTCAAAGTGGTTTTGGGTTGTTATTGCTCATCATGTTACCATAATATTGTATAAAGTTGTACACACCCATTTTAAAATTGCAGATTTTTGTGATGTATAAAATGTAACCAAGATAAATAATGTTCAATTCAATTCAATTCATTTTTATTTGTATAGCGCTTTTTACAAAGGTCATTGTCTCAAAGCAGCTTTACACAAACAAAAGTAAAGTGAAGTGTGTGTGTGTGACGTCTCTGATGAGCAAGCAGGGCGACGGTGGCAAGGAAAAACTCCCTGAGATGGTGATAGGAAGAAACCTTGAGAGGAACCAGGCTCAACAGAGAACCCATCCTCATATGGGTTTACACTGTAGTGTGCGTGTGTGTGAGCACAATGTGTGTTGGTGTAGTCCATGGAAAACAGCTGAAGCGTTTTCGTGGCAGTATGAAGCATTGCCGGTGGACAGGTCCAGAGTGAAGGGGGGGAGGTCTGGATCACCGGCAGCTCAGGAGTGTTGCTCGGCAGAAAGAGAAGGAAAGTGGTTAGGTACACTCACAGTCACCGTGTGGAGATAAAACTCAACATCCACGAGTCCCCCAGATCTACTCCTTTGATAAAAACACTAGTCGCTAAATGCTAGGTTAAATAAATAAGTCTTCAACCTCGACTTAAACACTGAGACCGTGTCTGCTTCACGTACATTAACTGGGAGACTATTCCATAATTTTGGGGCTTGGTAAGAGAAAGCTCTGCCCCCTGCCGTGGTTTTGGCAATGCGTGGTACTGATAGACAGCCTGTATCCTTAGAGTGAAGTAGGCGCGGCGGAACGTAAGGTACTAACATATCGCTTAAATACTGCGGAGCGAGACCGTTTAATGCTTTAAGATCTTTTCTAACTTTAATGTGAAATAGCATTGTATGCTGATGACCTGTTTTTATTTATTACAGACCCTGTGAACTGTCCTGATAACATAGTAGATATTCTGGAAAAAACTGGATCATTTTCAGGTTATATGAAAGTAGACACTCAGGGCTTTAAGAATTACAAATGAACAAATGAATTCAACAAATGAAGCTTTTCATAAGTATTTCTTTTTTTTTTTTTTTTACCTAGCCTACTAGGTTTAAATATTATAATTTTATTGTGGCAGTTGTATACGGTGTTTTACTATCAAAAAAGCTTTAGTTGTGCCGTCCATTTTATCTCTGTACCAATGATATTTTGGAAAGGTGTGAATTGTTTGCCCAGCAGGGAGCTCACACCCTTCCCCTTTCCCATCGCCCTGCTCACCAGCAGCTAATCACACTGTCACGATATGCACACACAGAAACTCAACTGGAATCCTATAACAGACTTGCAGTGACAAAATAATTCATTGTTTATAATGATTGAAAATGTCCGGTAAGTCCCTTTCCATTCCGAACGCCATTGTACTCCGAGAAAGGGGTAATGCAAAAAATTGGACTTATATAAATGATTATGTATGATTATGTATGTGGTGTTGTTTATCCTCTTTCGGCTGCTCCCGTTAGGGATCATTGGTCTGCATATATTTGATTTGGCACAGTTTTTACGCCAGGTGCCCTTCTTGATGCAACCCTCACCAATTTTATCCGGGCTTGGGACCGGTGCTGAGAGCACACTGTTGCACACAACCCCAGTGGCTGGGGTTGGTTCCCTGGCTGGGAATTGAACCAGGGCTGCAGCGGTGAGAGTGCTGTGGCCTAACCAATAGTCCTCCAGGGAACCATGATACACATTTGTGTATGTTGCAATAATGCTAATTGTCCAATAAAAACATATACTGAAAAAGGAGATGACAGGGAGACTAGCCATGGAGTCAGGCTTGGGAGCAAAGTGACCTGCTAGGCTCGCTTGTGGGATGTGATGTCACAGACTGTGCAGACCACTAATGTAAACACAGATGTCAGCACCCATGTCACTTTAGGACTGAACCCTGAAGTATTTGGGCAAGGTGAGTTGGGAAGACTTTCATACTCAATTTGAATTGCTCGTGAAGGCACAATATTAGTCAGAAGAGACCAGGGCGCTGCAGTTGGCCATATATCACACAGACGAGGCATTATCCTTGGTGCTCATGCTGGATGGTAACAAGCAGAAGGTTTACAGGGCTCTAGTGGGTGTGCTGTAAAGATGCTTTGGGGAATATACTAGTGCCACTACGCCAGCTAGTGAGTGACACTGAAAGAGCATACAGCAACATGCCCCCAGCAGTGCAGAATGAGCTGGCTATTTTTTTTTGCAGGCTCTCTCTCCACCAGGGCCACCCAGGATGGTGCGAGGTAAATGTTCCAGTTCCAGGAAGGTGTGTCCTGCATGACTTTGGTGGACACTACTGTGGTCTCTACTGTGACTTTAGTTCGGCCTGATGTAATTCCAAAGCAGAGTGGGTTCTTGCCGCTGCAGCAGTGCACTGTGACTGGAGAGCTGTTGCCGATAAAGGGAGGGATTTTGACTTTCATGGTGGGAGGCTGGGCAGTGCACCACCATGCCTGGATAGCAGCAGTACCAGACCCCGGACCGGACTTCCTAAGGAGCACTGGTTGTCAGCTGTAAGGTCATACTGAGCTTTCCCAGTGGTGAAACAGTCAGCATGGGTCCCCCCTCCCTGATGGTTCCCAGCAAACCCTCTGGTTCATCAGCACTACCCTCAAAGATAGTGGAAGTCCACACATGTCCCACAGAACAATCTGACATGGTCACTCTCTCAGAATATAGCCAACCGCCCATGTATTGGCCCCAAAGAACCAAAACACCCTGTCACAGTCTCCCATCACTCTGCCAACAGTTATGCCTCTAACATAGAACACATGACATACCCCCGAGAGCCAGGTCCATGCACCCATGCCGACCCACCTTCCCCAAATGGGATAGGAGGTTATTGTGAGACACATTCGGGACATTTGGCAACTAAATTGTTGTAGCCTTGACCCTCAACAGATTGAGGCACTATGGCGATAGTTGTTACATTTCAGAAACTTGTTTGCCATGGGGTGGGTGACATTGGGTTCACCCATCCTGTGCAGCACTACCTAGAAACTGGTGATAGCCTCCCCATTAAGATGCACCTGTGATGCCTTCTCCTAGCATGCCAGGAGGTGGCAAACAAGGCGCTCTGGGACATGCAGCAGGCGGGTATTGTGGAACCCTCAGACAGCCCATGTCATCAAAACAGCCAGTGGAGGTTTTGTATGGACTACAGGCAACTCAAAAAGGTGACGAAGAAAGACCCTTAACCCTTACCTAGAATAGACAAAGCTTTAGATGAGGTAGCAGGATTGATGTAGTTCACCTCGCTTGACGTCCAATCCAGATACTGACAGGTCCCCATCTCCCCTTCCGCTAAACCAAAGACCATCTTCTGCACCAACTATGGACACTGGCAATTCAGGATTTTTCCCTTTGGCCTCTGTAACACCCCAGCTCCATTCAAGAGGCTGAAAGACAAGGTGCTGTCCCCAACAGAAGTGCGTTGTGTAAGTGGTTGACATATTTGTCTGTGGACCCACCTTCCAGGCTGCTCTCCAGTCTCTGAGGTGTTAACTGGAGTTTGTGGCTTCAGCAGGCCACCACCAGTACTCCACCCGGATAAGTCCTGGTATAAGTGCTGGGGGGGGGAGGGGGGAGCTGGGGGGGGTCTCCTTCCTGGGACACATGTTGGGTGGTGAGGGCATCAGTACAATGGAAAAATAATGTGCAGGTGGTCAGGGACTAGCCCACACCTCGTGACCAACACTAGCTTAAATGCTTTTTTGGGCCTGGTTTCTTATTACAGGAGGTTTGTGAGGGGTTTCTCCTGTGTGGCTGCACCTCTTTTCAACCTGCTGCAGAGGGACAATGACTTTGAATGGACAGAACAATGTCAAATGGCCTTCAATACACTGCAGAAAGCTCCTGTGGAGACACCTGTGTTGACCCTGGCCTGCCATTTATCCTGGACACTGATGTGAGTAACATGGGAGTGGGTGGTGTGATGTTTCAGGTGGGCCCAAAAGGAGAAGGGGTGGTATGCTTACTCGTCCAGGCTGTGCTGCTCTTCACCTGCCATTTCAGATATTATCTCTGTGGCCTACCTTTCACTGTAGGACTGATCACTCTGAACTCCAAGTGGTTCTTGTCCTTTAAAGAACCAGAGGACCAAGTGGCATGCTAGATAGAAGAGCTCCAATCCTACAACTTCAAAGTCATGCATAGGGTGGGTGGACACCATTCTAATGCCATCGCCCTCTCCAGGCACCCCTGTACTGCAATCAGGTGCCGCTACTGCGAACAACACGAGGTGTGTGAGGTGGAACTGCAGACACAGGAACAGGAGGATGCTGATGTGAAATGAGGAGAGGTGGCTATTTGCTTGCAGCAACAGGAGGCTGATCCAGACCTGCAGCCAGTGCTCCAGTGGGTAGAGGCACAGCAGTGGCCACCTTGGGAAGATGTGGCGGTGCACTGCATGGCAACTCGGACACTGTAGGTGAAGTGTCATGCTCTCTGGCTGATTGATAGAATGATGCAGAGGGTGTTGAAAGAACCAGCAAGATTCTGTAAGGGACACAACGCTCTGCTACGCACAATTTCTGCTGCAGGTGCAATTATATATAGAAATTCTGGTCAGAAGTCATGGGCAAGCTATCCAAGATCCTTGACTTTGGCATTCCTTAATGCCCCGTTATGGCATTACTCCTTTATATCTCCAAATTAACAATAACTGAACATCTTAAACCTTTCATATTAATACCATTGACTATTGCCAAAAAGACTATATTACTTAACTGGAAAGACAGAAAGACAGAACTTTTTACAATACCTTGAGAGTTGATTCCTCCAACCACACTTGACTCTTGACTTGTTGAGTTGTAATTTTTTTTCTCCCATTTCTCTTTCTTTATTATTTTTGTTGTGTTTTTTATTTTGCAATTTCTCATCTTGAAATTGTTTTCAAGCAATGTGTTTTGTTATGAACAATCCATGCAGAAGTCTAATTACATTTCACGACTCAACTTCATATCTGGGAGGCCGTTCCTCCCAGTCACATCCCTCCAAGTATCACCATCATTCCTAACATGAGCATTGACCTGGACCTACCCTCTTGAGCACCTGCACCACCTTATCCAAGAAGACGGAATACTCTGAACTGATATTTGGTGTATATGCACAAACAACAGTCAGGGCCTATCCTGTAATGAACTCCAGAGTAGGAGCATGGCCACCCCCAATCAAGATCTTTGGAACTGGAACGCTTATTTTGTGGGAATTTAAAGCCTATTATATATATAGTCAATACTTTTCCATCTCACATAATAACTCACACACTTTCCTCACCAGCAAGTGATGTAGTGACATGTCCCCAGAGCCCCGTCCCCAGGATGGATGTAATGGTCAGGTGTCCACAAACTTTTGGATATATAGTATATGTATACATTTGGTAATGGCAGACTGCTGTATAATAATAACTGAATTGTATGTAGTCATTCATCCCCATGAGAGGCCTGTAATTATAGCTAAATTAAAAATTAAACTTCAATATGACAGGATTTTACTGACTCCTGGCTTCTTCAAAATCTATTTGCCATGTCACCACTGGTTTTCTAACAGTATAAAAAATTCATGTAGACAAAGCTGTTAAAAACACAAACTTTTGAAGTAACCTTTCAGTGACATGGAGTAGATCTTCGGATTCAATGAAAATATAATACCTGGCCTTTAGTCCGTTAACTTGTTTTGGTCATACTTGTCCTGTCCTAGAAATACATCAGCCTGAGCAGATGGCACTTGGTAGTGACTGAGCATTCCCACAGTGTAATCTAGAATGGCTTTTGTGAGGGGGTGGGGAGCAAAGACAAAGTTGACTCAGTCACATTCCAATCTCAATAGATTTATAGGTTGAGTCCAGAAACATGCCTGAAGCATTGGCAAATTACAGTCATCAAGCAGCATTCTTCTGTACAAACATAGGTTGCCTTTAAGTCACACTTAAGTGCTAGATGTTTGCTGCTAACACATGACATCCTTTAGAAACACAGATTTCTGCTGTGAAAACAACAGGAAATTTTAACATGATCTACAAATTATTATTTCATCTCCAAATAAGATGTTAAGACAATACTGACTTGACATGAGTTACTATAATGATTTATTGTCATCGAAGATCAAAATGGAGGCAATTGCTCTGATTCCCATTCTTACAACAAAGCAATGATCAAGGACACAAACCACCAAGACCATAAGATGTTCTATTCCCTAGTGTTTGGTAGGAGAAATCACAGCATAAAGGCACATGATAGTAGTTTTTAACCTTGGGCATTAGAGCATTATTAAAGCACTACTTATATGCTGTTGTTGTTTAGCTGAAATTTACACATTATGCTACATATTATTGGACTCATTATATTGCTACACTTAATATTGCACACACTTTAATAATTATCCTGCTTCTCAGTAAAATACTGCACCTTATTAGGGGGCCAAGCATTGTTTTTGTTAAAATTTTTAGGGGAGCAACCACAGAGATTTGGCTCATATCTCAAAAACTGTAAGTCCTACAGAGAACATATTTGCTACTTATTCCTTGATTTCTCCCTAACAAAAGCCTCAAGAACCATTTAGCTCTGCCCACTTACATTTTTTTGCTAATTTGCATAACATGCAAAACCTACTTTTGAGACCTTGTCCTATTATTTTTGTCTTATCGTTACAATTTTGGTGCCAACATAATCAGAAGAATTCCTTGGGTTCTCCATAATAAAAAGCTCTGCCCACTTAGATTTTTTACTAATTTGCAAAATACACAAAAAAGAAGCATATATTTTGAAAAATAATGTAAATCTTTTTCCCATGCTTTTTTTCCCTTACACTCTAAGAATTTGCCTTTCCAGCCGTTTAGCTACCACCCACTCACATTTGTTGACAATTTGCTTAATATGCAAAACCTACTTTTGAGAAGTTTTCCTAGGATTTTTGCCTTTCTTCAGAAAGGAATCTTCAGAATTTTGGTGTCACATTACTCAGCAAACTAATGAGATTTATAAACAATATTACCACTATGTGCCAATCAATCATTGCATGGCAGAGCTTAATTTTCTTATATAGCTATAAGACAGGGTCTTTATTGAACTGGCCCACCAAATTTGGTTGTTAGGTCCCATTTCCCACCACCTACTCAGCCAAATGAAATGACCCATACCCACCTTGGCTTTAATAAATGAATTTACTTTTTGATTTACAGTCCCCTCCAAAAGTACTAGAACGCCAAGGTCAATTCTTTTATTTTTGCTATACACTGAAGACATTTGGGTTTGAGATCAAAAGGTAAATATGAGACAATATGTCATAATTTCAGATTACATTCCATTTACACCTAGATGTGTTAAACAACTTAGAACATGACATCTTTTGTTTGAACCCACCCATTTTTCAAGTTATCAGAAATATTGGAACATGTGACTGACAGGTGTATTACCCAGGTGTGCCCTGTTAGTTTGATTAGGAAATACTTAAACAACCAACTAAACCAACTACTCTTGGTTTGAGCCATGGGTTTCACATGTGAAGAATGCCTTTGTTGTTAAAAATGATAAACCAAGATGAAGACCAGAGAGCTGTCTGGGAGAAAAGCAAGCCATTTCGAAGCGGGGGAATCAAACAGTGTCATTGCACAGTACAACATTTTGGAATGTCCTGAAAAAGAGAAAAACCACTGGTGTATGAATAAACCAGACATCAAACAGGTTGGCCAGGGAAAACAACAGCAGTTGATGACGGAAACATAAGAGCTGTGCAGAAAAACCCAAAAACATCAGTCAGTGACATCACCAACAACCTCAATAGGGCAGGAGTGAAGGGATCCACCATTCAAAGAAGACTTTGAGAGCAGAAATATAGAGACCATACCACAAGATGCAAAGCAATCATCAGCAATTAGAATCAGATGGCCAGATTGGAATTTGCAAAGAAATACAGAGATGAGCCACAAAAGTTCTGAAACCAAGATTAACTTCAACCAAAGTGATGGAAAGGCCAAAGTGTGGAGAAAGAAAGGATCTGCTGATGATTCAAAACATACAAGCTCATCGTTCAAGCACAGTGGGGGTAATGGCTTGATGCTTGCATGACTGCTTCTGGAACGGGCTCACTAATCTTTATTGATGTAATTCATGATGGTAGCAGCAGAATGAATTCAGAAGTCTACAGAAACTTTCTGTCTGCCAATTTACAAATGCATCCAATCTAATTGGGAGGAACTTCATCATGCAACAAGACAATGACCCAAAACACACTGCTAACACAACTTCACAACTTCATCAGGGGAAAAAAGTGGAAAATTTTAGACTGGCCAAGCCAATCACCTGATTTTAACCCAAATGGTCATTCATTTTCCCTTCTGCAGAGGAGACTGAAGGGAGCAACCCCCCCAAAACAATCCACAACTGAAAAATGCTGCAGTACAAGCCTGGAAAAGCATCACAAAATAAGAATTCAACAGTTTGGTGATGTCAGTGGGTCGCCGACTTGATGCCGTTATTGCAAGCAAGGGATATGCAACCAAATATTTGGGGTTATTTAAGACTATCTGTTCCAATACCTTTTCTCACCTAAAAATTGGGTGGTTTGCCACCAAAGGTGCAATGTTCTAAGTTGTTTAACACATCTAGATGTAAAGCTGAAATTCTGATCAATCATCTCATCTCAATCATCTCATCTTATTCATCTTTTGATCTCAAACCCAAATGTCTTTACTAAAAAAAAAAAAAAAAAAAAAAAAAAAAGGGCCTTGCTGTTCCAATACATTTGGATGGGACTGTATTACTGTAGAAAATAGAGTAAAAATTGTTTTTTTAGCAGAATTTCCAATTTTTTAAAAATTCTACAATTTTAAACTTCATAACAATAGGCCCACAGGGGGCAGTATAAAATGGATATATATGCATATATGCAAAAAAATGCATATATCTCCTCAACTATTTAACATAGGCAGATGAAATTTGCTATGTGTTTTCTTAGCCAAAATTGAAAACTTTATCTCACGTTATTTTCTAATACATTTGGGGAAGAAATATAGCCTACCAAATACTACATACTAAGAAAATGACAGACATTTGGACCCAGGGAACAGCAAAGTCTGTGTGTGTGTGTGTGTGTGCGCGTGCGTGAGCATCACAGGAAGAAAGATGGGATTCTAAGGACATATTTGTCCTTAGCAGAGATAATCGCATGTCAGTTACTCTAGAATCAAGATTTAGGGACATTTTTACCTTTATAAGGACCAGTGCGTGAGTTTGGGGAGTGAGTTCAACTTTTTAACCCTGCCATTGTTTTTTTTTTTTTCCTTAACCTGTGTTAAAAACACAGGTTTAAAAAAATTTTGTAACCATGGTACAAAAATGAAATTGTCCAATGACAAAAACACTTCCAAAGGCATTCCTTTTTTCTCCTTTTCTTTTTTAACCCCATTAATTCCCATCCCTAACCAACATAACAGTTCCCAATGCTGACGTGTGTATGGGGTTGAACCTGATGTGAATTGAAGAAATAAATAAATAAATAAATAAATAAACAAATTATATACCCACTCAGTTTGGAACATGACCAGAACATATAGGTTAGATCTACCTTAGCAGCATTGCAACAATCGCATGTTTAATCTACACTCATGTGAAAAAATAAGTATATCCTATGGAAATTGTTGGCTTTTTTGACATATTTGGACAAAAACATTTGATCATCTTTGAAACAGTGCCTATTAATAAAGTTGATATACTTGAACAAAACCCCAAGGAAAATGAGCTTTTTAAATAATTTATTCAACAGAAATGTCAATTGATGTGATGTTCTTCTGTTTAAAATAGTAAGTACACCCTTGGCCTCAGAAACTAGTATTGCCCCCTTTAGCAGAAATAATTTCTTGTAGGTGATTTCCATGATTGTCCACCAGTCTCTGACATTGGCTTGCTGGAATTTCTGACCACTCTTCCATGCAATACTCTTTCAGTTGCAAGATGTTTGAGGGTTTTCTTGCATGTACTGCCTGCTTCAAATCCTTCCACAACATTTCAATGGGATTCAATCTGGGCTTTGACTAGGCCATTCCATAACCCTCCATTTCTTCTTTTTGAGTGATTCCTTGGTGGATTTGCTAGTGTGCTTAGGATCATTATCCTGTTGAAAGGTCCACTTTCAGTTCAACTTCAACTTTTGGCCTCACATTATCTTCAAGCACTCTTTGATATGATGCAGAATTCATAGTTGAATCAATGAATGCAAGCTGTCCAGTCCCTGAGGCAGCAAAGCACCCCCAAACCATAATATTTCCACCACTGTACTTCACAGTTGGTATGAGATGCTTCTCCTGAAAAGCTGTCTTTGGTCTGCGCCAAACATGTCTGGTATTACTCTGGCCAAACAAGTCTATCTTTGATTCATCTGTCCAGAGCTCATTTTTCCAAAAGGCCTGGTCTTTGCCTATATGCTCATTGGCAAACTGTAGTCTTGCTCTAATGTTCTTTTTAGACAGCAAAGGATTTTTCCTGGCACGCTTCCCATGCAAGTTAAATTTGTGCAGTCTCTTTCTGATTGTAGAAGCATACACTTTGACACCAACAGCTGAAAGACTTACTAGCAGATCCTGTGATGAAATTTTGGGGTTCTTGGAGACTTCTTTTTACATCAGACTGTCTGCTCTTGGTCTGAATTTGCTGGGACGGCCAGTCCTGGACAAATTGGCAGTCGTTTGAAATCTGCGCCACTTGTAGATGATTTTCCTTACAGTGGAATGATGTATTTCACATAATTTGGAGGGTTTTTTTTTTTAAAATCCCTTGCCAGACTCATAGGCATCTAAAGGCTTTACAGGACACTTTAGATCTTGGCATGATGACACCACACACCTCAATAGCAAAGGGACCACCAGACACTAGATGTGAGAAGTTTAAATAAGACAGGTTCCACGTGCACTCCCTAAGCAGGTTCTAATCACTGGCATCCAATCTTGAACACCTGATTCTAATTTTAAGGATTTGAAGGTGTCATAAATGTTTTCCATGTGGCTGATCAGTTTTTTGTTAATTTAAATTGTGAAAATTACTACAAAATGTCAATTTTATTTGATAGAGTGTATCAACTTTATTAATAGGCACTGTTTCAACGATGATCAAATGTTTGCTTGTCCAAATATGTCAGAAAAGCCAACAATTTCCATGAGATCTACTTATTTTTTCACATGACTTTATATTACTTACATAATTTAGCCTCTGTTACACACCAGTCTTTATTTGGAGACTGGAAACAATAAACACTTTTTTGTAAGTTTGCTGCCCAGTAGTAGTTTATTCAATTTGGGAGCACCAACCCTCCATCTTTATTTGTCTCTTAAGAGACTCTTTACATATTCTTGTTTTTTTTGCCCCCATATAAAAGTAGACAGCAACCTATTACTTGATTTAAAGGAGGACTTTTGCAAAAAGATTGGAATGATCTGAAATAAATACAATAATCTGCGAAGCACGTTCATTTTAACACAATTGACTTTACAAGCTAGAGATAGATGTATAACACTTCATCATTGGAATTCAGATTCAAGTTTTTAGGTATAGGATTGTAATTGGCTTTAAACAAAAAAAGAGTATGAGCGAGTGATATTAATTCCTAAGTATTTAAATCCTGATTTTGATATGCAAAAGGGCATGTATCCAAGATCTGATCTGCCATATAATTAATAGGGAAGCATATTCTTTTTAAAAAGTTTAGTTTATTACATGAAAATACCCATAATCTTCTAGTATTTTCACGTCAGAGACACATGATAATACGTCAGATAAATTTAGTAAGAGATCATCAGCATGTAAGCAAAACCTTATATTCGACACCCATTCTATTAATACCCTTGGTAGAAGATCTAATTATTAATGATAGTGGCTCTATAGTCAAAAGAAATAGCAAAGAGCTAAGGGGACACCCTTGCTGTGTGCCCCGGGACAAAGAGAAATGCTATATATCTTATTCGTGACTACAGCTGCTTTTGGGTGGGAATAAAGCAAGCGAATCCAGGAAATAAATTTTGGGCCAAATCCAAATTTGTCCAATACCACAAGTAAGTAATTCCATTCAATTCTATCACATGCTTTCTCTGCGTCTAGAGAAATAATCACCTCAGGACTACTCTCAGACGAAGGAGAATGCACAACTTTAAGAAGTTATTGATTATTAATAAAGGAGTGCTGTCCCTTAACAAAGCCTGTCTGGTCCTGTGAAATTATATCTAGTATTATATTTTCTATCCTGAAGGCCAATATTTTCGATAATATTTTGACATGCACGTTCAATAAAGAGATAGGCCTATATTAACTACAATCTAGGGCGTCTTTACCTGGCTTAAGGAGAACTGTGATATGAGCTTGTGTAAGGCTTGGTGATAGTTTTGACTGTTCAGGGGAATGATTGAACATACTAAGAATCAGCAGAGGCAATTTTGGGGAAATTTTTTTTTATAGAACTCAACGGAAGAAGAACTGTCCAGCCTTGGGGCTTTACCACACTGCATGGCCTTAATTGAATCCTCTATTTCCTGAAGTTGTAAAGTTTGGTCCAGATTGATCTTTTGGTCTTGTTTAACTGTGGGGAAGCTCACGTTACCCAGGAATGTCGACAAAAAAAGTCATGTGGAAATGCAAACAAATCTGAGTAGTATTTTTGAAAAATGAAATTAATTTCTTGGGGGTCTACTATAATTTTTTGAGATGCTTTTCTAATCTTAGATGTAAGCTGCGATAATGATTTAATTTTTAATTGTTGAGTGAGAAGGCAACCTGCTTTTCCACCATGTTCATTGACCATAGCACGTACCAGTTCACACTCGGTTTTATCTCTTGATAATAAATCATATAGTGTTTTAAGGCTCAATTTTTGTCTGATGGTCAATTATTGTCAGTCAATTTTCTGTATAGAGTCAATAAATTTCTCTTGTGTTTGTTTCTTTACTTTATTACATAAGGCATAGTATGAAATTATTTCCCCCTTATTACAGCCTTAAATGTCTCCCACAGTAATGATGGTGATATAGAATCCGTTTTATTTGTTACAAGAAAGCTGTAACATGAATTGGCAAAAGACCGATTCTGAAAGTAAAGTTGTGTTTAGCCTCCAAACAGGCCTCAGTGGATAGTTATATGAAAAACAAGCATCAAGACTTAAGGGGGCGTGGACTGATTCAACAATTATTTTTTTGTCAGGAAATAAAATTGGGGGCAGTCGTGGCCTAATGGATAGAGAGTCGGACCCGAAGGTGAACCTGAAGGTTGTGGGTTCAAGTCTCAGGTCCGGCAGGGATTGTAGGTGGGGGGAGTGAATGACCAGCACCCTCTTCCACCCTCAATGCCACGACTGAGGTGAGACCCTTGAGCAAGGCACCGAACCCCCAACTGCTCCCCAGGTGCCGCAGCAAAAAAAAAAAAAAAGGCTGCCCACTGCTGCCCCGAGTATGGGTCACCATACTTGGCCACAAGTCACTTCACTTCACTTCAAAATCTCCATGGATCCACACAGCCAATTTGAGTCATACTGCAAGAGTTTGAAACATTTTCAAGAGGGGTACAATTTTGGGGTTTGAACGATCCAAAGTTGTATCCATCACATAGTTCAGATCTCTACAAAATATAAGGTGATAAGTGTTTAAGTCTGGTAACAGATCATCTGGTCATCTGTGAGTAAGTGTGTTTCTTGTAAAAAGGCTGTTTCTGGGTTTAATTTCTTCAAATTCTCTTCACTGGCCTATTTAAACATCTGATGGTCCAACTAAGAAAGCATACTGCTGACCCTCCAGTACCTGTCATTGTATTCCCAGTACCTGCCATTATTAATCATTATAAATAATTTGCCAAAAAAAATTTCAATTTGTTTTTAAAGAAGTCTATGCGCTGGCATGCTGTGACTACAGAGATATGGAAGGAGAAGGGAAAAAAGGGGGGGGAAGAACAACTTCAGATGGTAAAACCCTACAACAGATAGAAACCATAATACATTCTAGATATGTCCATTGAACAAAGACAAACCGCAGCTCATAACTATCACTTGACTCCCGATAGTCCATGTCCTTGCGTTCCTTTTCCACAGGGCTCCCGACATAGTTAAACAAGTGAAGCCAGGCATAGAATATAAAAATCTATATTTTATATTCTATATTGTATATAAATATATAAGGGTATATAAGCAGACCCCTAGCATTGTTAACAAACCCAGTACCACATTAGTAAATATAACACTAATGCAGAGCATCATTTATAGCCTATTCAGCGATAGAGTTTCTCCTCATCAATAACATTGAATGGAATATTAACTGGCGAGAGTTACTTAAACAGAGTGCATTAGATAATATAGTAGGCCTACTACTTAAAAAAGCATTTAAACCTTACACCTGACATGAAACATAGAGCTAGTAACATATTCAATGAATTATGAGAACAGAGCATTTCAGTTATGTCAACTCAGAGAACAACATTTAGATAGCCCTATGACAAAAAGCAAACATTATCCCAAATACACTCTTCCAGTCATTGTACTGTATTAGGCCTACCCAATATATAGCATGGCTCTTCTGTAATTCACAACATTGTTGCCATATCAAGGGTTATTCCCATGTAGCAACCCGTCAATCGTAAAACTGCTGAGCTTCATCAGGCATGTTGAAAACAAATTTTTCATCTTTGCAGTGAACTCGCAGTTGTGCTGGATGAAGCAATCGAAAACGCATTCCCTTCTGGTACAGCAGCATTTTTAAAGGCATCGTGTTTAATGGTGAGAGCGGTGGTGATGTCTGGATAGGTTCTCAGAGTAGATCCATTGTATTTTGCCTCATGCTGTCTTAGCGCTCTTTCCTTCTCCTGGAAACTAGGAAAACACACAACTAGTGGATGAGGAGGTCATCCTTCCTGAGGTTTTTGGCCCAGAGGTCCATGTATCGATGTCTCCAGTTCAGGAGAATTTTCAAGACCATCTTGACCCGTGACTTCCATTAGCATCTTGGACACAAACTTAGCTATAGGCAGGCCTTTCTCACTGTTCTCTGTAACATTTATGATCCTGAGATTTGCTCTTCGCAACCAGTTTTACAAGTCATCAACTAAAATTGTCATTTGTCTAAAATTGTCTAAATTGTCTAAAAGTGTCGCATTTTGTTCCTGCAGAGTTTTGATAATTGTTTGGGCAGCAGCCAGTGCGTTGAAGTTATTACCTGCCAGTGATTCTGTTGCACATGAGCGGGACTGGAAACTTGTCATAGTCTCCATTAATGCATTCACAGATTCTTGAAGTGGTACAATCAAGTCTTGAAACAGGGCAGAAATATCTTCCTTTATCGAAGCTCGTTGTTTTGTCAGCTCTGTTACTAGCTGACTCATGGAAACACCGTCATTGTTTGAAGGGGCTTCTTCAGACTTTCCTGTACTAGCCATTGTGGCTAACTTGCGAGCGATGCTGGTTCGCGTTGTCAGCAGGGCATTTGCTACTAATTTTTACTCATCTTGCTATATCAATGCAGTTGTGGCAAGCTCCACTTTAATACCTATAAGGATGATTTAGATGCCTTGAAAAGTGCTATTAAATTATATATTATCAGAAAAGGTCAGGAGCTCTGCTGTCATGTGTCTTACCCTCACATTGACAAACTGGAAGTCCCCTGCCAGTGTTTTTAACATGTTTTAAATTATTTCCTATCTCATGACACATTTATCCAAGTGTGATTATTGAACGGACAGCAAGAAGAAGATCTTGTGAACAGTAGAATTAATTTATTCATTCACATTTGCCTGAAATTCAGGCATAAGCTCTGTTTGAAGAAAATATGACAAAATGCACACATTATCCATTAGTAAAACAATGTAAGGCCTTTACTAAGCTTCTAAAGTTACCAATATTAAAAGCCATGGTTTGGGAATAATGACATGCAGAATAAAGGCTTTATCAAAGTTTCTACCTTTAGCCCTGCTTTTTAATTGATTGAAGTGAAGTGACTTGTGGCCAAGTATGGTGACCCATACTTGGAATTTGTGCTCTGCATTTAACCCATCCAAGTGCACACACACAGTAGTGAACACACACCTGGAGCAGTGGGAAGCCTTTTTTTTATTTTTTTG
This sequence comes from Pangasianodon hypophthalmus, assembly GCF_027358585.1. Classification (NCBI taxonomy): domain Eukaryota; kingdom Metazoa; phylum Chordata; class Actinopteri; order Siluriformes; family Pangasiidae; genus Pangasianodon; species Pangasianodon hypophthalmus. The sequence goes on along the minus strand of NC_069724.1, from coordinate 15,627,610 downwards.
CTGCGGCGCCCGGGGAGCAGTTGGGGGTTCGGTGCCTTGCTCAAGGGTCTCACCTCAGTTGTGGTATTGAGGGTGGGAGAGAGCGCTGGTCATTCACTCCCCCCACCTACAATCCCTGCCGGACATGAGACTTGAACCCACAACCTTCAGGTTCACCTTCGGGTTGCAAGTCCAACTCTCTATCCATTAGGCCACGACTGCCCCCTAACTACAACCTAAGTAAATGTCTGATGAAAATGCTGAACTTTACTGGGGTCAATCCTAATCCTGCATCTGTGTCAGACTGTTAGTTAAACATCCATTGCATTGCCAATCCAATTCATGGTTATTTTAAACAGATTAAAATCTCTAACACAATATTCTCCTACATAATAATCTTTTTCCACAGGGAGCATGTGACAACCCAAACGTGCCTGCACAGAAAATAATTACTGATTTTGATTGTAATCGAATGTAAAGGTTTACATGATTATCATTCTTCTATTTATCAGATTATTAGGTTGCATGTAAATGTAAATAATCAGGATAGACTAAACCAAGTGGGGCCAATCTGAATGAAATTTTAATCTGTTTGAAAAAGGTGGGTTAATTTTTACAAAAAAATCAATTAAACAAAGGTTTATTCACCATGTAAACCTTTGAATCAAATTATTTTTACAATCTCAATCAGCAAGTATGTTCTTCATCTATGTGGTGTCATGATGCACTCCTACAGTTCTCCAAAGTTTTTCTTACAGATTTTAATTGGGGTGGAGTTAGATTCAAACAACTGTTTCTCAGGCCGCAAGTCCAATCAAGCTAAAATTTGTTGTACTGCATTGCTATGCTAATCTCTATGTGGATTGCTACTCTTGAATAGGTTACTTCAAAAACATGGCAGCCATCAGCCAATCACATTGCAGCACACAGTTTTCTCATTAAGCTACCATCATGAAGTTTTAATAGTAGGATCATCTATGGTTGCTTTAGTGATGTACCCAACTTGGGGAGAACTAGCTACTTGGGGTGCAATCTACACATGGTGCCTGGCCCCCAGCAGATTGCTACTTGTGGCTATATTTAGGGGTCCAATCATGGAAGGTGTATCATGGAACCCTATTCTTTTTGTTAGGATTTTTCTTATTAGGGGTCCAAGCATCAAAGGTGCTGGTCCAAGCATGAAGTTCTTGTAACCCTATTGGAATTGTTCCTAAGTACCCTATTGGAAATTTTAGGATTTTTCTCTCTTTATTTCTTCTTCTTCTTCTTCTTCTTCTTCTTCTGCTTTACTAACTTGGTAAGTAGGTAGTACTCCCTCCCGCTACTCAGGCAAGCAAGATGGGCCCAATCAGCCTCATGGTGGCAGTATAGTGCAGGTTTTTATGGTTTAGTCAATAACTCATGAATCGTGAGCCCTACAAGCAAAATTCTTTTTTTCCACTTATTCCTTGGGTTCTTACAAAAAAAAAAAACAAAAAAAAAACTGAAAAACCATTTAACCCTGACCACTTAGATTTTTTTGCTAATTTGCATAATATGCAAAACATACTTTTGTGAACTAGTCCTAGGATTTCTGGCCTATATTCACATCTCTGTGTAATGTGTAAGTGGATTTTTGATGATTGTTCTATGTATCTTGGCAAGAACTGGCCACTGGGGCCAATTTTTTGATATTTGATACTTGAATCTTGACATTGCTTATTTGCAGTACATGTTATATCCTGAGTACTAAGTATGATCTGTACTGTCTGTGCTGTACTGTCTGTAACTGGGTAGGCTGAAACGAGTAAGAATCGCAACACAGATGCCCAGTTGAATCTTAAATCTTGATGTCTGAATGATAGTTTAGTTGATTGTGACTTAGTCACACATTCCAGTGAGGACCAGTTACACTTGGTCACCACACACATGTATTATAACAGGGGGCTCTCCTTTTCTTCTAATGACTCCCCAACAAGGATGAGATGTGACTGACCTGTTATATGAGCCAAACATCATAGTAGCTTCCCACTCTGCTAAGGAAATACTTACTAAGTTAACACTATTTTTTTAATAATGATCCACCATCAGTTCATCCACAATATCCCACTGTATGTTACAGGTGTTCACAGACATCAGCCTCATGATCTCCCAAGCTTCTATTCCCTGCCCTCAGGAGGAGTTGGCCAAATAACCCCATCCATGGGTTGGTAAGTTCCAAACATCTTGTTTTGTACCTCAGCTAACATTTCCTAAATAATCTACACCCCAAATTACACTGCTTTTGACAAGGTAATAGCTCAGGACTTCGTCAGTCAGGTCTCTTCCATTTAATAGCTACATTATTTGCATCCTCGATATTTATACAGCCTGGGTGCTGTATAAATATACAGTACATATACATTTATGTATAGTATATACTAAATATAGTCCTACACAATGTATTCAAAAAGTATTCAGACCACTGCGCTTTTCCTTGTTTGTTTCTATATTTGACAAAGGTTGTCATTTTGGTAGGTGAACTTTCACCTCAGTCGGAGGTCATAAATGCTGGTTGAGTCGGTTTTGTTAAAGGATGTCTCCACACTTTGATCAGTTTATCTTCTCCTTGATCCTGACAAGCTTTCCAGTCCCTGCTGCTAACAAACATTTCCATAGCACAATGCTGCTACTACAGAGCAGTGTCTGGCTTCCTCCAGATATACCTTTTGGCATTTAGGTTCCACAAGATCATAAAATCTTGTTTTTCACACGCTGAGGATTCTTTTGGTACCTTTCGGCAAATGCATGCAAAGCAGTTCAACTTCAATTAAATTTTGTTTGTTCAGTGCTTTTAACAATAACAAAACAGCTATACAGAATCTGAATGTACAGTCATTCAAAGAATGTCAAAAGAATTGGAATGGCAAGGCTACTTCTTTTGTTTTTGCCATACACTGAAGACATTTGGGTTTGAGATCAAAAGATGACTATGAGATGATAGATAAGAATTTCAGATTTCATTTTTTCATATTTACATCTAGATGTGTTCAACAATTTAGAACATGGCACCTTTGGTAGCAGACCTCTTCAGGAGGAGAAATGCATGCTCAATTGGGTTAAGGTCTGGTGATTGACTTGGCCAGTCTAAAACATTACACTTTTTCCCATAATGAAGTCTTTTCTTGTGTTGACAGAGTGTTTTGGTTCATTGTCTTGCTGCATGATGAAGTTCCTCCCAATGAGATTCCCAATGAGATTGGATGCATTTTTCTATAAATTGGCAGACAGAATGACTTCTGACTTCTGAGTTTTATTATCAATAAAGATTATTGAGCCCATTCCAGAAGCAGCCATGCATGCCCAAACCATGATACAACCTATCCACTGTACTTGACCGATGAGTTCGTATGTGTTGGATCATGAGCAGATCCAGTCTTTCACTACACGTTGGCCTTTTCCCTCACTTTAGTTGAGATTAATCTTGGTTCCAGAACTTTTGTGGCTCATTTCTGTAAATCTGTCCTTCCAATTCTTACTGCTGATGAGTGGTTTACATCCTGTGATATGGCCTCTATATTTCTGCTCTTGAAGTCTTCTTTGAACAGTGGATTGTGATACCTTCACACCTGCCCTGTGGCAGTTGCTGGTGATGTTACTAACTGATGTTTTTGGGTTTTTCTTCAGCTCTCACAATGTTTCTCTCATCATTGTTTTCCTTGGCCAACTGTTCCATGTCTGGTTGTTAGTACACCAGTGGTTTCTTTCTCTTTCAGGACCTTCCAGATTGTTTTATTGGCTATGCCCAATGCTTGTGCAATGGCTCTGGTCGATTTTCCCTCTTTTCTCAGCTTCAAAATGGCTTGCTTTTCTCTCATAGGCTGCTCTCTGGTCTACATGTTGGTTCATCCTTTTTAGCAACAAATGCGGTCTTCACAGGCGAAACACATGGCTCAAACCAAGAGTAGACATTCAGAGCTATTAATTGCTTAAACAGTCAATCTAACAGGGCACACCTGGGCAAGAAACACATGTCAGTTACATGTCTCAATATTTTTGATCATGTGAAAAAGCTGTTTAACACATCTAGATGTAAATATCAGGAAATGAAAGCTGAAATTCTGATATTCATCTAAAACCCAATTCAGTGTATAGCAAAATCAAAAGAATTGGCCTTGCTGTTCTAATACTTTCAGAGGGGACTGTAGATTTAGAGCCCTGGTGAGCAACCCAGAGGCATCATTGGCAAGGAAAAACACCCTGAGATGACATAAGGAAGAAACCTTGAGAAGATCCGGTCTTAAAAGAGAACCCATGTTCTGGTTAACACTGGACAGTGGAATTATAAATCTTTACTTTTCTACAACTGTAAAATATAAAGTAGGGATTTAACCAAAATAGGGCTGCAAAAACTGACAAAATCAATAAAATTTGATAATAAAAACAGCTGGTAACAAATTTCATTATTGGGTAGTTGGACATAAGCTTAATATTGATAACTTGATAATATTTTCATGCTGTGATAGATCTTATCTTATAATGTCAGTAATATTGTATTGTACAATTGAGTACGAAAGTTTACATACACCTAGGCTAAAGACATAGAATCTCAGTTTTTCACAACTCCACACATTTCTTGTTACCATTCATTTTGTTTAGCAAGTCAATTAGGGGATCTACATTGTTTACATTAGAGGTTATTTTGAAACAATCAATTAGAGACAGACTTGTTTCACTTTAATTCACTATATCAAAATTCCAGTGCGTCAAAAGTTTACATACATCAAGCTGACTGTCCCTGTAAACAGAAATTGATGTATTGTCTTTTAGGAAGCTTCAGATCATAATCATAATTGGGAGTTAATGGGAGAATATCTGTGGCTGTAAAAGGGAATACCTTTAGAGACAGTACCCTTTTGCCCTTGATACCATGGGAAAATCCAAGCAACTCAGCCAAGACCTCAGAAAAAAATGTGGACATCCATAAGTCCAATTCCGCTTAGGCGCAATTTCCAAACAACTGAAGGTACCACAAGCATCTATGCAAACATTTTATATGCAAATATAATTTGTAAACAAGGCACAAATTATCTCCCAGGGTTGAACAAATTTTGTTTCAAGGTGCTGAACTGAATTCCAAGACAACAACAAAGGAACTGGTGGAGTTGGAAGCATCAAATAGCAAAGTATTTGAGTCTACCTGTAGAACGCTGGTGTGGGAGAGTGTAGAGGAAGATTTGGGAGACAAGTGATCATGCACATTGTCTCTCACTCTCAGCCGTGGGTTATGGAGAAAACACAGAAAGCACAAAGTTACAGACACAGGTGAGAATCATCATGTCTTACCTGTCAGTTCGACCTGTCTCTGATGCTCGACCATGCCCCTGCTGCCACATCACCATTAAGAGAGTCCTACATTGCCTTGGCCTGAAAGGCTGTCATGCAAGGAAGAAGCCCTTACTGAAAGACCAACACCAGTTGATCACCAGGGTGACAACCTAGTTTTCTGAAAAAATGTTCTCTGGTCAGATGAAAAATTGACCATAATATAATGATCAGCGCTATGTACGGAGGAAAAAGGTGAGGTTTTTAATTTGAAGAACACCATCCCAACTGTGAAGCATGGGGGTGGCAGCATCATGTTTTGCTGAAAAGGGACTGGTGCATTTAAAAATATAAATGGCATCATGAGGAAAGAAGATTATCTAGAAATACCGAAGCGAAACCTCATGGCATCAGACAAAGTTAAACTTGGTCACAAGTGGATTTCCAGCAGAACGGTGATCCTAAGTATACTTTAAAATGGTTTAAAGACAACATAGTGAAAGTATCGGAATAGCCATCACAAACCCCTGACCTTAATCCCAGAGAAAATTTGTAGACTGAACTAAAAAAGCATGTCTGAGCAAGGAGGCCCACAGACCTGATTGCGTTACTGCAGTTCTGGCAGGAGGAATGGGCAAAAATTCCAGAAGAGTATTGTGAGAAGCTTGTGGAAGGCTACTCCAAGTGTTTGATTCAAGTTAAACAATTAAAAGGCAATGACGCCAAATGCTAACACAGTGTATGTAAACTTTTGACCCACTGAAAATCTGTTATGGTAAATAAAAGCTCTTATATCTTAGCTATTATTATGAAATGACTTCCTATGAAAATAAAGTAGATAGCCAAATTGACTTAACACAGGAAATGTATGGTAACATGAAATGTGTGGAGTTGTGAACAACAACTGTAGTTCTATTATTTAATTATGCCTTGTTAGGAGCTGTGTATATAGTATTAGTTGATAATGTATTAGTTGAAATGCTGCAAAGAAATATTTTAAATAGTTATTTTGACACTGAATGTTTTAAATAATAATCCAACTAATTGTTTAATAAAAAATTTTTGATACATTATACAATACATTTTTCAGAATGAACAGATAATGCATTCTAAACAGATACAAATTAAATGTGCTAAAATATTATTTAGGTGGCTACTGTTGTCTAATCAGTAGTTCCTTGATTTGGGAAAAACATCATTGATTTGAAACGATATATCCTTAGGTTAATCAGTCACATTAGAAAGAAAGTATCTTGTGGAGATTAATTATATACTTGAGTGATGTAGCTGAGGAACTGTAGAAGTTCAGGAGTTGAATACATTTATGTCCTGCAAATTGCAATTTGTTATTACATTTTGTAAATGAAAAATTTCTTGCAGCCCTGAATCTCTGGGGGCATACAAAAAACAAATCCAAGTACAGATGGGTCATTCCGTATCAACTTAACCAGAGATAGTTGCACTATGATCTCAGAATTTGCAAAAACTTTCAGTACATAAAGTTTGGTACAAAGCACTGACAGCTCTCAAATATTGTAGTGATCAAGTTCAAGTTCAAGTTCAAGTGGCGTTTTTGTCATTTCGGCCATATACAAGTACATGTACAAGATCATACAAGATCTGCCCATTGGTCATTAAAATCCAATGTGTAGAAGGTAATGATGTTAATTTTTAAAAAAAAAAACAAATTAAGCTTTCTTCACTGTTTGGTGGCTTCACTTTTAATGATTACAAAGCTGTTAGTGTATTTTTCATGTAGTCTAGATGGTTTTCTCCTTATTTGCTCACAGCAAGGCTGTATCTGACTTTATTATGTGTCCTTCAAAATGGCCAAAAAATGCAATAATTGCACAAAATCTTCTGAAAATTCCGAAGCACTTTTCAGATGCTCATAGAAAGATCAGTATTGAGAGACTTGAAATTTGCTAGACTATTACAAACATTGGTTCTGACAACACTACCCATCATTATGGACACCAGATATTGCTACTACTCTTAGATATAAGGTTTAAAATTAAAAAAAGAAAGTCAAAAATTATATAACATTCTTTATACTATATAGAGAATGAAAACAAACAAAAACTTTTACATCACACGATGTAAAGCTCATCAAAAGAGGAATGTGTTTACATGGACTTGGTGCTGAAAATTTCAACAAGCTTTACATCCATAGGTCGGTCACTATTTAAGATCATCAAATTGAGATGACAAAGAAAATTGTCATATTCAAAAAGGGAACTTGGTGATGCACAGAAGAGTTTAGAGACAGAAACTTCAGAAAATGAAAATGTCTCTATTCCTGCATCCACATTGCCCCCTACCCTCATTCAAGTGACCTTAGATGTGTAAGATTTGCTTGGTGCCTTTCATACACATCTTGACTGGGATTCTAGCACCAGACTCAGGAAGCCAGGGAAGTCAATACAAGATCAAAAGCAAAGTCCTTGAAGATAGTAATGTAAAGTTTGAAAGTTACATTCACAGTAGTCAGATCTAAATAGGCTTGAATCAGTCAGGTTTCACTTGTTACTCTGAGCTATTGTCTCTCTAGTACTTAATATGTTAACATTACATGTACATTTGTGAATAAATATTGACCTTTTACATCTATACAATTTTGATTTTTTTTCATAATGATGCCAGCCCCATTGGCAAGTATAATTTGGGGGTGCATATAGTACTAGGATATTAGTTTATGTATGCAAAATTTCAGGTCCTTAGTTGCTTTTCAACATTGGATTTTATGCTCCTTCTCATGGTAATGATGAAATCGGCACTGAACTAAATTACCCATTAGCCCCAGCATGTCACATGACCATGACACTTGTCCCATTGATCACCCACATCTGTTTTGTGTTAATCCTAATCAGCACCCCTATTTAAATCCTGGTCTCTGTATGTTTCACTGTCAACCTTTTGTTGTGTGTATGTTGTTGTGTGTTCCACAGCCTTGATCATTGTTTGCCTGTTTTGGCCTTTTAGCTATTGTTTATGTTTATAGGTTTTGTTTTCACTGTTTTGGTTGTTTGTGTTGCACCTTCTACAATAAAATCTGCACTTGCATCCGCTGCCTCTACAAAAGCCCTGACAGAAAGCTTGACCGAAACATTGATACAGCAGATTTTTTCACTGTCCAGGAAGCCCTCTTAGAGAGGAACCGCATGCTGGGGGAGCAACAGGGGGAGCTTGGGTCAAGGCCACTCAGGAATGGCTCGACACCATGTGCCCTTTCAGAAAATTTTTTAAGGGGGGCTGCTGACCCAACCATAACCATCTACCACCTTTCCTGCCCCACTACGGCCGTCACTCAGTCTACCTGCCCAACTCAGGACATCCCTCAGCCCCCTTGCTCCGCAGACAACATTGCTCCACCTCCGTGCTCGGCTGAGGACGCCGCTCCACCTCCGTGCTCGGCTGCGGACGTCGTTCCGCCTCCTTGCACTGCTGAGGACACCGCTCCCCCATCTTGCTTCGTGGAGGACATCGCGCCCCCTCTGGTTCTGCATTGAACTTTGCTCCCCCAGCTGGCTTCGCAGTGGCCATTGCTCCGCGCTCGTTCTCTGCCTTGGACATTGCGCCACCCCTCCACATGCTCTGCTTCACTGATTGGACGTCGCGTCTCCTGGCAGCTCTGTGAAGGGTAGCACTCCTAAGAAGCCTGATCAGCTTGGGAATGTCTCGTCTGGCTGTCCAAGACCCCCTCTCAAAGTCGTTTCGCGCGTCGGGAGCTGCACATTAAAGTTGGGTGAAGGGGGATTCTGTCTTGGTTATGACAAAATCGGCAATGAACTACATTACCCATCAGCCCCAGCATGTCACATGACCATGTCACATGTCCCATTGATCACCCACACGTGTTTTGTGTTAACCCTAATCAGCACCCCTATTTACGACCTGGTCTCTGTATATTTCATTGTTAAGCTTTTGTCGTTGTTGTGCATACGTGTCATCATGTATTCCACAGCCTTGATCATAGTCTGCCTCTTTTGACCTTTTAGCCATTGTTTGTTTATAGTTCTTGTTTTCACTGTTTTGGTTGTTCGTGTTGCACCTTTACAATAAAATCTGCACTTGCATCTGCTGCCTCTACAAAATCCTTGAAACTCCTCAAAAATTGTAGCCATATTTGCATCCCTGTATTTCTAAACCTAGTGGTCCTTTCTGAAGGAAACATGGTGGTTATATTCCACACATGTCACAAGCTACAAAAAAGAAAATGGAGATATATAGCATAGGGAATTTTCTATAATTTTTCAAAATACGAATAAAATTGATGAATTTCCTAAATTTACAACCTACGTGTAGAACCATTATTTGGTATCCAAAAAGATATCAGTGCCATCAGAATCAAGTACTATAAATCTCCAGCTAGTTTTCAGTCTGTATGTACAGTACTGACCTTTCTGTGAGCATCTGAAAAGTGTTTCAGAATGACTTTTAAATGTGAATATTGCATTTTTGGTCATTTTGAAGGCCCATATTTAGAAGAATAAGACAGATACAGCTTTTTACATTATCTGGTGTCTCTGAGAAGTACACTATAGCCAAAAGTTTGTGGACACCTGATCATCCCACACATATGTGCTTTTTAGAACTTCTCATTCCAGATTTAGTCCCCCCTATGCTGATATAATAACCACTCTTCTAGGAAGGCTTTCCACTAGATTTTGGAATGTGGCTGTTGGGATTTGCCCATTCAGCCACAAGAGAATTAGTGAGGTCAGGCACTGTTGTCAGGCGAGGAAGCCTGGGGTGCAGTCGTCATTCCAGTTCATCCAAAAGGTGTTCAATGGGATAGAGGTCAGGGCTCTGTGCAGGCCACTCCAGTTCTTCCATTCCAGCCTTGGCAAACCATATCTTCATGGACCATGCACTGTGCACAGGGATATTTTGGTACACTTCCTCAGATCTACGCCAATCCTGTGTTGTAGGTATATAGGTAATTCCTTTGATGTCATGGCTTTATTCTTGCTCTGACATGCACTGTCAGGTGTGGGGCTTTATATAGACAGATGTGTAACATTTCAAATCATGCCAAATCAGCTGAGTTTACAACAACCGGTAAACTTTAATCAAGTTGTCTCAACAAGAAAATGATTTGAATATCTGTGTAATATATGTGATTTTAAAAAATGAATTAAAAAGTTTACAAATTTTAATTTATTATAAAAAAATTGTTATAAAAAAGATAAATGACCATAAAATAAATGTAATATAACGAAATGAAATAAATGTGATGAGGTCTGAATACCTTCTGAATACATTGTCGAGTTCTCTCGTATATGTTTCAGGATAAGTGAAATTGTGCCTGACAATCGTGTCTTATATGTCACAAGACTCAGGCCAACATGTATAACACACCACACATAGTTACAACTGGACTACTTATACTACTTGTTGATTCTGTTTTCCTCCCTGAAATTTAGCTGAATTTTTGGTATTAATCCTTTCATAAAATAAATTCATTTGTACAGTGGAACATTGGAAAACTGTTCTTATATATCTTTTATTTATTTATTGTATTATTTTATAGAGAGAAAAAGAATTAAATAAACTGAAGAAAAAATGACTTTTTCTCAGACCATTCTTGGGTGGAACCTCTGAAGAACTCTACTTCTTACATGTGAACAATTACACAGTATAAGCAGTTGTTTGAGTTCTTAGTTAAATCAGGTTAAATTGTGTTAAATGACTGTGCTCCTGCATATGTAAATATGCAATAATAGTAATATATAGTAAAAGTATCTATACATTATAAAATGTAGAAAATGTTTTATGCATCCTGGATTTAAGGTTTTAAGGTCATTTTCAATTAGAAATTTACATTATGTTTGACTTATCAGGCAGTAGAACGTTTTCTTGCTTTGTTTCGTCCATTGCCATTCATTAAACTTCTCAATATGTGCCATATCCCATCTAAATTTCAGCCTAAAGGAAGCCTTGCAGAAACTTTTTAAATCATAAATCACTCTTTGTAATGTGTAATTTAAAGGGCTATCATGTAAAACACTATATAACTCAAAATTAAAAGTGCTATATACAGCACCTGCTCATTCATGCAGTTATTCAGTCAGCCAATGTGGCACCAGTGCTATACATGAAACCATGCAGATACAGGTCAAGAGTTTCATGTTCACATCAAAACTGGACAGTCGAAGATTGGAAAAAGATCAGGCAATGTTTTTCCAATCTTCACGTGTCTAGATTCATTGAGCCAGTTCCCACTGTAACCTCAGTGTAGAACATTGGTATGTGAGGGTGTGGAGGAAGACTGGGGTGGTAGGTAGAATTTTAGCCAAGCCCCGGGCTCATGTTTATATAGTCCACCCTTTTCAGCACACTTCCAACCACTCAGTTCCGTCCTCGCAGCTTTCACTCTGTCAAGTTCAAGTTCATACGCTCCTCGGCGTGTGTGTGTGTGTGCGTGTGTGTGCGTGTGCGCGCGCATGTGCGTGTGTGTCTTGCAAGGTCCGCCAGCTATACCACTCTCTCTCTCTCTCTTGCTGATAAAGGGAGTCACTGAAAGCACAAAGAGACACAAATAAGTAAACTGGCCGTAATAAGACGCAGGTGAGAATCATCATGCATTACCTGCTGGTTCGACCCGCCTTCTCTCTGTCCACAGCTGACGCTTGACCACGCCCCTGCTGCCACACTCAGATTCTTGGTCCTGGCTACAAGCAGTGGAACCCAGTGAGGTCTTCTGCTGTCATATCCCATCTGCCTCAAGTTTAGGTGTGTTGTGTGTTCTGTGATGCTTTACTGCTGGTCATGGGTTAAAGCGCCAGCCCTAGTACTGCCAAGCTGCCAGTGTTTGGCCCTTGAGCAAGGCACTTAACTCTCTCTGCTCCAGGGGCATCATGGCTCTGCGCGAGCACCCTGTGCTCTGATCCCAACTTCCAAACAAGCTGGGATATGCGAAGAAAAGAATTGCACTGTGCCCTAAAGTATATGTGACAGAAGGCTTCTTCTTCTTCTTACTATAAGTACCTAAATGAAATGTCAATACAGCTCCTTTTTCTCTACTAGCATCATATATGCCAGGATGGCTTGTACGGTTCAGAGCTGTCCTGTGCAACTTGTGACTTCGTTCAGAGCTACAGTTTTTTTCTATCCTCTAAAGCCGCACTACACTTTGTCAGATTGGTCAGCAGTTAGTACTGGACCTGGTTCAGCATCTAGCAACTCACAGACAAGCCAGCTAGCTTCAAATCAGCTGTGACCACCAAACTTATAATGGTGGCGTCTCAATTAGGGTTGGACACAGTAACTCAAGCTGCAGCCCGAAGGTTTTTTCACTCACCAGTCAAAACATAATCAGTGTACCTCAGTGTAAAGATTAGATGAACAGTTATGTGGCAGGTTTCTCCATGGTGAAGGCCTTGGCTAATATGTGGTGCTAGTACTCCATGGTGAAGGCCTTGGCTAATAATACAAACAACCTCTACTTCACACAGAAACTCCAAGTGGACTCACCCATGATTAGCCTCACTGAAGGCAATTCATCTGCCTGCTCTACACAATGGAGCAGCAGATGCGCTAGCCAAACAGCGCATATGTCCAGGAAAGTGACATCTCCAGAGGTGGTGCAGCATATCTGGGAAAAGTTCAAGCACAGGCAGTCCTCTTTGCTGATGCTATGTCAACTCGCTTTCAAGCATGGTTCTTTCTAATGAAATCAAATGGCCCTCTGGGTCAGGACACACTAGACCATGACTAGACCCACAGGATCTAGCAATAGAACCACATAATTCTGCTCATAGCACTGATGTAGCCAGCAAAACCCTGGTTCCCAATGTTACTCTCACTAGTAAGATTCCTGACTGAGTCCCAGGCCAATCCATTCCCAAGATTACTGGGTGGGAAAAGTGGGGAATAACTGCCACCTTTTTATTTTATTTTTTTGTCCCTTATACAGTCATGGGAAATAGAAAGTACATACTCCTTCAATTTTAGGTTTTTATATATTAGGGCCTAAATAACAATTGTGTGGTCCTCACCAACTTCTATAAACAAACAAATAACCTCAGGTACTGACAAAAACACAATAGATTTCATAAACCAGGTGGAAAAAAATAAGTACACTCTCCCTACTTCCACAATCATTAGGAGAGTAATTAGCAGCCAGGTGTTACTAATGAAATGCTCAAGATTAGTTGATCAACAAGAAATGTGACCACCTCTATAAAAGCAGACCTTCTGGCATTTTGATGTTCTGGAGCATTCAGGTTTGTGTCTACATCATGCCAAGAAGAAAGGACATTAGCCATGACCTCAGAGAAGCAATTGTTACTGCTCATCAATCTGGGAACGGCTATAATCACCAAACAATTTGAAATTCAAATGGACAATTACAAATGGAGAACCTTAAAGACAGTTGCCAATCTTCCCAAGAGTGGGCATCCCAGAAAATTCTTAATGCTCAGATATGAAGAAAAAAAGACAAGACTTACATCATTTGACCTACAGGCCTCTGTAAGCACATTAAATGTTTCTGGAAGGTGGGGCTGCTGAACTCTGGGGAACTGCAGGCAGTGGCAGTCTCTTCTTTCATGGTGCCGGGGTAGGAGGAGTCCTGGAAGCAGGCAGGCAGGCAGGCAGGGTCACAGTGTCCCTGAGTCTGCGTACACGGACATGTGGTCCTTGGTGTGCTGGATGGCCACTGAGTCCAGTTGGTGGCACTGGACCCACTCCAACATTTTGGCCAGCAGCTGATGGACAAACTGCTCCAGTGCCACCAGCTTGATGACCTTCTCTGCTCAGGCAGGGTCCAGTTGCAGCTAGCATTTGCAGGTGTCCAGGAGTCGCTGGGCATTTGTGAACAGACTATGGGCAGCCAGGTGGGCTTCACCCATCAGGAGGGCCTGAATGTCTTTGTGACGACATTCTCTGAGCTGCTTCCTCCCATGTTTCAGCACCAGTGCGAAACATGCCTCTGCACAGGGACGAAAAAAGGCAAACCACAGAAAAAAAAACAAATAGAAAACCAGCAGCTTTCCAGCAGCTCGGTCCACTTCAGTTCAGCTTCGCAGTCACACACAGAAAATCAGAGGCTTTTGAGTGGCCCACTTTGTTTCAGTTCAGCTCCTGTCACCCATATACACACATACCCACACACACATCAGCCATACTCATTGAGAGAAAGAGAAAAGAAAGAAAACCAGCATAAGCATCTGCAATATGAGAGACAGGTGTGGAACTTTAATTTGCTCACTCCCGCACACTTCTGCTGCAGACTCATGCTAAACCATGCCCCCTACCTGCCACAGTTACATTAGGGTATTTATAGTAAGTACTATGTCACTGTCATATGACTTTCTGGTAATGATCTCCATATGAGTATGCGCATGAGAGAATAGGTTTTCATAAAACCACAGTTATATTTGTAACTAGCATTATTTGACTTACTGTAGCCTTCCTGTTGGCCCAAACCAGTTTGGCCATTCTCCTCTGAAGTCTTTCATCAACAAAGCATTTTGCTGAACTGCTGCTCACTGGATGTTTTTTTGTTTTTCTCACCATTCTATCTGTAAACTCTAGACTGTTGTGTGTGAAAATCCCAGGGGACCAGCAGTTTCTGAAATAATGAAGCCACAGTCAAAGTCACTTAGGTCACAGATGCTCAATGTGAACATTATCTGAAGATCTTAACCTGTATCTGCATGACTTTATGCATTATGCTGCTGCCACATAATTGGCTGATTGGATAATTGCATGAATGAACAGATGATTCTAATAAAGTGGTTGGTGAGTGTGTATGTATAGAGTGGATATCTAGAATTCAGTATATAAAAGGCATTTAAAGTTTTGTGGGTTAATACATTTAGCCATCATACGTAAACCTGAAACCACTAAAAGCGTGGTTAGAAGGTCACCCAAACCTTACCTTACCTACCCCACCTCCCAATTACCTGCAGGCAAAGTCAGCCTGTCTATCCACTCTCCTCGTGTGGCTTCAGGCAGCCCTACTCTTCCAGTCTCGCCAGCAACTCCTCCTATTCCAGGTACAGTATCAGCTGAAACCATCAGAGTCTGAGGTTTCAGCTAAAAGTGCTATTACCCCCCATAGCCTGCCTGTGCAACTTCTGCCCAGCCTAGCTTGCCTAAGCTTTTGCCATGTATGTGCCCTACATTGCTTTAATAAAATAATTGCTCACAGACTACACTGAAGTGTCTGTATAAACACAGATATTCGTGGTTTAAATGGAGGGACTTACAAAACCATAGCCCTCATGTCTAAGACCTAGACTAATGCTGCGTTCGACAACGCAGAACTCCTATCAAGAATTTTGGGAAGGTCTTGTCAACCCCAAGTGTGGTGTCAAACCAACATGGTACTAAGAGTAACTGATTATACAATTCTGTGTTAAATATACTTCAATCATCACAGTTAGCTGGCTAGAGGCATCCATGTTTTTTCCCCACTTTGTAGTATGCTTGAAGGTCAAAAATGATGTAATTCTGAGTTCCAACTTCCCAGAAGTTGAATGAAGCATCAGATCAGACCAAAATCATTTGTGGGATATAATTCCAAGACAGTGATATACCAAGACAGTTTTACTGGCATTAAATTTCTGTATCAATTTGTAGGGCTTAAATCTACGTAGACTTAAAACAGTATCACATTTTTAAGTTTAGAATGGCTCAACACCACGTTAAATATCCCAAGTCAGATATTGATATTCAGATATAGAGCCATGAAGGGAGAGGTTTATAATACTTCACAAATTAATTATTTGATTAGGAAAAAGGGAACTGGAAATACACAGTATTAAAAGATTAGTGTAAGTAAATTGAATGCTGGGTGTAAGGCTCTTGCTTTCTGTGTGGTTTGTCTTTTGTTGGATGATGAAAGGAAGAAGCATCTGTGTACCCAATGTTTTAGTTGCTGAATGGCTGCACTCCAGCCTTGCAAGCGCCTGCAAACCATTGCTGTGGCTTTTCACATTAGACATCAGCTCTGCCATGAAATCATTGTTTTTGCACAAGTGTATAATTTTTTGAGATTTATTTGAGTATATAATTTTTATATCAATTAAATTAAATTGTGCTTTTAACAATAGATATTTTTGCAAATCAGCTTTACAGAAATCCAGAAAATTACAGATTCTTAATGAGCAATCCTGAAGTTGATAGTGGAACAAAAGAACTTTCTGAGATGGCATGAAGAAGAAAACCTGTTCTAAGTGATAGGAGGATTTTGAACATTATAATAAAGAGCCAAGTAGCCAAGAGGCAGGTAGACAAAACTAAATTTGTTAAAAGGATACAGATAAATGTCTGGTATGATTATATTGAATATGAATATGAATGCTGAGATGACCATGGGACAAGCTTTATAGTGACACCCACAGTTCCTCAGGAACCTCAGGATGTACAAGGCGCCAAGTATCTAGGTAAGATTATCCACTGAAACAGGAAGGTAAGTCTTATGATTTGGTCTGCTTATGAAAGGGAAACAATAGTTGCTGCTTTTTCTTAACAAACAACATGTTAATTATGACATGACCAAGTGGTAATTCTTGATTTATTGTCACACAGTTAATTTTTCTATTAGTTGCTGTGACCTGAAAAAAAGTCAAATCTGAAGAATTGCCTACCTGAAGTCCTCCTTGTATCTTGGTTGACTAATATATTGACTAATATCTTCTCTGGGTCCTTCAGAAAAACTCTGGGTCCTTCAGAAACAGGTGTATTAATACTGAGATCACATGACAATGTCATTGCACACAATAGACTTCATTCAACTAATTATGTGCACTAGAACTATTTTAGGGATTTACACCAAGGGGGATGATTACTGAGGCAGTCACAATTTTTACTTTTTTTTTTATTTGTGGGCAATTTTTCAAGCTGTATTGATTTTTTCCCCCTACTTTATTATTATGGTCTATCTTATGTAGATTCATGACATCTCAGTTAAGTCCATTTCAGTTCGAGCATGTATGTGGAAAATGTGGAAAAGTTCTAGGGGGTTAATACTTGTGCAAAGCACTTTATGTAGTGCCCTATATCAAATATGACATCATTAAAGAATCAGTGACACAGTTCACCCTCTGTCTCCTTTTGTCCTCAATACCAGCCCTGCGTGTGTTCTCAAAGGATGAGACAGCTTGGTGAATGGTGTGTCTCCAGACCTCGTGATCAGAGGCTAGAGCAGACCACTGGCAGTGGTCAATGTGACAGGCACCAAGGGATTTCTTCGGAGTCCTTATACCTCTTTTTCGGTGCCCCTCTGTCACAGTGGCCAGTGGTGAGTTCGCCATACAGCACATCTTGAGTAAGTGATGATCCTCCATCCGGAAGATGTGCCCTTCCCACCACAGCAGCATGGCCTTGATGCGGGTAATCTTCACCTGTTTGAGGACTTCAGTGTAGGTGACGAAGTCATTCCAGTGGATGTTGAGGATGGTACAGAGGCAGTGCTGATGGAAGCGCTCAAGGAGACACAGGTGGTGATGGTAAGTGACGACTCGGAGGGTGGTCAGTACAACGGCTCTGTACACACTGATCTTTGTGCCTTTCTTCAGATGTTTGTTGTTCCAAACGCTTTCCTACAATCTGCTGAATGCGCTGTCTGCCTTTGCCAGTCTGCTTTCAATCTCTATCGACCTTGCCATCTGAGGAGATGACGCACCCCAAGTAGCTGACCTGGTGGGCAGTCTTCAGCTCTGACTCACCAATGGTGATGCGGGGAGGGTGGTAATCTTCTTGAGGTGTGGGCTGGTGGAGAACTTCTGTCTTCTTCAGTCTGAAGAGCTTGGCAGCCTCAGCAAAGCAGGATGTTATGTGCTGCAGAACAGTCATCATGGGTGAGACAAGGGTAGCATCATCGGCAAAGTGTAGCTCTCAGATGAGTTGCTCCACTGTCTTCATGGGGCCTTTAGCCATCTCAGGTTGGACAGGCTGCCATTCGTGCGGTATCAGATGTAGACACCATCCTCATCATCAAGGTCTATTGTGGCCCTTTGGAGCATCATGCTGAAGAAGATTGTGAAGAGAGTTTGCGTGAGGACGTAGCCATGCTTTATGGCGTTGCCTATTGAGGAAGGCTCTGAGAGGTCATTGCTGTGTCTGACTTGGCCATGCTGGTCCTCATGTAGCTGGATGATCATGTTGAGGAACTTTGGGGGAAATCCTAGTTGTTTCATGATTTGCCACAGACCTTTTCTGCTCACAGTGTCAAACGCTTTGGTAAGATCTACAAACTTCATGTACAGTCATTTGTTCTGTTCCCTACATTTCTGTTGGAGCTATCTGAGAACAAATACCATGTCAGTGGTGCTCATTTTAGCTCTGAAGCCCCACTGGCTCTCTGGGAGGAGTTCTTCTGCAATGGAGGGTACCAGTCTGTTCAGGAGTACTCTTGCAAGTATTTTTCCTGCAACAGAAAGCAGGGTTATTCCGTGATAGTTGGAGCAGTCTGACTTTTCCCCCTTGTTCTTGTACAGGGTGACGATGACCATGTCACAGAGGTCCTGTGGTAGTTTGCCTTGTTCCCAGCAGCAGACAAAGAACTCATGAAATTTTGTGTGTAGTGCTGGGTCCTCATGCATCCAGATCTCAAATGAGATTCCAATATTCAATAAATGACGTGAACTTATTCAGATATCTTGTACTACTAAGATACAATGGTTATTTGACCAGGAAGTTTAGGAAAATTATGTTTTTACAGGCTTATATTAATGAAGTATGAAATGGGATCTTTTTTATATGAAAAATAAATGAATATAGAAAAGTAAATAATAGGAAAACTTACATAGAAAACTTACATGTTACATTGAAAAATGGCCAGTATTCAGATAGCAGTCAACTACATTGTCCAACTGGAATGCAGTTACTTTAGAATGGGTTTTGTGATCAGGGGATAGGAGATAAACCAGCCAACCTGGCACCAACAACCATGTCAACCTCAAAGTCGGTGAGTTTACTTTTTTCCCCACGTGTGATATGAGTGTAAACTGAAGCTGTTGGCGTATATATGTCTGCATAATTTTATCCATCTTACTGCTGCCACATGATTGGCTGATTGGCTCAAAAAGCACATATGGGTGTGATGGTCAGGTGTCCACAGACTTTTGGCCATATAGTGCAGCTTCACTCACAGACTAAGAACTAGTAGTCATTATATTATGGTTTTTAACCCTGGAATGGCAAATGTTGGTGCCTTTTCTGCTTTTCTGTATTCTTGTTATGGGATTACTAAATGATGTTTAATAAGTAAGGAATAAAACATGACTATTCATGCTGTTATATTAAAATAATGAATGAAGGGGTGGTATGTTAAGTTCAGTAATAATTCTACTCCACAGCAAAATGCCAGTGATTACAGTTTTTTTTTTAATTAATCAAAGAACAGAATGTTATACATTTTTACTATATAATTCAGGGGTTTACTATATAATTCTAACATAAGTTTACTATATAATTCAGGGGTTCCCAAATGGACATTATGAAATTTCTGTAATTTATGAAATTTATAATATACTATGCTACTGTAACATTTGAATTTTTTTATGTTAGTAACATATGTATGTGTAATGTAAGTGACAAAAACAAATAAAATAGGCTGTGTTGAGTGTAAATGGTGACTGCTATAGTAGCTCTTCTGTGGGATCGGCAGACAGGCTAGCCTTTGCTCCCCATGCGCATCAATGAACCTTGGGCACCCATGACCCTGTCGCCAGGTTCACCAGTTGTCCTTCCTTGGACCGTTTTTGGTAGGTACTAACCACTGCATACTACGAACACCCCACAACACCTGCCATTTTGGAGATGCTCTGTTCTTCACAATTTGGCCCTTGTCAAAGTCACTCATATGTAGCTACAGCGCATGCTCTAGCTCCAAGGTCTCTACTGCTCATTTTTTTTACATTTTTTACATTTTTACATTGCTCAGATTCTGGCTCTCATGTTTGCAAGATGGCGACTCCCATTTCAACCAAATAGGTCCTCCAAGCCATACAATGGAAGTAAATGCTGCCATATTGTCCATTTACACATACACCGATCAGCCATAACATTAAAACTACCTGCCTAATATTGTGAAGGTTCCCCTTGTGCCACCAAAACAGCACTGAATCATCGAGGCATGGACTCCACAAGACCTCTGAAGGTGTGTTCTGGTGTCTGGCACCAAAACATTAGCACCAGATCCTATAAGTCCTGTAAGTTCTGAGGTGGGGCCTCCATGGATCGGACTTGTTTGTCCAATACATCCCTCAGACACTCGATCAGATTGAGATCTGGGGAATTTGGAGTCAACACCTTGAACTCTTTGTCATATAACACAAACCATTCCTGAACAATTTTTTGCAGTGTGGCAGGGAGCATTATCCTGCTGAAAGAGGCCACTACCATTAGGGAATATCCTTGCCATGAAGGGGTGTACTTGGTCTGCAACAATGTTTAGGTAGGTGGTACATGTAAAAGTAACATCCACATGAAAGCCAGAACCCAAAGTTTCCCAGCAGAACATTGCCCAGAGCAGCACACTGCCCCTGCCGGCTTGCTTTCTTCCCATAGTGCATCGTGGTACCATCTTTTCCCCAGGTAAGTGACTCAAATGCACCTGGCCATCCACATGATATAAAAGAAAATGGAATTCATCAGACTAGGCCACTTTCTTCCATTGCTCCATGATCCAGTTCTGTTGCTCACATGCCCATTGTAGGCACCTTTGGTGGTGGACAGAAGTTAGCATGGGCACTCTGACTGGTCTGAGGCTACACAGCCCCATACGCAGCAAGCTGCAATGCACCGTGTGTTCTGACACCATTCTGTCAAAGCCAGCATTATCTTTTTCAGCGATTTGTGCTACAGTAACTCATCTGTGTGATCGGACCAGATGGGCTAGGCTTCACGCCCCATGCACATCAATGAGCCTTAGCTACCCATGACCCTGTCACCGGTTCATCAGTTGTCCTTCCTTGGACCACTTTCGGTAGGTACTAACCACTGCATATCTGGAACACCCCACAACAACAGAGTGCAGTAGTGTAATGTTCAATTCAATTTTATTTATATAGCGCTTTTAACAATGGACATTGTCACAAAGCAGCTTTACAGAAATAAATGGATTCAGAAAAAAAAGATATATTGTAAATACGTGAATTTATCCCTAATGAGCAAGCCAGAGGCGACGGTGGCAAGGAAAAACTCCCTGAGATGATATGAGGAAGAAACCTTGAGAGGAACCAGGCTCAAATTGTTATTTGTTAAAAGCGCTATACAAATAAATTGAATTGAGTTGAATAATGTACACCCTGTAACAGTCCTAAATGTTGAGTGGTAATGCAAATGTTCTTTAGTGGTGTGAGTGGTTATCATTGAGCAGCCGTATTGCCTGTGGGATAAAACTGTCCCTGAGTCTGTTTATGTGTGCTCTGATGCTGCAGTACTTTCTACCTGAAAGTACTAGTAAAAAGAGGCCGTGGCTTGGGTGGCTTTGGTATTTTATGATCATTGAAGCCCTCTTTATGCATCTCCTGGTGTAGATGTCTTGGCAAGAGGGATGCTCACGTCAAGTGATGCCCTGTGCCGTTCGTACAACCCTCTGCAGTGCTCTGCACTCGAAAGCAGTGCAGTTGCCAAACCAACAGACGATGATGGCGTCAGGTTGTTCTCAATGGTACCATTGTAGAATGAACTGAGGACTACAGGTTCATGCTGAACCTTCTTAGCCACCATAGGTGGTAGAGGCATTGCTCTAGTTTATTGTGAGTGCACTGTGTTCTTGACTGCTTCCTGTAGTCTATGACCATTTATTTTGTTGTCCCAACATTAAGGGACAGGTTGTTGTCGTGACACCACTGTGACAGTGCTCAGTTGTTTGAGATCAGGCCTATGACCATTGTGTCAACAGCAAATTTGATGATGACGTTTTGACACTCGTGACACCAGTTTTATGTTATGTGTCCAGCCACCATACTAATCCCTGTGAGTGAGCTGTTAAAGCAGATTCAAAAATTTAACAGCACTGTAAACCATAGTACCCAAGTATGTACAGTCCTTTGGCCGAATGTCCCATGCAGCAAGCTGCTGGCCACATCTAGGGTCAAATCAAACCAAACCAGAATTGATTATCTGCTGCCAACACTGAATCATTGAAGTTCAGTTCTTTATTTAAGATCTGGGATTACTAAACAGTGGTTAAATACCACTTAGTAATACTTAATATGTGTATGATATATACAGTCCCCTTCAAAAATGTTGGAACAGCAAGGCCAATTCTTTTGTTTTTGCTATACACTGAAGACATTTGGGTTCAAGATCAAAAGATGAATATGAGACAGTAGATAAGAATTTCAGCTTTCATGTTCTGATATTTACTTCTAGATGTATTAAAAACTTAGAATGTGGCACTTTTGGTGGCAGACCACCCAATTTTAGGTGAGCAAAAGCATAGGAACAGATTGTCTTAGAGTAAATAACAATATTTGGTTGCATATCCCCTGTTTGCAATAACTACATCAAGCCAGAGAACAATTGACACTACCAAACTGTTGCATTCTTCTTTTGCAATGCTTTTCAAGGCTTGTACCACAGCTTCCTTTAGTTCCTGTATGTTTTGGAGTGGTTCTCCCCTCAGTCTCCTCTTCAGGAGTTGAAATGCATGCTCAATTGGGTTAAGATTGGGTGATGAGTAGTTTTCTTATAGTATGGCCTCTATATTTCTGCTCTCAAAGTCTACTTTGAACAGTGGATTGTTTTTGGGGTTTTCTTTACAGCTTTCACAATGTTTCTCTCATCAACTGTTGTTGGTTTCCTTGGCCAACCTGTTGAATGTCTGATTTTTAATACATCAGTGGTTTCTTTCTTTTTCAGGACATTCCAAATTGTTGTAATGGCTATGCCCAATGCTTGTCTAATGGCTCTGATCGATTTTCCCTCTTTTCTCAGCTTCAAAATGGCTTGTTTTTTCCCCTATAGACAGCTCTCTGGTCTTCATGTTGGTTTATCCCTTTTAACAACAAATACAGTCTTCAAAACCTGGGGCTAAAACCAAGAGTAGACATTCAGAGCTATTAATTGTTTAAACAATCAATCTACTAGGGCACATCCGGGAAGTATTTTTGAGCACTTGAAAAATGGGTGGGTTCAAGTGGGTTGACACATCTAGATGTAAATATCAGGAAATGAAAGCTGAAAAGCTGATTTATCATCTCATCTGCATCTTTTAATCAGTCTATAGCAAAAAAATGGTCTTGCCATTCCAGTACTTTTGGAGGGGTATCCAGGTGTGTACGAACAGTACAAATCTGTGTGAGGGACATTTGACCAAACAGAATAGATACAGTGCAGTATTATTCATTGGGTAGTAACTCCGCACCTGCACTGCAACATAATATTGTATGATACACAAAAACATGCATGGCAGCTACTGTACATTTTGCCATCCTTTGACACAACTACGTATTAGCCTGTAAACTAAGCTTTCCCTATATAAAATACCTGCCTCTTGAATTACCTGCCTCGAATACCACAGTTAGCCATGCCTCCATCAAAGCCACTGAAATCACATTTTTCTGCATTCTGAAATTTTGTGAACATTAAATGAAGCTCTTGAAATGTATTCGCAAAATTTTTTAAGCATCAAACTGCTGCCACATAATTGCTGACTGGATAACTGCATGAATGTGCAGGTGCTGGAATGCTAGAAGCTGGAAATGACTTTTTCACTTATTTGTATTGTATTACACAAAGCAGAAAAATTAAATACAATGAAAATTTGACTTGCTTCAAATTGTTTGCATACAAGTATTACTTTTAAATGCAGAGCATTCTCATGAGCTACTTTTCAAGAGTGAAGTTTTTTCAAGTGTCAAAAGAGGGTGTGTGGTTTTCCTGCATGCTCAGTGCTAATGTGTGTGCTTTACCTGCATGCTCAGGTCATTGTGGTCCTCCTTAGTTTTAAATTTATTTTATTATTCATTATATTATTTTCTCAAGCATTTAAAAAATATACAGGTGACACAGTAATAAAGTTTTGCACTTGCTGGTAGTTGTGTCTTATACCTTAATAATAACACAGTATAACACAACTACACAAGGGGGCTTCAGGTAGGTTACTGCCGATCTGCTGTTCGCAGTTGACAGCCATATTTATCCTTTCATTGTATTTAAGTTACTTGTTTCATAAATTTACTTTTGGTAGCTTCATAAAATAGGTTCATGTTTGCACCTTTGTGATAAAGGAAATAACTTTGGTGTTCCTGTGTGTTTATGAAGGTTCTCTCACTCTCTTATTATGGGGACATCCGGAATGCACCCTACAGGAATCCCACACCCTGCTATAGTGCCCTCTTCAGGCAGGCAAGAGCACGACCAGTTTGACATGTATGTGTAAAAAACTTACATTAGAGCATTAGTCAAGATTAGGTGTATTAGTTTAGTAATTAGGCCTCTAGCTCTTAATTAGGTGAAATATCCTGCAACATTGGAACATTTTTTACTCCTTGACCCCACCTCTCATTCCAACCCAGAATCTGTGATAGCCAGAAGAGTTAATTTAGAGTTAACATTAGCACTTCACTTTCAAGCAGTTAAGTAGGCTGTTTATTAAGGGTATTATCTTACTTTGTTATTTAGATATAGATGATAAACTTTATTGATTTATTGTCTAATCATACTTACCCAATTGCTCTTCTTGGACAGCAGTGTTTTTGCCAGTGCAGGCACTGAACTACTTTGTCTCCTGATATTAGCATTTTACTCTGACCTGTGATTTTGCCTACTAGGCCATTCAACTGCTTGTAGCCAAGTTATAACACTATAAATATGTGAAATTCTTTGCGCTCCTATGTGTTTTTGAGCTGACCATCACTACTGGTGTTAGCTAGTTAGCATCAATAACTGCAGTTTTTTATTCATGTTCTACATAATTCTCACTAGTAAGAAATAAAAAAAAATGATTTGCATTTTTAAGGAAACTAGGACACCTTTAAGGACATAATTATATGTCTTTAATTACATGAAATAATATGGGATTTCTATAGTATTTGAAAGATATTGAAATGTTTAACAAATGAAAATTGAAATGTTCTTTTCCTTCTGCATTGTAGTAAGCCTCATACAGAGTCAAAGAGGGAGAGAGAGCCTAAGAAGCCAGTCATCAAGAAGCCTCTGAATGCCTTTATGCTCTATATGAAGGAGATGAGGGCAAAAGTCATCGCAGAATGCACCTTGAAGGAGAGTGCTGCTATCAACCAGATACTGGGCCGCAGGGTGAGGGTTCTCCCAACAGATAGTGTTGGACAATTAATAACACTAATCTGCTTAAATATAGGGATATTGTGTGGTTTTATTTTTATACAATATTTTGTCAAATATTTGTCAAACGGCTTTTAAGTAGTGCGATTTCTTCTACAAAACACTGGTTTCAAAATCATCAATAACACACTATTATTTGATGAAGACTCCCCTGTAGAGAATGAAAGCAGTAAGCCTCTTTTCGTTTTGCCAAACAAAGCTGAAGAAATTTTGTAGCGGGAGCCTGAACCAGTCCTCTGTACAGACCACTTCAAGTCAAGTCAAGTGGAGTTTATTGTCATTTCAGCCATATACAAGTACATAGTGAAACGAAACAACGTTTCTCCAGGACTACAAGGGACTACATAAATTGTACAATAGAGTGCACAAGTGCAAACATGTGCAGACAGCACAGAACAGTACAAGACAGTACAATGACTACTGGGACAGACAATGAGCATAGTAAGTCCCAGTGCAGCACCGGCCAGTACACAGTTCTGTTTAAAGTCAACCTAGTGACAGTAGTGCAAATAGTACAAAGGTATTAAAGGTATTTATAGGTTTTCAAATGTGGACTGGTTGAAAGCTCAATCAAGCTTAACCTCTTGCCAGCCTGCTGTTTTCCCATCACAGATATGGGCTCCAAATAATTGATTTTGAACACTGATGACCTCAAGAATCAAATAAACTCATCTGTGCGGACCTTTTTACCTCCCTTACCATCTTTCTCACTGTATGTGATGACAACACAATTACTCATTCAATCCTTGGCAAATTTTCAACTGTTCCTGTATTGCAAACTTTTTTTAATAATTGCTATGATTGGATTAATTATATTTTTACTGTGTAGTTTTTTGATGCGTTGCAAGATTTTATATGGACCAATGTAGCGATGACTGAGTTTGCAGCAGTTCTGATTGACCCGGATGTCCCTGATGGAAAGCCAGACTCGATCTCCTGGTTGATCCTGGGGAGTTTCTGTCGGCGTCTGTCGACGAACTCTTTGTTGTTCTGTGCCACTTGTTCCAGATGCTAGTGAGTGGTTTCCCACACCTGTTCACTCCTCCTGAACCACTCATCCACTGCTGGAGAACCGGTGGTGTTAGCATTCCACGGGAACAAGGGAGGTTGGTAGCCGGGGACGCATGGTAAGGAAGTGAGCTGGTTGGCCATGTGCATTGGTGAGTTCTGCGCATATTCCACCCATGGCAAGAAGTGAGCCCAATCTTCCTGGTTATCAGCACAAAAGGATCATAGGAACCTGCCGATTTCTTGGTTAGCTCACTCCACTTGACCATTGGCTTGTAGGTGATAGCCAGAGGTTGAGGCTGATTACCATTCTCAGCTTTTCCATGAAGCTCTTCCAAACATGGGACATGAATTGTGCTCTGCAGTCACTCATGATGTCCTCTGGTAACCCAAAATATCTGAACACATGGTGAAACAATGGCTCCACTGTTTTGAATGCTGTGGGTAGCTTAGACAGTGGTATCAGGTGGAGGGACTTAGAAAATTGTGATCACCAGGATTGCTGTCTTTCCTTGGGAGACCGGTAGGTCTGTCATGAAGTCTAGAGCAATGTGTGACTGGCAGAGGTACTAATTTTCCTGTGGGTAAAGTGGACCTTGTTCGGGGCACAAATGGTGCATGATGATATGATGTCAGTGAGTATGTCAGTGAGCATCTTGGCCCACCAGTACTTGTTATGGAGGAGAGGGAGGTTTTGTGTATGCCTTAGTGCCCAGTGGCATGTGAAGTGTGAGGCCAAGTGATGAGTTTAACCCTGGGGGAACATAGGTTTTTCCATTTGGACAGGTCTCAGGACACTGAAAACAATTGGCTTGGGCAAGTTCTTGATCCAGATCCCAGGTCAGCGCACCCATGAAACATGATTCATCAGTTAGTTCTTTGGGCAGAATGTGGAACATGTGAGAAAGGGAGTCAGCTTTACCATTTTTTTGAACCAGGACAAAAGGAGCTGCTGAAATTAAATCTGATGAAAAACAAAGCTCATTTTTGATGGTGGGAGTTAAGACATTTGGCTGTTTGCACTTCTCATCCTTGACATATAAATGATTTTCCAGTAGTCATTGAAGCAGATGTTTCAAATGGTTAACATGGGTTTCTAGGGAACCCGAGTAAATGAAAATATCATCGAAATATGCAATCATGAATTTCCCCTGGGCATGTTGTTGATCAGACACTAAAACACAGAGGGGACGCAAGAGAGCCCATATGGCATTATGCAGTACTCATAGTGGCCACCAGAAGTGATGCTAAAGGCCATTTTCCTCTCATCACTGTCTCTGATGTAGATGAGACTCAACTCAGAAACAATAGCTCAGCAGTTATGAATGCTGTGTATGTAGCTGCACTGCTGCACTGTGTAGGTTCAGTTTGGTGAAAACTTTGGCTTCTCTGAGTTGTTCCAGAGCAGATAGGACTAGTGCTAGTGGGTAGCAGTATTTAATGGTGATTTGGTTGAGTCCTTGATAATCAATACAAGGGCTGAGACCTCCTCTTCTTTTTTCCACAAAGAAAAAGCTGGCTGATGCTGGTGATGTGGAGGGTGATGTGGAGCCCTGTGCAAGAGCTTTGGAGATATATGCCTGCATGGCTTGATTTTCTATGGCAGAGAGAGGATATTTGCAATTTCGAGGGGGTGTGGTACCAGGCATTAGCTCAATGGCACAGTCATATGGACAGCGAGGAGGCAGACCACTGGCTTTTGCTTTGCTGAACATTTCATGATAGTCCTGATACTCCCGGGGAATGGTTACTTGGCACAAGGAGTCAGGGATTTCTACTGAAGTGGAGGCGGACATGAGTGCAGGCATATGGAGACTGAATTTAAGATACTATGATGAACAACTAATGATTTCTCTCTCTGTCCAAAACACGGGGGGATTAGCCAGGAGAAGCTAAGGACAATGGGACACTTGGAAGTGACTGTCACCAGAAGGGAGATGGTCTCATGATGGAGGGTGCTGACTTGGAACTGAAGCGGTTCTGTGCAGTGTGTTATCAATCCTCCTCCCGTGGGGCCCCTATCTAGAGCCTGAATATGAAGTGGGTTCTGAAGACGTTGAAGGCAGAGCTTGAGCTTTTCCACAATGGTCCGGTTGATGAAGTTTCCAGCTGCACCAGAGTCAATCAGACCTGTAAAGATAGTAACACCTTCTGATTGCCTTATCTGAATGGGAATCAAGAATGCTTGAGGGGATACTTATTTATAGGGACTCACTGTGGGCTGGGTGCTGCTTAGTGCGAGCCTACTCCCTCAGTAGTAATAATGGACATTGGACTGGATGCACCAGGCACTGGGAAACTTGGTGTAGGTCACTGCCACAATAGAAGCATAGACCCGCTGTTGTTCATCATTCATGTTCGAGGGCTGTGAGTTTGGCTTGGTCAATCTGCACACTTTTGATGGTGCTTTCGTGAGGTAAGGCTCTCAATTATTTTTGAGGCATGACGGTGACCCAGGACGATTGTCCTGGGTCACCGATAGGAGTTGCTCTCAGATCTCTTTACCTTCAGGTGCATGAACAAATACATGGCGAAATAATTCAATGAATCCGTCATAGGAAGAAATGTGCTCCCCACCTTGGGACCACACCTGCCCAGGTTGTCCAGTGCTTTGTCTGTGAGTAGATTTACAAACTGGGCCTCCTTGCATTGTTCAGACAATTGTCCTTGCTCAGAGAAGTACAGAGAGCACTGAAGCAGAAACCCTTTACACTGAGCTAGGTTACCAGAATACTTGTCAGGGCGAGCAATGAGAGTGGGAGCCAGGGAAGATGTTGCCACCATAGTTGTCAATGGTGGTGTTGGCGTGGTGGATAGCTGCGCAGTTTTGCCATTGAGCATGTCCGTGTGTTGCTGTTGCTCCCCTAACAAGTGGCCCTGAGCTGCTATCGCCTGTTACCAGTTGAACATTCCCGCTGCCTTCATTTTTCTGTGAGGTGGCAGAGATGGCGACAGTTGCAGGAAATGCTTTTATTAAGAAGGGACTGGCAAACACAAAATGAAATCCAAATTTCTTTTTTCATTTCTGCAAAAAATACTAAAATTGTGCTGTGTAAATAATTTAAAATATATACTCATTTGGATTAATCATATTTGTTTTTTTATTTATTTGGTTACAGTTAGAAATTTACCTTATAATGTGTATGTGTTTTACAGTGGCATGCTCTGACTCGTGAGGAACAGGCTAAATATTATGAGCTTGCCAGGAAAGAGCGGCAGCTTCACATGCAACTCTACCCAAGCTGGTCTGCCCGAGACAACTATGTGAGTGCTCTCAGACACACAGACACACACACAGACATAAGCAGACACACAGACAGATACACTGCCAAGAATATCTACAAAAGCAGTGGTCCAGTCCATTCAAAGCTGCATGCAGTGCCAAAAAGCCATCTCTAATGTCCTTATGACGCTCAGCATGGTAGTCTCAGTTGCTGTTAAATTCTGAGCACTTATCACATTAGATTTGATCTATGTGAAAGAATATTTCACCTTTGTGAAAAACATGAATTTCTTTAGACATTGATATTTTTTATGCATACAAAGGTTTACAATATTAAAAATACACTAATGAAGAAATTCATAGAAATTAATAGCAGTGATGAATTTCTTTCTGGAGTCCACATGAGAGGAGCCTATATGATTTGTTTTCTATCAGCAAATTCTTTGTATGCTATCTATGCAGTAGGCCCCAGCACTGGGTTTCCAACTTGCTGTGGGTCTAAAAGGACATATGATAAACAGTTGGATTCATTTCAACGTCATATTTAAAATTATTTTGTGAATACATACGTGTGTCTTCAAAATATGACCTAATTTCCTGTTCTGAGCTTTCACTGTCAAATTTGTTTGCATGCTATGGGCAAATGCTTTTGAATAACAAAATCCATCTGATAACTTTTGTGCAGGTTGGTCTGCAGATGGTCTGAGCCAAAAGTGGTGAATATTGAACAAAACATTGTGGGCTGTGAAACAATTTTAAGGGTTTTGAGAAAATTCCAAATTTTGCAAACAATACAATGGTGGACATGATTTGTTTTTTTAACATCAGTTGACCTTAGAAGCTTTCAAGGAATCAGACAAAAAAGAATCATTATCCTAAGCCAAAAAAATGGGAAAATGGGGGGAAAAAAACACTTTTCCTTATTAAAGTGCCATCTAGCAGTCAAATGAGACAAAACTTAATAGGATCTCTCAGGACCTCATTCTTGATGTTCATGCTGAGTTTTGTGCAAAAATGTCAAATCATTGCTGAGACATAGCCAAACTTCCTGTTTTACGTAATAGCAGAAATTCAGAAATGGTGGCCCAAAAAATTTTGCAGTAAGGTGACTCGGCATCATGTCACAAATCAGGTGACACCAGGACTATGAATGATTTCAGAATAAATAGCAAAAACATGTGTTTTCATATTTTAGTGCCCCTAGTGCTCAAATGGCGTGAAAAATTTTGGGCGCCCTGGAGGTGCGGTCTCAATATGTTTTCTCAGGTTTCATATTGATCCATCAAGCCTTGTTGAGGCTTCCTGTTTGCTGGCTTCGATGTCAAATTGATTTGTGTGTTACAGGAGAATGGTTTTGAATAACAAAAGAAGAAGAAAAGTAACAAACACAATAGGTGTATTTCATGCTTTTATTCCTCATAATAATAATAATAATAATAATAATAATAATAATAATAATGATAGTGGCCAGTTCTTGCCAAGGTACATAGAATCATAAAGATACTATAGATGAAAATACTTATCAAGTTTTGTGATGATAGCTCAATGCTAGCTTGCCAAATTTCAGCTCAATTGGACTTTTGATTCCTGAGAAAAAGCTATTAGGACTTACCTCCACTCCCTATCGATGGCCATGCCCTAACCTTTTCAGACATCGTCAGAACCTTGTATTGAAACCTAACACGTTTGGTTCAAATCCATAGCACCAATCATGAATTACAGCTATGTGAGTAAATTAGGCTTCACCTCCTTATAACTGATTGCCATACTGTTTAAAATTTTCAAGATGTTTTTTGATCAGTATTGAGGTTCACACTCTCCTATGTAGTTTGTTTTTGTGTGCACATACATGAATAGCTCCCCCCAGATAGCCAATTTCAATCTTAACCCTGTCAAACGCCTGCTGAAACCTGATTGGCCAATGGAATCCATGTTTTTAAGCAATTAGGACCTTAGTTTCGCCCCCTTTGTATGACCATGCTCCAAACATATGACCTTAGAATGTTCTCCTGTATAACCCTTTCAAGTTTCATGCAAATATGTGCAAGCAGTCATGAGGTAGCGCTGCTTGAGTAAATTAGGTTCCACCTCATTAGAACTGAATAATGTGGTGATGTGGTGGCCATATTGTTTATAAATTTCAATATATATTGACTGCACCGTACCGAGT
Source organism: Pangasianodon hypophthalmus (assembly GCF_027358585.1). NCBI lineage: Eukaryota > Metazoa > Chordata > Actinopteri > Siluriformes > Pangasiidae > Pangasianodon > Pangasianodon hypophthalmus. The sequence goes on along the minus strand of NC_069724.1, from coordinate 15,595,676 downwards.
ATTTTGCCAACAAAGTTGAGAAGATAGGCCAAAAATCCTAGGACTAGTTCACAAAAGTAGGTTTTGCAAATTTATGCAAATTAGAAAAAAAATCTAAGTGGCAGAGCTAACTGGCTCTTAAGGCCTTTTTGTTTGGGAGAACCCAAGGAATCCGTGGAAAAAGAATTTTATTTTGTTGGACTCATGGTTGGTGAAATATCAAAGAAAACCCGGCACTATAGTGCCACCATTAGGCTGATTAGGCCCATTTCGCTTGCCTGAGTAAAATAATAATAATAATAATGATAACAATAACAACAATAATAATAATATAGCTGCAAGCAGCAATCTGTAGGGGACAAGCACCGTGTGCAGCCCGCACTACAGTTAGCTAGTTCTCACTGACTTGCATAGAACACTAAAGGAACCACAGATGAACATACTGTTACATTTTTGTGATGGCAGCTTAATAGTAGCTTCACATATTTACAATTTATTTTGGTTTAACTTAATTTGAATCGATTTATTTCTGTTGTGACAATGTCCATTGTTAAAAGCATTATACAAGTAAAATTGAATTGAATTGAATAGTAAAACTGTGAAGTGTGTTGAAAATTGATTTGCTGATGGCCACTATGTTTTTAAAGTAATCTATTCAACAGTAAAAATCATTTCACAGTTTAGTATAACTATGCAGTACAACAGATTTTAGCTTGATTGGATTTACAGACTGAGAAAAAGGTATGTGAATCTAATTCCACCCCCTATTAAAATCTGTATGAACTGTCATATACCCTATTTGACTTTCAGTGTGGGCTATTAATTGTTTCAAGTAAAAATGTCCCTAAACCTTGCTCTATACATGCAAATTATTTTGGATAGCTTTACATACAAAAAACACAGATTTTTACACAGAATGTCTAGATTAGGATCTATATAAATCAGGGGTGTTAAACTCTAATTCTGTCTTGCTAAGAACAAACATGTCCATAGATTCCCATCCCTCTCTTTTCCTGCTAAGGTACACATACACACACACACACACACACAGGCATGAACGCACCAGGGTCCAAAAGTCTGCCATTCTTTGAGTATGTAGATTTTGATAGGCTATATTTCTTCCCCACATGTAATAATTAGAAAATAACTTGGCATGTTGAGAGGTTTTTTGACAAATAAAAGCAAAGAAAATGTAATCTTCACACGTCAAACACTTGAGGAGATATATTCTTTTTTTTTTTTTTTTATAGTACCCCCTGTGGGCCAATTGTTATGATATTTGAGGGGTCGCCATAGTGTGTCCTGACCAGGTATTGTAAAGTTCATAGAAATTTGACTTTGCATTTAGACGATACGGCTCTTTTAGTACATACATGCAATGGCCTAAAATTCATTGACTTGTAGCAGCCAAACGGTTTGGTCAATCAAAATTGTTTTTTGTATGCTTTTGTCAGATTTCATATTTTATGCTGATTAGATGAACGGCCTAGGACTAGTTTGAAAAAGAAAGCTTTTTTTAGTTAATTAAAGATGGCAGAAAGTACGTCATCCAAAAGTAATTAAACTATATGACAAAAAGATGCAGGAGGACTGAGATATTCTGCTGATATAATGCTATTCTGCTAATAGAAGTTTCACTCTATTCACTACAGTTGTGAAGATATAAACCAAAAGGTAAATTCATTTATTATAGCACTCCTTTCTGGTAGGTATGGGTCATTTCTTTTGTGGGTGGGATATGGGAACTAACAACCAAAATTTGCTGGCAATATTTCAATGATAACCCTGTGTTATAGCTGTTTAAGTAAATTAGGCTCTGCCTCATTAGAACCGATTGACATGTGGTGGCCATATTGTATACAAATGTCAACATTTATTTTATGAAAAATATGCTTGTTTTTAAGTGAAAAAAAATGAAAGCTGATTGGCTGATGGAGGCCATGTTCTTTAAGTAACCAGGTCAACATCAAAGATCACTTGCAGATAGCATAGAGCAGTATACCAAGTTTTAGCTCAATCGGATAAACATTTCTTGACCTTAGTTCTGCACCTTATGCATAACCAACTATGCAAATGACTTCAGAATCTTGTCCTGTATATATGTTTCAGGTTTTGTGGAAATCCATTTAAAAAGTCATGAGTGAGAGCTGTTCGAGTAAATTATGATCAGCCTCATTAGAACTGATTGTCATGTGGTGGCCATATTGTTTATGAATGCCAGCCCAGCATGTTTTGGTCACACTCTGCTGAGTAGTTTGCCACCAAAATTGTGAAGTTCTCAAAAGTAGGTTTCGCATATTATGCAAATTAGCAAAAAAATCTGAGTGGGCAGAGAAACATGGTTCTTAAGACTTTTTTGTTTGGGAGAACAAAAGGAATAAGGAGCAGTGTTCACTGTAGGACTTACGGTATTAAAGATATGAGCCAAAATGTAAAACGCTTTGCTATAGTGCCACCATTAGGCCAATTGGGCTCATCTCTCTTGCCTGAAGAGCAGGAGGGAATACTGTGTACTGACCAAGTTTCATGTGTGTAGGACCTATGATTTGGTCTGCATGATCAGCTTTAGCAGAGAAAAATACATGAAGAAGAAGAAGAAAAATCTTAACAAAAAAGTGCTTGGACCCCTCATAATAATAATAATAATAATAATAATATTAAGAAGAAGAAGAAAGAGAAGACAAAGTATAAAACTAACAGACAAAAAGGTGTCTATGCACATTCAAATGCTTGACATCCTCAGAAGCTTATACTGAATATGTATTTCAGGTTTGGTTCAAATCTGAGAGACCAATCCTGAATTACAGCTTTTTTTAGTAAACCAAGTGTAGCTCCTTACAATTGATGTATGGTGGCCATATTGTTTATAAAGCTTAACATGTTTTTAATCATTATTAAAGTTCACATACTCCCAAGTAGTTTGACATCAGGTATCTTCACAAATTTAATGTCAAACTACTCAGCAAAGTGTGACTCTCAATAATTATCAAAAACATGTTGACATTTGTAAAAAATATGGCCGCCACACAGCAATCAATTCTAATGCAGTGGAGCGTAATTTACTCAAATAGCTTTAGCTCATGAGTGCTTAATGAGATTTGCACAAAACTTGAAAGGCATGTACAGGACAAGGTTCTGAGGTGCATGTGCAAAGTTTGGGAAGTGGTCATATAAAGGGGCAAAGCTAAGGTCAAATAGCTGTTTCTCAGGAACTATAAGTCCGATTGAGCTAAAATTTGGTATGGTGCACCAGTGTCCTAATCTGTAAGTGGATTCTTGAAAATTACCCAATTACTTGCCCATCATTGGCCAGACAGGTATTTGACACAGCTACCATGATATTTTACGAGGTGGACCGGAGAGACAGGCTTGGGACAACTTTATATTTTGTCACTATTTCTTTTGCTTTATAGCAATTTTGTTATATATGTGTGTGTGTGTGTGTGTGTGTGCGCACACACGGCTCGGTGCTGCTCAGCTCTCTCTTTAGTTTTCTCTCATCTCTCCTCTCTTTATCCTTGTTGCCGCTCACTGAAACACAGAACACTCGTTAGCAAAATCCTGCATAGATGTAGATCCTTACCATTTATTTTTCCTGGCTCCGCCTTCCATTGACAAACCAGTGCTCAACTATGCCCCCACCTCCACAGTTGCCCTTGAGCTATTGTCACAAAACTTGAACGGTAGGTTCAGCTAGGGACCCAGTACTGATCTGATGTAATCTCAGTCACATTGGCCCCTGGGGCCCCCTGTTATTCATATTTGTGCACACAAAAACATATCTCTTGGAAAATTAGGTGTATAGGGACAATTCTGTTTTACCTTAATTTATTTACTCAACATCTAATAAATTGCCTTTTGGACCCTTTAACTCCACCCAATCAAATTTGTGACCATTTGTATAAAATGTAGAACCTGCTACTGTGAACTAGTTCTAAGTGCTAATTTTTTTTATGATCCAAAAGTCAGTGTTTTACAGGTTGAGCAACAGAATCAGACTAAAAAAATTTTCACAGTAAACCTTATTTTCCAAGAGATATGCTTTTTTTTCCCAGCACTTCATGCTTGGACCACTAAAAATCCTAGAAAAAAAACGATAGTGTTCCAGTGACTTTGGTGTTTGGAGCCCTAGAAATACTAACAAAAACAATATGGTTCCCATATTATGCACTTGGACCCATAAAAATCCTAATAAAAGCAATAGGGTTCCAGCACTAAGTGTGGTAATAAGAACCAATAAATAAAATTAAAAACCAATTCACTAAAGAAGAAAGGCCATAGGATGCATTTGGGTAATGTTTGTTTCTGGTAGCACTTACTGTTGCTTCATGTTGACATCGAGGTGAACTTTGACCTGTGAATTCATGAGCCTTGCTCTTATGAGTCAATAGAAAAACAAAAGATCGTGGCACTGTGTATAGGTGTTGCTAATATCTGTTGGTTAGTGTAGAGCAGCTTTGCATATGACATCACTAGCAGACATGTGGACTGTGTATAGTGTTTAGTTCTTCTCTTTACCTCTCACTGGGAGACCGTTTCAACACACTTGGTAACATACTCAACATGTCTCTGTAAGTGAATGCAGTTTGCAATAAATGAACAGTTCGTTCCAGGCTTACTGGGTTTTTCCTGCTGCTGATTAGCAATTGTGGAGGTAGTCATGCAGCTAAAAGAGACAAGTGCCTTGCTTAAGCCCAGCAATCCAACAACTGCAAAAAGTGGAACCATTTCAGAAAACATTTCAGGACCTCAAAAAGGTCAAAGTAAACACTGGCCTAGAAAGCTGGTCCATCAGACTGGAGCTGGAACAAATCAACAGCAGTGGTGCAGAGTCATTCCTTATTACTGGTGTGACAGTACAGCAAAACTTTGACACAACTAAACTAAATAAGAAAACCGAACTGTTCAACACTGTTCATATACATAGCAAACCCACTGAACTAAAGGGCAACACCGGAGCAAAATGTAATCTCGTACAACACATTCAAACTTGTATGCCAAGGTAAGCAACTTGACGGTTCAAACATTGCAAGGCTGGTTGCCTACAGCAGCAATGAAATAAAAACTCTAGGATCAGTCATAGTACCCTGCAACTCAGCAGGTCAGAGCCATGATTTTCAGCTCTATGTGATGGAAAAAAAAAATGCACAAGCATTACTAGGCCTGCCATAACGCTAACCATGCCACGAATGCTTGACATGAATGACCACCCAGATTTCTCAAACAAAATCTTTGAGGACTGTGCAGACCTCTTCAAAGATGAAGTGGCAAGTTTCCTGTCACATACTCGATGAAAATAAACCTCACAATGAAGTCTGTTATCTGTCCAGCATCCTGATGGCAATGCAGAAGTTTAAAACAGAGCTGCAAAGAATGGCAGACCTAGGTGTCATCACTCCTGTATCTGAACCAACTGAATGGTTTCATTCATGGTGGCAGTGCACAAAAAGGATTCTGACCATATAGTATATTCATATATTTTTTTGGTTATCTGCAAAATTTATAAAAATACAGCAGTACCATGGTCACTACACATTTGGTAATTCAATTTCCCCTGGAGGAATGTAAAGCTTTCAGCTTGCTCCACATAACATTCTAGCCTCTGTATGCCTGTGTAAGCTCATACAGTAGACCATTTTTAAGAGACCTGTTTAATAACTTTCCAAGTCCTTTATATGAACAACTTAGTGAACAATGGATAATATAAGTACACCCTTACCGTTTTTGCTGTACATCTTTATGAAATGCAAAGCTTTCAGTCTTTGGTCTATATTCATGAACTTAAGATGCCTGATTTTATGATACACTACCAAATAAATCATATGAAATATGATTACATACACCCTTATGAGATTAAAATGTTAGATTGTTTGAATTGTGCCTAGAATTTGTAATCTAATGACACTAAGATTGAGCCTCATTTATCAAGCTGTATATGAACAGATTTTTTTACAGCATGTAGCAGACACCCTTATCCAGACATAGAAGTGCTTTGTAGTGACACAGCCTCATGTTAGTTTACTAGGTCATGGACTAAGAAAACCATCAAGAAAATTTTGTGAAAACCAGTCATTTTATAATATTGGCATTAATTAAAGAATATGAACAATAAAGAAAGCGAGCCAGCAAAAACAGGAAAAATAAAACGAATAATTTAATTATGACAAAAGAAATGTCATTGTAAAAATGGTGGATGGGCTGGTCTGTGCATAGCCATAAGTTGTAAACTAATGCCACAGCAGACAGAAGATTTAGCGCTCATTTATTATTATTATTATTATTATTATTATTATTAACATAATATTAGATACTTTTAATGGCATAGTGCAAATAGTGTGTCATCAAATGGTGTTCCTGGCTCTCATTCAGTGGTGCTGACTTTTTGTTGTTAGGATAGAATTCAAATTCACATCCCACCAAGAGCTACACTTTAGGGACAACTTTTCGCATGTTCATAAAATGCACAGATCATGAACCTGTTGAGTTATACATCCATGGGACTTATTTCAAAGTTCTAAGCATGATTTTACTATGCATATAACACCAAACATGGCCTAGTTGATGAGTTCCCAGTGCCTTTGAGAAAAACAGGGGGATTAGACATTCATGGAGCATGCAATTGTCACACAAACAACACAGTATAAGAAAAAGGAGGTTATGAATGTCCTGAGCAGGCCATGCTGATCACTAACATTACAGTGCTCAATCTCACTATGAACTCAGAAATAAACTTTCCAACATTGATTTACCAGTGTGAAGGTAGATTCATTAAAAATGTTAGCCACCCTGGCACACCAAAGTGTGGCATACATTATCATTCCACTTATGAAACAGATCCAGTCATGAAGGTGAACTTGCAGAACTTTCTTTGTTGTGCCCAGTGCAGTCTCTACTTAGACCAAACAGTGGCCCTGCGATCCACCAACTGTTTGTCACTGAAGGAAAGATGCAAGGGGCTCCCTTGTCTAAATAGAGACTCATCCATTGGGTGGTGGATGTCATCACACCTATAAGTAGGCCAGATGCCAGCCCCTACCATAACATGACACTTTATGAGTATTGTCTCCTCCTTATGGACATTTCTTAGATGCCATTTTGTGACTTTGTAGGAAGGCCAAGGCCAAACATAGAACCAGTTACATAGGCAGCTAGTGTTTTACAGTTGGCTGGAAAGTTCCAATGCTTTTGAGATGTCAATTTCATGAGATTTTTCTGAGATGTCATTGCTGTAGCAACCATGGCAAAATGATGTATGATGTTTAAACAGTATAATTAATAAAGAATGTTAGGACTTGTGAAATTAGTATGCAAAACAGTATTCAAAAATAAGCTTTGTATATATCATATCAGACATATGGAATGAGATGTTTTTAGCACCTCATGGGTATTCAACAGAGACAAATCATAGGATTGGAGGTGTCAGTGCTCACCAAAGAGAAGTGCTTCACACTCAGATGCCATTTTATGAGATTAATTCACATCTACAAACATGGATAAGAGGAAAAACTTGTTGGACTGGGGATGTCAAGAAAAAACATGGCATAGAAGTTTCTTGCTTCTCATTCTTTTTCCGGTTTACTGATGGCTTACTGGTTCCTGTTTTTGATATGTACCACCAGCTAGTACACAGATTCCCAGCCTTGGTCCGGAGTACCCTTTGTTCCTGCACATTTTAGTGTTTTCCCTGCCCCCACCACACCTGATTCAACTAATCAGCTAATTAACAGCCCTTCCTGAGTTGAAGAGGGAGTGTTTGAATCAGAGCACAGCAAGACAGAGGGTACTCCAGGACCAGGGTTGGGAACCTGTGACTTAGCATATCGGTGTTCTTAAACAGTCCCGGGCATGCACATTTTAATAGGGGAATCAGTTAGTCACTGAACATATAGATTAGCTGGAAAAGAATGTACCTAATGCTTTTGCTACTAATCTCCATCACTAGGCTTTTTAAAAAATGTACTTAGTCCTTTTTCTTGGTTATGTCTGCACAAATGTCTTTAACAAATGGTTCTGTATGTATGCATTCACTTACAGGGCAAAAAGAAGAGAAGAAAAAGAGAAAAGCAGCAAGATTCTGCCACAGGTACAACCATAGTTATGTTTACATATTTGCTTTCTTCATAAAATATATCCTGGAAAATTCCATATGGTGCAATCATAGCATAAAAACAGATTCTGTATTCATTTTTCTAAACTGGGAAACAGCTACACTATACTGCCAAAAGTTTGTGGACACCTGACCGTCACACCCATATGTGCGTTTTGAACATCCCATTCTAGATTTAGTCCCTACCTAACCTCCCCAGCCACAAGGAATGCACATTCTCTGGCCAAGAACACAGAAAACCTCCATAAAGTAACAAGTTTTAAAAGGAAATTTCTCTTCGCATTGATTTGTTTTTGGAACCTTAGGAAAGGGTTCTAACAATGTTTTTTTGCTTTTTCGTGTTCTCTCTGTCTGTTAACAAGGTCTCTGCCCATGTCTTCTCCCTCTCCCTTTCTTCCAATCTTCCTTTTGCTCCTTCCTTTTCTATGTGTGCATGCTTGCTGGTTTGCACTCAGACCCTGGCTTCCCTAAGAAATGCCGAGCTCGTTTCGGCCTCAATCAACAAATGGACTGGTGTGATCCCTGCAGGTGTGTACCTCTCCTTTTCTGCCATCCTAAAATTTGCCCAACCTTCCTTCTCTGTCTGTTGCTGCTTTGCATGGTGTCCTGAACTAACATTAGAGCACACAATGGTCAGTATGTTTTGGTAAATATTGTTTTAAAATAAATAAATGGAAATGTTTTTTAAACCTGGTTTAAAGTTATAAAAAACAATATATTTGTAAATAAGATGCATGTTAACCAACTCAACAAAAAATTACATTTTATACATGCCTTAGTATCCTAAAACATGCTGACTGTAGCTTTAGAATCAGGACATTTTTTGTCTTTGGAACCTTGGCATTCATGTTTTTGTTTAAATCATCTAATTAAATGTAGCTCACACGTCATAATTACAGTCTTGAGAAGCTCATACTCATACATAAATATTTTAGTGTTTTCCCTGCTCTAACATGCAGATGGAAGCCATAAATTGTAAATTAAACCAAACTTGCAGTGACTACTGTAATTACTATAAGGACTGTTCCTACAGCAATATATCGACTATTTATTAGACTCCAATTAGATATTTATATCAATGTTTGCCATTCTTCTCCTTCATCAACATATTAGTCTATTTTCTATCCCTGATTTTTTTTTCTTGTAAGGCCTAATATGGTTGGAGAGGGATCTTGGCTAAATCCTCTATGCAGGACAAAGTCCAAGCTTTACACTGTTAAGTTTTGGCATGTGGGCATGGTCTCTGCAACTGTTTGTTGTGTTCTGTCTTGATTTGAATATACAGTCAGGTACACAAATATTTGGACATTGAAAAAATTATTGTTATTTTAGCTGTCTACCACAAGATACAAGAGTTGAAATTGAATATTGCATGTGCATACTGCATAATTTCTAAAAGGTGAACGGTGTACTTTTTACACTATATTACCAAAAGTATTCGGTCACCCATCCAAATGATCAGAATCAGGTGTCCTAATCACTTGGCCTGGCCACAGGTGTATAAAATCAAGCACTTAGGCATGCAGACTGTTTTTACAAACATTTGTGAAAGAATGGGCCGCTCTCAGGAGCTCAGTGAATTCCAGCGTGGAACTGTCATAGGATGCCACCTGTGCAACAAATCCAGTCGTGAAATTTCCTCGCTCCTAAATATTCCACAGTCAACTGTCAGCTTTATCATGACAAAATGGAAGAGTTTGGGAACAACAGCAACTCAGCCACGAAGTGGTAGGCCACGTAAACTGACGGAGAGGGGTCAGCGGATGCTGAAGCGCATAGTGCAAAGAGGTCGTCGACTTTCTTCACAGTCAATTGCTACAGAGCTCCAAACTTCACGTGACCTTCAGATTAGCCCAAGTACAGTACACAGAGAGCTTCATGGAATGGGTTTCCATGGCCGAGCAGCTGCATCCAAGCCACACATCACCAAGTGCAATGCAAAGCGTCGGATGCAGTGGTGTAAAGCACGCCGCCACTGGACTCTAGAGCAGTGGAGACGCGTTCTCTGGAGTGATGAATCACGCTTTTCCATCTGGCAATCTGATGGACGAGTCTGGGTTTGGAGGTTGCCAGGAGAACGGTACATTTCGGACTGCATTGTGCCGAGTGTGAAATTTGGTGGAGGAGGAATTATGGTGTGGGGTTGTTTTTCAGGAGTTGGGCTTGGCCCCTTAGTTCCAGTGAAAGGAACTTTGAATGCTTCAGGATACCAAAACATTTTGGACAATTCCATGCTCCCAACCTTGTGGGAACAGTTTGGCGCGGGCCCCTTCCTCTTCCAACATGACTGTGCACCAGTGCACAAAGCAAGGTCCATAAAGACATGGATGACAGAGTCTGGTGTGGAGGAACTTGACTGGCCTGCACAGAGTCCTGACCTGAACCCGATAGAACACCTTTGGGATGAATTAGAGCGGAGACTGAGAGCCAGGCCTTCTCGACCAACATCAGTGTGTGACCTCACCAATGCGCTATTGGAAGAATGGTCAAAAATTCCTATAAACACACTCCTCAACCTTGTGGACAGCCTTCCCAGAAGAGTTGAAGCTGTAATAGCTGCAAAAGGTGGACCGACATCATATTGAACCCTATGGGTTAGGAATGGGATGGCACTTAAGTTCGTATGTGAGTCAAGGCAGGTGACCGAATACTTTTGGTAATATAGTGTATATGTGCAGTTTACAGTGGGTATCAAGTGTTTTCTTGTCTGCAGTCCCCTGGCAGTAGGAGGGGTGAAACAGAATGCTAGCCACATATGTAACTGTTCTTTGAACACCAAATAACCAACCATTTTCCATACTTACAGTTAATCCGGTTGTGAGTAAGCAAAATGTATACAAAAATTCTGTCTTTAAAAGTTGATAACTGGCCATGATGAAAGCAAAATAACAGTGCCCTGCTATCTGAAAATAAGGAATTTGTTGGAAGGAAACTTTGCTTGAAGGCTGGCCATCATTTTCCTTCAGGAGGGCCTCATGTATCAAAGTTTATACAAGAAATTTGGTATTCATGAAAATCCTGTAAATTCTAAAAAATATTTGTCTCCCACTCCTGGTCCTGAGTGTGTGTAAATTTACACAAGTTGTTTTATATTATTGGCATTAATTAAAGAACATGAATAAAGCAAGCCAAGACAAACCCATACATTAAAACAAATAAAACTAATGATTCCATTATGACAAAAGAAATGGTGCCACTTAAATGGAGGACGGGCCATTCTGTCTGTGCATAGTTGTAAGTCAGCTATTGGAAGATTTAGCGCTTACATATTGGGTGGCCAAGCACCGAAGGTGTGTAGAACCGTCTGGTAAAAAGTTGTGAAATTTGGCGTACTGATTGGGGAGGGTCTAAGGAACATTCTGACCAAATTTGGGCCAAGTGCTCCCAGCCCTCTAGTGCCACCATCTGGTCAAATTTGGGCCTAATTTAGAAGTATGCTTATGGTCACCTTGTGTCCAAAATTTAATAGCCAGGCATCCCTGGATTCCCTTGGTTGAGGCAAGTTCAATGCATCCTATGACGTCAATTTCCACCTAATTAGATTTTCCACTATCTTGGATTTTGTCAAAAACTGTTTTCGCTACTCCTCCTACAAATTTTGTCTAATCACCAAATGTGGGACACGTCATCTTCAGAGTAAGCGTCACAAAAGTTATCAAAAGAACTTCGATACTTCAAATAGTTCGCCCATTTTGTGATGCCACCACTCACTGGTCAAAACTTACAATAACATCCTGAAAATGCTTCCATCTAAGTGCCATTTTTGTTACTCTTCTTTCAGATTTTGTCCAATCTTCACTAAATTTGGCTTACATCATCTTGAAACCTGTCTAAACAAAAGTTATCAAAGGAACTTTTATATTAAATACCATTCTCCCATTCTCTGGAGTGGCAAATTCATCAAACAGGATGATAGGCTGTATCTCATAAGACATTTGTATCTTTTCATGGGACTCTTCAGGACCTCGCCCTAATGTCCCCAAAAAGTTTAATGACTGTGACAACTTCCATAATTTTCCTAATTAATTTAAATAACTTGTGCTAAATTCACAGTTCTCCATTCCTAGTTCTACATTCCTATGATTCCCTAGGGTAAGCTAAAGTGAATGCTCATCAGCATTTGAATTTCAAGAGTACTTCCTGTTTGCCAATTTGAAATTCATTGAAACTGGTTTCATGCCTTAAAAAATTATCAAATGATTTGATATTTTATATAGTTTTCCATATTTTATATACTTGAATCCCTTTGCCTAAAGTTATGGCTCTGCTGTCCTGTGATTGCTTAGGCAAAAATTGTAGCGCGTCTGTGAATGTGCAGCTCACCAAGTCTGGGTGCTTGGCACCTGAAAATGCTGCATGCAGCTTTTATTATTATTATTATTGTTATTATTATTAAATATTTTATTGGCATAGTAGTGAATCAAAATAATTTCTACTTCTGCCTTACAGCCTTTAACCTGATTGTTCATTTCATGCCGTCTGTGCACTTGAACTTTTATAAAGCTTTGTGGGCATCACTACATACAAATGAGCTTTGCCGGTAATGCACTTTGCACATTCTGGGTGATCAACATATGCACAGGAGTACAAACAAAATCAGCATTGCCAAAACTTTTGTAAATCCAGTGGAAAAGTTTATTTCTCTTTGATTTATACAAAGATTAACACACAGCTTTAGTAAAATGGTTGATAAATGAGGCCCAATGATTGCATATCCTTATGCCAAATTGAAGACAATTTTACAGCAACAAGATATTTTTAAAAAATTGATACAAAAAAAAGCAGATGCCATCTTTTTGGAAGTATACTCTACAAATTAATCTAAATTCATAAGTTTCTAAGTTTCATATTTCACATACAAAAAGTTAGTATCACAAAATGTATATACTTGTGAATAGTCACTTACAATTACAAATTAAAAGTTACAATTACAAAAAACGTTTGCAGTTCTGTCATAATTCTATCTCCATATCTGTGACTCCCCTGTTAAAGCATCATGGAGCTATCCCAACACACTGCTCTCATGTACGTCATGATAAACTTAAAGAAATTTTCAGCAAAGCCCAAACTTCACAAGACCGCTGAACATGTGCTATGCTATCTGGCACCAAGACGTTAGCAGCAGATTCTTTAAGTCCTGTAAGTTGCGAGGTGGGGCCTCCATGGATTGGACTTGTTTGTCCAGCACATCCCAAAGATGCTCGATCAGATTAAAGATCTGGGGAATTTGGAGGCCAAGTCATCATCTTCAACACTTTGTCATGTTCCTCAAACCATTCCTGAACAATTTTTGCAGTGTGGCAAAAATAATCCTGCTGAAAGAGGCCACTTCCATTAGGGAATACCATTGCCATGAAGGGGTGTACATGGTCTGCAACAATGTTTAGGTAGGTGGTATGTGTCAAAGTAACATCCAAATGAAAGCCAGGACCCAGGATTTCCCAGCAGAATGTTGAACAGAGCATCACACTGCCTCCACCGGCTTGCCTTCTTCTCATAGTACATCCTGGTGCCATCTCTTCCCCAGGTAAGTGACGCACACGCACCCGCCTGTCCACATCATGTAAAAGAAAATGTGATTCATCAGACCAGGCCACCTTCTTCCATTGTTCCATGGTTCGATTCTGATGCTCACGTGCACGTCTTAGGTGCTTTTGGCAGTGGACAGGAGTCAGCATGGGCATTCTGAGCGGTCTGCGGCAACGCAGCCATATACACAGCAAGCTACAATGCACTGTGTGTTCCTTTCTATCATAGCCAGCAATAACTATTTCAGCAATTGGTGCTACAGTAGCTCTTCTGTGGAATCAATGAGCCTTGGGTGCCCATGACCCTGTCGCTGTTTGTCCTTTCTTGGACCACTTTTGGTAGGTACTAACCACTACATACTCGGAACACCCCACAAGACCTGCCATTTTGGAGATGCGCACACACACACACACACACACACTGACTGAGCATTTTATTAGGAACACCTGTCCACCTACTCATTCACGCAATTATCTAATCGGCCAACCATGTGGCAGCAGTGCAATACATAAAATCCTGCAGATACAGGCCAGCAGCTTTGGGTAATGTTTGCATCAACCATCAGAATCGGGAAAAATGTGATCTCAGTGATTTTGACTGTGGCATGATTGTTGGTACCAGAAAGGCTGGCTTAAGTATTTCTACAACTGCTGATCTCCTGGGAGTTTCACACACAATTGCACTATAATCTCTATTGCACAATTCTGAGGAAACACTAAAGAAAAAACATCCAGTGAGCAGCAGTTCAGCAGATGTAAATGCCTTGTTGATGAGAGAGATCAATGGAGAATGGCCAGACTGGGTCGGGGCTATCAGCAAGGTTACAGTAACTTAGACAACCACTCTGTACAATTGTGGTGAGCAGAAGAGCATCTCAGAATGCATCCGTTGAACCTTAAGGCAGATGGACTACAACAGCCGAAGACCATGTTGGTTTCCACTTCTGTCAGCCAGGAACAGAAAGCTGAGAATGCAGTGAGTTCACCAAAACTGGACATTTGAAGACTGGAAAAACATAGCCTGGTCTGATGAATCTTGATTTCTGCTGAGGCACACAGATGGTAGAGTCAGAATTTGGCACCAACAGCATGAATCCATGGACCCAGCCTGCCTTGAGTCAACAGTCCAGGCGAGTGGAGGTGGTGTAATTGTGTGGGGAATGTTTTCCTGGCACACTTTGGGCCTGTTAATACCATATCACTTGAATGCCACAGCCTATTTGAATATCGTTGCTGGCCATGTGCATCCCTTCATGGCCACAATCTACCCATCTTCTAATGGCTACTTCCAGCATGATGATGCACCATGTCACAAAGAAAAATTTGTATCAAACCTGTTTCATGAACATGAAGAGTTCAGTGTTCTTCAGTGGCCTTCCCAGTCACTGGATCTGAATCCAATAGAACACCTTTACGATGTGGCAGAAAGGGAGATTCACAGCATGAAAGTGCACCTGCAGGATTTGTGTGATGCAATCATGTCAACATGGACTAGAATCTCAAAATAATGCTTCAAACATGTTGTGGAATCTGTCCCATGAAGAATTGAGGCTGTTTGAGAGCAAAAGGGAAGCCCTACCCATTATTATTATAGTGTTCCTAATAAAGTGGTTGGTGTGTGTGTTTGTGTGTGTGTGTGTGTGTGTGTGTATTTATCAGCCATAACATTAAAACCACTGACAAGTGAAGTGAATAACATTGATCATCTCATTAAAATGGCACCTGTCTAGGGGTGGGATGTATTATGCAGCAAGGGAGCAGTCCGTTCTCAAAGGTGAAGTGTTGGAAGGGCCAAATTGTGATGGATAGATGACTGGGTCAGAGAATCTCCAAAATGGCAGGTCTTGTGGGGTGTTCCAGGTATGCAGTGGTAAGTACCTACCAAAAGTGGTCCAAGGAAGGACAACTGGTGAACCAGCAACTGGATCATGGGCACCCGAGTCTCACTGATAAACGTGGGGAGCGAAGGCTAGCCTGTCTGACCCGATCCCACAGAAGAGCTACTGTAGCACAAATTGGTGAAAAAGTTAATGCTGGTTATGATATAAAGGTGAAATACATAGTGCATTGCAGCTTGCTGCGTAGCCACAGACCAGTCAGAGTGCCCATGCTGACCCCTGTCCACCACTGAAAGTGCACATGACCATCAGAACTGGACCATGGAGCAATGGAAGAAGGTGGTCTGGTCTGATGAATCACATTTTCTTTTACATCATGTGGATGGCCGAATGCTTACCTGGGGAAGAGATAGCACCAGGCTGCACCAGGGTCCTGGCATTCCTGTGGATGTTACGTTGACATGTACCACCTATCTAAACATCATTGCAGAACAAGTACACCCCCTTATGGCAGTGGTATTCCCTAATGGCAGTGGCCTCTTTCAGAAGGATAATGTGCCCTGCCACACTGCAAAAATTGTTCAGGAATCGTTTGAGGAACATGAAAAGTAGTTCAGGGTGTTGACTTGGCCTCCAAATTCCCCAGATCTCAATCTGATTGAGCCTCTGTGGGATGTGCTGAACGAACAAGTTCAATCCATAGAGGCCCCACCTCACAACTTATAGGACTTACAGGATCTGCTGCTAACATCTTGGTGCCAGATAGCATAGCACATTTTCAGAGGTCTTGTGAAGTCCATGCCTCAATGGGTCAGAGCTGGTGGCACAAGCGGGACCTACACAATATTAGGCAGCTGGCTTTAATGTAACCTGTATGTATATATAAATATCTTTCCTTTTTATTTTGAGATTTGATTGTTGTAGCACCATGAGGTTGCGAGGGGCAGTACACAGACAACAGGACGTGGAAGTGGGGGAAAAGTGCTCTTTATTTTAAGTGCTGATGTAACGGAAAGGCTGGGGTGAACATGAGGGTGGCTGGTTCAGAAAGGTGAGGTCGCAGTTGTGCCGGAGCTGGGCGCAGCGAACATGGGGCAGCAGCATTGCGACAGGACCCAGGAGGCAGGGCAGTCGCTCTCGGGGTTGGCGAGGGTTGGCATGCTGGGGCCCAGGCTCTTAGTCCTCACTGATATCAGCTTCTGGCAGAGAGAGGGAGAGATTTTAGCACACTGCTTAACCATACCTTTCTCTCCCTGAGAGCGGCCACTGGCCCCTTTTATACTCTCCAGGTTTCTGCAGGAGGGTAGGGAGCCACCGCTGCAATCATTGGCTTCCAGCTGAGACGATTTTCGAGTTTCTCTGCCCGGCCTTGCAGCCACGCGCTCTACCGCTATTCAAAACAATGGATCCAATACCACGGTGGCAGTCGTGCGAGGAGCACTTTAGGCCTTTTCTGCGCGGGCTGATGGCCCCCGTCACATTCTTTTATAAAGTTAGTAATTCATATGATATTCTTTTGATTAACCATTGAAGTCCCACAAAGCAACAGTACTCCCATCCCATTTAGAAGCCTGTTATCGCTACAAATCCTCTGCTGTCTACCACCACTGTAAGCGCTATGATGTACATGAGGAGCAGGTATAAGGACCACAGTACAAGGTTTGGCCTGATGTTTGTTGAGGTGATCTCCTCTGGAAAGAGAGCTTCAGGCCCAGGTCGGCCATCATCTTTCAATCCCGTGCTGTGCCTAGTTGTTTGGTTTCTGGTGTAGATGTAAGAAGCTTGGAATGATTCTGGCCTTTGCTGACAAATGTTAAGTAAGGTGGTTTACAGGACACAGGAGTAGGTAGTTCATTTTTGTTCATCTGCTGTGTTTCCAACACTGCTAGGCATGTTGTGCTGGCAGGTGTATCTGCCTTGGGTTAAGCTTGCTTTGCAGCCAACCAGAATGTGTATCAGTGTTGCTGGGGATGGGTATAGGGGGCATTTTGGGTCCCCACCATATCATTGGTTGGGGTTTTTGGGAGATGGCCATCATATGGCTCTAATGAAGAACTTGAGCTAAATGCTTCCATGTCCCACAGAACTTTCCAAGAGATCTTCTCTACTCCTTCTCATCTCATCCATTGCCCCTTATTTGCCTAGCTTTACACTTGTATTACTTACATGAATGGAAATCTTCAAATAAATTAAATAACTGGTTCATCCAAATAGGAAGAAAAACTCAGTATATAATAGCGCCAACCTGCTTACTGACACAGAAATGCAAAATACTCGCCCTTTTGTTTTCTACTGGCTCACATCCGAATTCACAGGTCAAAGTTCACCTAGATAAAGTAGGCACAAAGTAACAGTAAATCGTTTTTCACATGCCCTGTCCTTTCCACCTCAATTGACTCGGCATTTCCACTGACTGAATTTTATTCATGTTTGGTCTGACCATGTAGTGTCTCCTGCATCACCATAGCAAATGGTCAAAAACTGTAAATTTTACGGCTAAACTGTAGATGTTGACACAATGCTCAGAGCATCTTACAAATGTGGTGCCTAAATTTTAATCACAACACTTGATTCCAATTGTACCTCTAATGATGCTTGGTAAACAAACTTTTTGGTCATGCATTCTGTGTAAAATATGGTGAAATCTTTTTGTTTGAAAAAAGAATGTTTTTAAATAAAACTATAGAGTCACTATGTTTGAGCTTGAAATGGCACTTATTACATACATGTTTTTTTTTTTTGTATATTAATTTTTGCTTATTTTCAGGAACAGTGCAAATAATTCTAGAGTGCACTGTAGATATACAATTAGTGATTTTTAGGAAGGGTCACTGCAAATCAATACAAATATTAGTACTGATATTGGTTGGATATTTTTTGGTTGGTGAACTGCTCACAACCAATCAGTGAAATTAAGGTGTTTAAAAGTAACAATGCTGCTGATTGACAGCAATGTTCCCATGGTAGTGCCTTTTTACTGTATACCCACATATATTGTGGGTGTGCCTGAAAAAAAGCCAATGAGTATAGCTACAAAGTAGGTAGACCTAATAATGTATATACTGATTATAAATGTTATATGAAGATATTATGTATGAACCAATGGCTGCAGCTCTTTACCCAACCCTATAATAATTTTTAAAAGCATTTAAAAATTTTATTTACTTTACTCAATTTAATGGCTTTTTACTGTTCTAAATTATTGTGAGAGTAATGATATATGCCACTTCACCATATTATTAAATGCAAGCTAACAACCCAAACAATGTGGTCCACCAGTCAACCAACATTTAAGAATATACTTTTGTTCCCATCACAACGAAATTAGAAAGCTATCATCTGAACCCATTAATGGTAACTTGCTGTTGTTTGCAATAGGCTGCAATTATGTATGCTCAGCAAGATTAATTTCACGTACATCATGTACAACAGTATATGGCCAAAAGTATGTGGACACCTGACCATAACACTCAAATGAGGCTCTTCCTGAAACTGTTGCCAGAACGTTGTAAGCTTACAATTGTCTAGAATGTCTTTTGTGTGTTGTAGTATTAAGATTCCCTTTCAATGGAACTAAGAGGCCTACCCCAAACCACTGCCAGCATGACAATGCCTATGCCCAACCAACCTGTCCATCTTACTTTTGGCCATATAGTGTATCTTAGAACTCTTTCATGTTTTATAGCACATTTTTTGTCACTGAGTGTGCATATGTGTGACATTTTACATCCACATTTTATTCACAGATAACTCTCTTGACTGTTCCTAGGAGAAAAAAGAAGTGCATTCGCTACCTTCAAGGAAGACAGTGCGCCAGCCCCAATTCTTCCGATGGAAGTGCTGTAGATTCACCCTCCTCTCCTATTAATCACTTCACACACCTCATCTCTCCTCTAAACTGCCCCTTTCCTTTTCCTGATGCAAGCAATGTCCATACGCAGACCAGAAAACACCCTTACCCTCAACACTCAGCCCTAGCGAACTCCCAATTTTCTTCAGCAGAGCGAAAACAGAGAGCACAATCCACACTTCAGTAGTCCATATCATTAAACAATGAGACCCAGAAACTCTTCTGCCTTCAGTGTTTTCACTAGACACTATAAAAATTTTAATGGAGACACCAGCTGCTGTGTGTATCACATTGCCAGCAACTTAATTGTAAAAATTTTAAAATGTCTTCAAATGATGGTATTTTATACCTAATATTAAACATTTGTTTTTATTTGTCATTTTTCTTATTCCTGTTGTTCCCTTTATTTACAAATGCCACTTTCTGAGTGCTATGTCTGGTATCTTTCATCTAAACATCAGTGTCAAGTATGTTTCAAGCAACAACAATGAAAATGCTTCATTTTGATGTTTACCTAGTCCGCCACCAATAATAAATATCGATTCTGAATCTATTCAGCCATAGAATAGAATGTGCCAAAGTTCTCAAGTTATAATAGAGAGTTTATGTTGAATTAATGCAGCTCTTCAAATTACTGTGCTTGTTTACTTCATATACAACAAAATTCTTTACTTCCTTTAAGTGGTGTTGATTTGTTGTGTCTTCTTTTGTGACATATCCATTTTTAATATATTAAACATTTTGGAAAACTTTGAAAAGGAATACTCCAGTGGTTTTTAACAAATTAAATGAACTATACAGACTTGGACCTTAATTTGTGAATAGCTCTGAGAGAAGAATTACTGAAATTATTGTACATAAATGTATTGACTTTCCCAACAACCATGTACTGACCTCTGTTATAAGCGTTTAAATGGGTTTTCCATTCTTTTCTCAGTACTTTCAGAAAATATTTAAACTCCTTTGTTTTAACCACAGTTTATCTTAAAGCATTAGAAAAATATGAATTGATTAAATTCAAAAATACTCCATAATGAAAAAGTATAAACAGGTTTTTTTTTTTTACAAAGTTTTGTTAAATTACTAAAAGACAGAGAAAATAACTTTACACAAGTATTCAGACATTTAACTCAGTACTCTTTGCAGACCCACTCAAACTCTGTCAGCTTGAATGGGGAGCATCAGTGTACCATTTTTTTCTTCTGAGATGCTTAATTAGGTAATGTCTGGGTCTTGGCTGGGCTACTACTCTAGGACATGCACAGATTTGCCTCAGAGCCACTATTACATTTTATTGGCAGTGTTTTGGGCCATTGTCATTTTGGAAAGTGAATCTTAAGCCTGATCTGAGGTCCTGACAAGCCACCCGATCCCTACTGCTGAAAAATGTCCCTACAGCATCATGCTGCTTCCACTATTGTGGGGATGGTATCAGACCAAAATGCTCAATATTGGCTTCAACAGACTATAGAATGTTGTTCCTCATGGGCTGAGAATCTGTTAGTTGCCTTTGGCAAACTACAGTTAAGCTGTCTTTTACCTAAGATTGGTTTCTGTTTGGCACTATACTATAAATGCCTGACTAGTGGAATGGTCAGCTCCCTACATAAAGCCCTTTTCTCTCATTTACTCAGTTTGGATGGGTGGCCAGGTCTAGGAATAGGTTTGGTAGCTCTAAACTTCTTCCATTATTAGAGGTCTAAGCACCAAAGGTGCTGGAACGCTATTAATTTTTTTAGGATTTTCTTCTTCTTTTTCTTTTTCTTCTTCGGAGTCCAAGCACTGAAGGTACCGGAACCCTATTGTTTTTGTTGCAATTCTTCTTCTTCTTCTTCTTTTTCTTCCTTAGATTCTGATTCTCTTCTGAAACAAATTGTGAGACCAAACTGGAAGTCAAACAGACATGAAACATGGTCAACAGGTGCCCGGATGCAGGCAAGTGAGATAGGCCCAACTGAACTAATAGTGGCAGTATAGCATATGCATTTATGTTTCGGCCTGTATCTTGAGAGGTTTTTTGCTAATTTGCATAATATATGAAACAACTTTTGCGAACTAGTCCTAGGATTTTTGGCCAGTCTTCACAATCTTGATGTGACAATACTCAGCTAAGTATGAAACTCAATAACACACATCAGTCAATTCTAAGGCCACAGAGCCTAATTTACTATAACAGCTCTAACTCATGATTGCTTGCATGGTTTCAAACAAAACTTGAAAGGCATACAGAGAATAATATTGTGACATCTTCTGCACAGTTTGGAATGTGGTCATATACATGGGACAGAGCTAAGGTCAGATAACTGTTTCTCAAGAACTGTAAGGCTAACCAAGCTGAAGTTTCATAGGCTGCATCTATGTGCTAATCTGTAAGAGGCTTGTTCAGAATGATGTAATTACTGATAAAACATGGCTGCCATTAGCCAACAAGGTTTCAGCAGGCATTTGACAAGGTTCCCATAAGCTTTCCTCATGAAACTGGTAGGTTCAGGGAGGGACCAACTAGTAACTGATACAGTCTCACTCAAACTGGCTATTCATTTTCCTAGGGGTTGGAGTTAAGTTCAAATAGCTGTTCAGGAACCAAAAGTCCAATCGACCTGCTAATCTGTACAAGGATTTTTAATAATCATAATGTAATAATATAATATCATAATCCATAATAATTTTTAAAAAACATGGCCACCATCATCCAAGCAGCTTTCAGCAGGCACTATCATCACAAAACTTGGTAAGTATGTTAATGTATGGCCTCTTTATTGTTTTATGTATCTTGGCAAGAACTGGCCATGGGGGCACTATTTGTGAGGAGTGCTTGGACACCACAGATTGCTACTTGCAGCTATATTTATTATTATTTTTCTCCAATAAAACAAATTGTGCAATCTAAACCATAAAAAGTGTACGGACATGAAGCAATACAGGAAGATGCTGTATCACAACCACTACTCAGAAAAATGAAATAACCAAATTGCACAAAAAACATGAAACATGAGCCCTACAAACTAAATTCCCTTTTCAACTGATTCCGTGCGTTCTCCCAAAAAAAAAAAAGCCTAGTAGCTCTTCCAAAAACGCTACTCCTCAAAAAAGTAGCTCCACCAGCTTAAGTTTTTTTAGGAACTTGCATAATATGCAAAACCTACTTTTGCGATGAGGTCCTAGGATTTTTCACCTATCATCACAAATATGGTGTCAAACTACTCAGCAGAGTGTGAACCTCAATAATTATCAAAAACATGTTGAGATTTGTAAACAATGGCCACCACATGTCAATCAATGCTAACAAGGTAGAGCTTAATTTACTCTTAATTTACAGCTGTAACTGTTTGTTTGTGTGGATTTCCAGGAAACTTCCTCAATGCACGCTCTAGTAATTGATACAGTCTCACTCAACTTTGCCTCTAGGGGGCTCTATTCATGTTTGTGCACTCAGAAACAAATATTTCTCTTGTAAAATAAGGCGTAGAGTGAAACTTCTTTATTCTCATGCTTTGTTTCCTTATGCTATAAATATTGCTATAAAAATGTGCCTTTTGGACCTTTTAGCTACACCCAACCATATTTTTGATAATTTGCTTAATATGCAAAACCTACTTTTGAGAACTTTTCCTAGAAGTTTTGCCCTGTCTTCACAATTTGGGTGTTAAACTACTCAGCAGAGTGTGACCATCATTGAAATATTGGCACCAAATTGAGATTTGTAAACGATGTGGCAGCCATGTGCCAATTAATCATTGCATGGCAGATCTTAATTTATTTAAACAGCTATAAGTCAGGCGTTGGAGCCATTCCTGTGGCAATATTATTATTGGCCTCTGAGTAGCAGCAAACTCAAGGGGATAAATTAAGCACCTGTGTATCGTAATCAGGTGACTGTGCATGGGAGAGGCACACAGTTTTTTTGACCGTGTTGTGGACAGTGTTGTGGACCATGTTGTGAACATGTTTGTGTGTGACTATGTATTTTAACCCTTTTTGGATGAAATAAAGATAGACCATGTACAAGACCAAAAAGGATTTGGATTTATTGCACATATTAATTACTTGCTTACTCTAGTTACCAGTCACCTCCGGCTTTAATATAAAAGTAAGAAAAACTAGCTTTGTGGATGCTGGATCCCGTTTACTATGTCAAGCCAAAGTTTGTTTGGTGTTGAAAAATGAGTCTGAGAAAGAAAAAAGAATGGTTAAACTCACACCTAAAGCTTTGGTCGAAAAGGTTGATACATTGCAGAGACTATGAAAAGCTAAGTTTAGCAAAGTTTCAAAAATGATAGAGATAATTAATAGGCTGATGTGTGATATAGAATACGAATCTGAGGTGCGTTCTGCCAGTAAAGATTTTAATAAGTTGTACTCAGAAGCTAAAGAAGCACATGATTCGTTGTTGATTTTGTTACCTGATGATGAAACTGAACAGCATAAAATATGGTCTAAAGCATGAATGAATTAAACTGAATTTATTGAACGTGTGAATGTGTGGCTTTTTGAAACTGCAAAATGTCAGAAAACATCTGAAATGGTGTCTGAAATGGTTGATGTGAAAAATGATGTTGGTCCTGAAGATAGTGTTTCAAATGTGTCAAAACGTACATCTGAAGGAATTCAAATGATGCAGTAGTAGAAGCATGTCTACTGTTTCTGTGTGCATCCAAGCAGAGGCCGAGAAGGCTGCGCTTATGGCACATGCTGCTGCATTAAAAGCCAAACACGCTATTGAACAGCAGGAGGAGGAGTTATGAAGGAAAAGAGAACAAATGGAAGCTGAAATAGTGGCTTCAATGCCAAAAATCGCTTTCTTGCAAACCTTTGAGAGTGAAAGCAAATGTTCACGTAGTGAGAGTTCAAACACAACATTATTGCAGGTTAATTCTGCAATTCAATTGATGGGATAGATAATGGAATTCTTGATTCTACAAGGACAAAAATAAACCTCTTCAAGCAAATGAATATGTGCCAGTAAACAGAATGCCAGTGGACACAACCGGAGTATCATGCAGTGTCTCTGCATCACAAATTCCATCGAAAAGACAAAGGAAAGGATTGACAGACCAACAAGGATATAAAGTTTATGAACAGACCAATGTACATGTTTCTCAAGAGCAAGAAGGCAATAAGGGGGCCTCTCAAGTGACACATTCTTCCCTCAGAGAATAAACTTCTGTTTGAAATTTTAAAAAAGACAAGAGAAGTTAACAGCTTATTCCAGTCTTTTCTAGTCAAGGCTGATGGTGATCCATTGCAATACATTCCATTCATCAGAGCATTTGAACATAGTATTGAGGATAAAACCAGTAATGAAAAGGATTGCTTATACTTTCTTGAGCAGTTTACCAGAAGAAGGCCCAGAGAACTGAATCGAAGTTGCCAGCTAAAGCCATGTTGAAGGAGCACTTTGGGAATGAATTCAAGGTGGCTACTGCTTACATGGAGAAAGGCTGGCCCACTATGCTGAAGGTACTGGTTTATTCATGGTTTCTGTGTGCATGTTGCAATACTATGGATCAACTTTCATATATGCAGGAACTTAATATGCCTAGCAATATGGGAATTATTGTGGTGAAGATACCTTACAAACTGAGAGAACAATGGAGAGCAAAGGCTTGTGTGATTATAGAACTGAGTTAATGCAAAGTTCTCACATATTGTGACGTTTATTGAGAGACGTGTAATAATATCACCTGATCTTGTATTTGGAGATATCCAAGATAAACAAAGTGTACATAGATTTAAAAGCCAACCTCAGAAGACATTTAGAGTGAACAGTTTTGTCACAGATGTTGCTGTTTCCAGTCCAGCTAGAAAATCTAGCAATCCATCTGTGCAACAAGGAAATTGCTTTGTGTCTAAGCCTTTTGGAAACTTGTGTGTGTTCTGTGCAAATAAACATACATTGATCCTAGAAAAGGTTGTAGCACAGCAGCTATGCTCATACTTACATAGGAATAACGTTCATGAAATGTATCAGTCAGGATTTAGGCCTCAGGCACAGAGACAGCACTGGTTAAAGTGGTAAATGACTTACTTCTGGCCTCTGATCAGGGTTGTGTCTCCTTGCTTGTGCTGCTTGACCTTAGTTCAGCTTTTGATACCATTGATCATGCTATTCTCCTCGATAGACTAGAAAATGTAGTAGGCATTAAGGGAACGGCTCAGGTCTTATTTGACTGATTGTTATCAGTTTGTAGACGTAAATGGTGATTTATCTTCACATACTAAGGTAAAGTTTGGTGTACCGCAAGGCTCTGTTTTAGGCCCACTGATCTTTTCTTTATATGTGCTACCTCTGGGCAAAATTATTCGTAAACATGGTATTAGCTTCCACTGTTACGCTGATGACATACAGTTGTATGTTTCAGCAAAGCCAGATGACAGACACCAGCTTAATAAAGTTGAGGAATGTGTAAAAGACATAAGACACTGGATGTTATTTAACTTTCTCTTACTTAATTCTGACAAGACAGAAGTACTTGTACTAGGACCACATGCAGTTAGAAGTAAGCTTTCTCATTACATAATAACTCTGGATGGCCTTTCTGTTTCATCATGTGCAGCAGTAAAAGACCTTGGTGTGATTATCGACTCTAGTCTTTCTTTTGAAGTTCATGTAGATAATATCACTAGGATCGCTTTCTTTCATCTCAGAAATATTGCTAAAATAAGAAATATATTGTCACTACACAATGCAGAAAAATTAGTTCATGCTTTTGTTACCTCTAGGTTGGATTATTGTAATGCCTTACTGTCTGGATGTTCCAGTAGATGCATAAACAAGCTCCAGTTAGTCCAGAATGCAGCAGCGAGAGTCCTTACTAGAACCAGAAGATATGACCACATCACCCCTATCTTATCCACACTGCATTGGCTCCCAATCAAATTTCGTATTGATTATAAAATACTACTATTGACCTATAAAGCACTAAATGGTCTCGTGCCACAGTACCTGAGCAAACTTTTGGTCTTTTATGATCCGCCACACCTACTTAGATCAAAAGGTGCAGGCTATTTGTTGATACCTCGAATAGTGCGGGCTACAGCTGGGGGTAGAGCTTTCTCTTACAAAGCCCCGCAGTTATGGAACAGCCTTCCACTTAGTGTTCAGGGCTCTGACACAGTCTCAGTGTTTAAGTCTAGGCTGAAAACATATTTGTTTAGTCAAGCCTTTGGTGAATAGTTTTTTCTTAGGTACAGGGGCAGGTCTGGATGGTTCACAGGCAGTAGAGTGTTGTGGTGAACTGGGATGTTTGGATGTTGTCACCCGCCGACCCCCCCCACTCTCACACATTCACTCGGGTTTGTCGAAGGTGGAGTGGCTGGCTGCCTTATGTCCCAGGGTGCCCTCATGTCTGTGTTAGCTTCTGGCTCTCCCTTTTAGTTATGCGGTCATAGCTAGTCTTGCCGGAGTCCCTGAGATGCCAGTGATCCTGAGCCCTTCTGCTCCCCGGACCTGCCTGACCCATCCTGATGCCCTACTTCTGGTTGGAGTTCTCATCGGTTGAGTTTGCTTGCTGCTGCTGCTGCTGGGGGTGGCCCCATATGGACGGCCTGAAGAACCGTTGGATTGCTGGGGATGGTGCCACCTGGGGGCTGTGGAGATGGCGTGGGGCTCACATATGGGTAGCTGTACTGTAATGGCTTGGGACTGCGATTGCTGTAGTGGCTTTGGGGCTGCAGTTGCCACGAGCGCCTTCGTACTCTGGACTCCATCAGTGGACGGTGGATAGATTTTAACCAACCGGACTTCTTGCTAAAACTGTGATGAATTTACTGGTTGCACAATTGCACTATTTTTCCATATAGTACACAATAATAGAAGGGATTTATTTATAATTTGCACTATCCATTGTACCCAGATGAGGATGGGTTCCCTTTTGAGCCTGGTTCCTCTCAAGGTTTCTTCCTTATACTGTATTGTCTCAGGGAGTTTTTCCTTGCCACCGTCGCCTCTGGCTTGCTCATTAGGGATAAATTCACATATTTACAATGTATTTTTTTTAATCCATTATTTCTGTAAAGCTGCTTTGAGACAATGTCCATTGTTACAAGCACTACACAAATAAAATTGAATTGTGCTCCCATAAAATGGAAAAATTCAGTATTGAAGAAAATGACTAAACAAGAAAAAAAATTAACTTTATGAAAAATAAAGGAGTTTGTTTCAGCTGTCTGAAGCCCGGACATTTGAACAAGAAATGTGGCAACTGCTTAGTTTGTGAAGTTTGTGGACAAGTACATCCAACTATCTTGCATATACATTGTAAGGAATCAGCTGTTAGGCTGAAAGTGCAAGAGCCAGAGGAAAGGAGCAGTTTAGTATCTGCACAAACTTGTGGGCATACAGGGGCCGGTACTGAGAGGAGTTTGATATCAATTATATTGGTACAAGTGAAATCTGTCAAAGGAGATAAAATAATACAGACCTATGCCCTTTTGGACCCTAGGAGCTCAGCCATTTTTTGTTCAGAACATTTAATGAAGGAACTGAATATGAGAGAAAGAAGGGTCAATGTGCTTCTGCTCACCAAGGGGCAAGAGCAGTCTGTATCCTGTAATGATATTAATGGTTTGGAAATTAGTGGTATCAACCCCAGCCATTTCTTTTCACTTCCTGTGTACACTCAGGAACATATGCCTATTACCTCAAATGACGTTGTCACACAGGAGAAATGATCTAAATGGCCATATCTGGACAGTGTTAAAATTCCATGCATTCAAGCCAGTGTGGATTTGCTGATTGGAACTAATGTCTCTAAAGTGATGGAACCTTGGGAAAGAACCCTATTGGGGGGTTGTTAATGGGCCCTTATGGGGAAGAAGTGACTGTAGGAATGAAAGTGGACATCCCTTAACAGAATTTCTATTGGAAAGCTAGAGGAGTTGCTGAAAAAGCAGTATAATCATGACTTCAGTGAAAGGGCTGTTGAAGGGGATGTCCAGAGAAGATCTTTGCTTTATGCAGATAATACAGCTATACTTCAAGATGGACATTACTGCCTGATACTACCATTTAAGACTGATGTGATGTACTACCTGACAATTTGAGTGTTGCCAAAAAATGACCTAGTGGTTTAAAAAGGAAATTAGGTGGAAATAAAAGGCTCCATGAGCAATATACTCATTTCCTTTCTGATGTTTTGGATAAAGGCTATGCTGAGGAGATGTCATCTGAACAATTGGATCATGCTGATGGCAAAGTCTGGTACATTCCTCGTCATGGAGTGTTTCATCCAAAGAAAGGATCTTTGAGAGTTGTGTTTGATTGCAGGGCAACTTTTAAAGGCACATCACTTAATAGTCAACTCTTGCAAGGGCCCCAACCTCACAAACTCACTGATAGGCATTTTGGCGAGATTTAGGCAAGAACCAATAGCAATCATGGCAGACATACAAGCAATGTTTCATCAGGTTAAAATGGCCAAAGAAGATGTGGATTATCTTGTGGTGGCCTGATGGAGATTTGACTAGAGATCCCATTATGTATAGAATGACTCTCCATCTCTTTGGAGCTGTATCATCTCCAAGCTGTGCTTGTTATGCCCTGTGACAGACAGCTAAGGATAACCATATACACTTTTCATCAGAAGTGATCAGAACCATTAATGATTATTTTTATGTTGATGATCTTTTGAAGAGTGTCTCCTCTGAGGAAGCAGCTATCTCCATGGTTAAAGATCTCACTACTCTGTGTCAGAAAGGAAGTTTTTGTCTGACAAAGTGGATCAGTAATAACCAGACGGTATTGCAGTCAGTTCCTGAGGAATGTAGAGTGAAAGATACGCAACAGCTTGATTTGGATCAAGACAGCTGCTGGTTGAAAGAGCTTTGGGTCTTCAGTGGTGCATGGAAGCTGACACATTTCAATTTAAGATTCATGTGAAAAGTCAACCATGCACATGGAGGAGTATTCTGTCTGTAGTAAGTTTAGTCTATGATCCTATGGGATTTCTAGCACCTCTTACTTTGCCAGCTAAATTGCTTCTGAAGGAGATGTGTAGACAGAAGGAGACGTGTAGACAGAACTTAGGCTGGGATGATGACACATCCCTAACTTCCAGAGTCAATGGGCCTGATGGATTTCTGATTTGGACAGAGTGCCAAAATCTCAAGTAAGTGGTGTTTGCATCATTTTGCAGATGCCTGTGAGAATGGTTATGGCACTGTCACATATCTCAAGATGCAGAACAATGCAAACAAGGTTCATGTAGCATTCCTGTTTAGTAAAACCAGAATAATGCCTTTGAAATGACTAACTATTCCTCCTCTGGAACTCACAGCTGCTGTCCTTGCTGTTAAGGTCGACAAACTGTTGAGGAAAGAGTTACAGCTTGCTTTGGAGAACTCTGTCTTCTGGACTGACAGCATGACTGTGTTTAATTACATAAGGAACGAGAATAAATATTTTCACACTTTTGTTGCAAATAGGGCATCCTATATGAGAGTCAATGTGCCTTTGGCAGTGGAGGTATGTTCCCACTAAAGAAAAGCCAGCAGATGATACTTCTCGTGGAATCAAAGTCGACAATTCTTTGAGCAATAGGCAATGGATTGAGGGTCCCAGCTTTCTTTAAAAGCCAGACGATGAATGCCCCATAGACGAGCTGATTTTGACAGATGATGGCAGAGGTCAAAGAGGAACTAAAAGTTAATGCTGTCAGCTTGCATAATGCACAGGATGCCACTAGGCAGCTCATCAGTTATTTTTCAGAGTGGAATAAGTTGAAGGTTGCAGTTGCTTGGTACTTAAGGCTAAAAAAAGTATTGATGGAGTTAAGTTATAAAAGAAAGGAAATACTGACTTTTGAAAATACTAACAACATTGCTGTATCTACTGTAGATGTTCAAATGAAGGAGTTTAAAACCTCCATGGGTGGACAAAGTTTGTCTTTAGAGGATCTGTCTGAGGCTGAACTTCCCATTATTAGCTTTCGTCAACAGGAACAGTTCCAAGAGGAAATTGCTGCATTCAAAGATAGAAGTCTTAGACTTAAAAAGGGATAGTGTCTTTTATATGTTGAATCCTGTATTAGACAATGGATTTCTGCGAGTGGGGAAAGACTTAGAAAAGCAGCAGTGTCTATCAAGCCTAAACATCCCATCATATGGTCCAAGAAACAGCATGCATCACATCTTATACTTGGACACATTCATGAAAAATTGGGTCATTGTGGCAGAAATCAAATGCTCTCTAAACTTTGTCAAAAGTACTGGGTTACAAATACTAATTCCATTGCAACATAGATTATTTCTAAATGTTTTGTCTGTAGACGTTGCAGAGGAAAAGTAGGTGAGCAAAAGATTGCAGACTTTCCTTCGGAAGGATTACACTGGATTTACCCCCTTTTACTAATGTTGTGTTTGATACTTTGGCCCCATTGAAGTGAAAAGAGAATGTAATAAGGTGAAATGCTATGGAGTGATTTTTACTTGCATGGCAAACCAAGCAGTACATTTGGAAGTCGCTCACAGATTCATCTGCCCACGAGGATAGGTGACTCATATAAGGTCAGACAATGGTACAAATTTCATCGGTGCC
This sequence comes from Pangasianodon hypophthalmus, assembly GCF_027358585.1. Classification (NCBI taxonomy): domain Eukaryota; kingdom Metazoa; phylum Chordata; class Actinopteri; order Siluriformes; family Pangasiidae; genus Pangasianodon; species Pangasianodon hypophthalmus. Next base: position 15,564,838 of record NC_069724.1, on the reverse strand, counting down.
CACAGAGCGCTACGAGAGGCTCTCTCTGCTTTGAATAACAGCAAGATTCAAAAGGCCTTATTGCAGGAAGGAATTCAGTGGAGCTTCAATTCAAAGGCAGGCTCTCATTATGGAGGTGTATGGGAGCGCATCATTCATATGGTTAGAAGAATCCTTTGTTCAGTTCTGCGTTAGCAAATATTGGATGATGAATCATTACACACTGTTTTGTGTGAAGCAGAAGCATTTTGAACTACTGTCCCATCACAAGGCTGTCCAATGATCCTAATGACCTGGAATCTCTCTCTACCAACCACCTTCTTCTTATGAGAGGAAAAGCTGCTTTACCACCTGGTCTTTTTGTTAAGTCTAATCTGTATGTAAAAAGGAAATGGAAACATGTACAGTATCTTTTAGATCTCTTCTGGGAAAAGTGGGTACAAGAGTATTTACACTTACTTCAGACATGACAAAAATGGACCATGAATGAAGGAGCTTTATTCCTGCAGACATTGTCATCATTGTAGCTCATACAGCACCATGTGGTTTGTGGATACTTGGACGAGCTTTAGAGACAGTTCCAGATAGTAGAGGTCTGGTGAGTTCAGTAAAAGTGAGAACTAAGAACTGTGTTTTAGAACGTACTGTAAGCAAGCTTTGCTTCTTATTAGAGACCACTGACTGAGATTTAAACCTAAGGTACAACAAATAGCAGATACTATTGTTTTATGAGGTTTATGTATATTGTTTTTTTCAAATGTGAGTAAATGTATTTAACTGAGGTTATTTGTGTAATGTCACTGGTGCCTGCCCCTATACGTCACTAAGGTTCATGAGCTATGCCTCGTGTTGGGCTTCCCCTGGTTCTGGGAGCATAATCCCAGGGTGCCAAGATTTACGCAGTGCGTATAACTTGGTACACATCAGATGAATGGAAGACCACGTTCATCACACCCACAGGGCATTACGAGTACCTTGTGATGCCCTTTGGCCTGATGAATGCCCCCTGCAGTCTTCCAGCAGTTTATGAATGACGCCCTCCGTGAGACATTGAACCACTACGCATTCGTCTATCTACATGATATTCTGATCTGTAGCAACTCACTAGCGGAGCATGTGGTTCAGGTCCATTAGGTCCTTCAGCTTCTCCTGCTCAACCACGTATACGTCAAGCTCGAGAAGTAGCAATTCCACGTCACCACCGTCTCCTTTTTGGGCTTCTTCGTATCTCATGGGGGGCCTCATCCCACCTTGGTCCGGGCAGTCCAGTGGCTCCTAGGCTTTACTAACTTCTTTCAATTATTCGTGAAGTATTTTAGTACTCTGGCCACCCCATTGTGCGCCCTGACCAAGACAGAATTACGCAGGTTTAGATGGACAGCCAATGTGCAGGAGGCTTTCAAAAGCCCTAAAGGGGAGACTAACCTCAGTTGACCCCGAGACTCAATTTATCCTGGAGGTTGATACACTATATTACCAAAAGTATTCGGTCACCTGCCTTGACTCACATATGAACTTAAGTGCCATCCCATTCCTAACCCACAGGGTTCAATATGATGTCGGTCCACCTTTTGCAGCTATTACAGCTTCAACTCTTCTGGGAAGGCTGTCCACAAGGAGTGTGTTTATAGGAATTTTTGACCATTCTTCCAAAAGCGCATTGGTGAGGTCACACACTGATGTTGGTCGAGAAGGCCTGGCTCTCAGTCTCCGCTCTAATTCATCCCAAAGGTGTTCTATCGGGTTCAGGTCAGGACTCTGCAAGGCCAGTCAAGTTCATCCACACCAGACTCTGTCATCCATGTCTTTATGGACCTTGCTTTGTGCACTGGTGCACGGTCATGTTAGAAGAGGAAGGGGCCCACTCCAAACTGTTCCCACAAGGTTGGGAGCATGGAATTGTCCAAAATGTTTTGGTATCCTGAAGCATTCAAAGTTCCTTTCACTGGAACATAATTCCTCCTCCACCAAATTTCACACTCGGCACAATGCAGTCTGAAATGTACCGTTCTCCTGGCAACCTCCAAACCCAGACTCGTCCATCAGATTGCCAGATGGAAAAGCGTGATTCATCACTCCAGAGAACGCGTCTCCACTGCTCTAGAGTCCAGTGGCGGCGTGCTTTACACCACTGCATCCGACGCTTTGCATTGCACTTGGTGATGTGTGGCTTGGATGCAGCTGCTCGGCCATGGAAACCCATTCCATGAAGCTCTCTGCGTACTGTACTTGGGCTAATCTGAAGGTCACGTGAAGTTTGGAGCTCTGTAGCAATTGACTGTGAAGAAAGTCGACGACCTCTTTGCACTATGCGCTTCAGCATCCGCTGACCCCTCTCCGTCAGTTTACGTGGCCTACCACTTCGTGGCTGAGTTGCTGTTGTTCCCAAACTCTTCCATTTTGTTATGATAAAGCTGACAGTTGACTGTGGAATATTTAGGAGCGAGGAAATTTCATGACTGGATTTGTTGCACAGGTGGCATCCTATGACAGTTCCACGCTGGAATTCACTGAGCTCCTGAGAGCGGCCCATTCTTTCACAAATGTTTGTAAAAACAGTCTGCATGCCTAAGTGCTTGATTTTATACACCTGTGGCCAGGCCAAGTGATTAGGACACCTGATTCTGATGATTTGGATGGGTGACCAAATACTTTTGGTAATATAGTGTATATCGGGGTCCAATATTGGGGTGGGTGCTGTCCTCTTTCAATGGTCAGGGCCCAAAAAGGAGTTATGCCCCTGCGTGTATTTTTCTCACCAGTTGACGGCACTGGAGATAAACTATGAAGTAGGAGACCGGGAGCTCTTGGCCTTAGAGGGCTGGAGGGGGACAAGCATCCATCATGTCCAGTAGGCCAAGCGCCTGAACCCGCGACAAGCCAGGCAGTCCCTATTCTTGCCCAGTTTGATTTTGTTCTGTCTTTCAAACCCAGGTTGTAAAACTTCAAACCAGACATGCTCTCATTCTTATGGCGTCGGTTTAGGTGGCCCGCTATGGACATCCTTCTGCTGCCTAAACTCCCCTCAGCCAAGGAGACCGCTGAAATCCTCCAGCAGCACATAGTATGCACACATGGCTTTCCAGCCGATGTGGTGTCCGATTGCGGCCCTCAGTTTGCCAGTTGGCTTTGGAAAGTCTTCTGCCACCTCATGGGTGCCACAGAGAGCCTATCATTGGGGTTCCACCTGGAGCTGAATGGACAGACTGAAAGGGTCAGTCAGGACCAGGAATGCTCTCTGAGATGTCTGGCCTCCTCCAATCCCTCGACATGCACTAAACTTCTAATGTGGGTTGAGTATGCCCATAACACCCTCTGGCACTTGTCCTTGGGCATGTCGCTGTTTAAGTGCCAGTTTGGCTACCCTCCACCCATGTTTGCTGAGCAGGAGGAGGAGGTGATGGGTCCAGCAGCAGAACAAATGGTGCACCGGTATCGCAGGATCTGGCAGCCGGCCAGAACAGCCCTGCAAGTAGTTGCCCAAAGCAGAACCTACTCAGCAAACCGTAAGAGGTGCATGGCTCCCACATTCCAGCCGGGTCAGCCAGTGTGGCTGGCTAGTAAAGATTTGCCATTGCAGGTGGAATCTAAAAAACTGCCACCCCAAAATATTGGCCCATTTAAGGTCCTGAGAAGGATAAATGTGGCGTGCAAGTTAGATTTCCCCCGATTTCTGAAAATCAGCCCGACGTTCCACGTCTCCAGACTTAAACCGGTCCTGGGGCGGCACCCCATTCCTGATAGATTGGGAGGGGTACGGCCTGCAGGAGCACTCATGGGTCCCAGCATGGCACATCCTGGACCCAGAGCTTATCAGGGACTACCGCTGGGACCGGACTGTGGGCTTAGGAACGTCAGGGCCATTTCATGGGGGGGGGGGGGGGGGGGGGGGGGGGGTGGGGGGGGGTACTGTAACGTCGTGGGTGCCTGCAGCCACTTGCATGGTCGTTTATAGCTGCATGTGCTCCTCTTTTTGCCCAGAGCCGCATTTAGGCTCTTTTATTTCCCATCATTTATCCAATTGGATAGTGGGCCTAGCTCAAAATTTTTTTGATCTTTGTACCGAGCCCTCCCCGTAACAATTTGTGGCTCCATTGTGTATGTATTTGTAATTATTAAGTTGCTATGCCATAAGCAATTAAGTGGGAAGTGTGTTGAAACCATTCCTGTCAATATTATTATTGGTCTCTGAGCGGCAGCAGACTCACGGGGATAAATTAAGCACCTGTGTGTAGTAAGTCAGGTGATTGGGAATGGGAGAGGCACACAGTTTTTTGACCGTGTTGTGGACCATACTGTGAACATGTTTGTGTGTGACTATGTATTTTAACCCTTTTTGGATGCAATAAAGACCATGTACAAGAAAAAAAGGATTGTGATTTATTGCACGTATTAATTACTTGCTTACTGTAGTTACCAGTCACCTCTGGCTTTATTGGGAAGTCAATACAACCAGGTTATCATTGCCACCCATGACCTATTGCCACCCAATTGAGTAGTTTGGTCCCATATCCCATCCCCTACACAGCCAATTGAGATGACGCTCACCTGAATGGGGCACTGAAATAAATTACTTTAACTTTTGGTTTATATCTCCACAACTGTAGAGTGAGTAAAACTTCTTATATCAGCAGAATTGCTAGGTCCTCCTGCATCTTTTTCTATATGCATTCATTTCTTTTGGCTGACATATTTTCTGATTTCTTGAATTTTCTGAAAAACATACTTTCTGAAAAACAAACTCATCCTTGGTCTAAACAGCATGACATATGGAATGTAGCAAGTACAGAGTTTGCTGACAAAAATAATTTTGACCAGCCAAACTGTCAATGAAATTTTAGGCCATTGCATGTACACTCACTGAGCACTTTATTAGAAACACTATTACTGGTACTAATACTGGGTAGGGCCACCCTGGGCTCTCAAAACAGCCTCAATTCTTTGTGGCATGGATTCCACAAGATGTTGGAAACATTCCTTTGAGATTCTGGTCCATGTTGACATGATTGCATCATGCAATTTCCTGCATACATGCATTCCTCAAATATCAATGGGTTGTTGTAGGATCCTGAGTTTCACAAGCAGAGTAAATGTTCCCCCTCACAGATTCCAATCAGTGGGCCACAGGAATGTTAAAACTTACGAACGTTACTTACTGCCTGTTCACACCGGATTGACTTCCCGCTATCCTGTGAATAACAGGGCATACATTAGAACATCCCTGACCAGAGGATGAACCCTCAGAGCCAAGAGGAACCCTGTCAAGCCTATTTGATTTGGGCCATTGACCAAGACCAGACGGCTGGCCCACAGGATAAAACTCAAGGACCCTCAACCATAGATCTGATAACCTAAGGCCAAAAGGGGAGGGCACTCACCCAGGGAGGCCTCAAGAAAGAATCAACAGAGGATTGTCATGGAATGAGACCTCTTTCCCTGGGAACACAAAAATGCTCTCACCACCATTCGCACTTTCTACAGAACCCAGCTTTAACAAATGCACCAGGTTACCTTACATCTCCTGAAAGGACAATGACTCTTAAAATGAGGCACCATTGTTTGAAAAACTTGTTGCCTTTTTAATGTCATTCCTTATATGTATCATGCCTATAGCCATTCATGCCTATAGATCATTTAACAGGTATCATAGTGTTAATGAGTATACCAATAACAACAACTTTGTGATGTTTGGTATGTGTGTGATTATTATTTTAATTTCCTAAAGATTGGAATAAAGTGAATTTGAGTGTATTATGTATTATATCCGTGTTACAAAATTTGTGACCACGACCAAAGTTCTAACTATACCTTGTGGAAAGTTAGAAAAGGCACATAACTCAAGAGGCCAGTATGCTAATTACTGTCAGAGGAGGAGAATGCAGTTTACACCCCACCCCAAGATCCTGCTCTTTAGAGCAAGCACTTTGGGGTCAGCCCAGCTGGAAAGGGTTAAAACCCCTGGACGCAAAGGGAATGGTGAGCTCTTGTCAACAACTAATTCAGGAGAGTTCTCGTAAACCAACAGCTTCAAGAGAGATCTCAGCTTTCAAGATCACTAAGTCTTCTCTCTCTACTCCCTGACCCATCCCTGCGAAGCGCCTCTGACTTCCGTTGTGACCGTGAGTGTGTTTATGTGTTATATTAGACGTGTGTATTAGAGTAGATAAATAAAGTCTCATTGATTTTGAAGAGAACTGTCTCTGTTTACTGCCTTAAACTACCCGATCTTATGCTCATAGTTTGTGTTTAACTACATCAGGATATTATTCCTGGTGGCCACTGAGGTAATATCCCTGTCAGAGTTAATAAGATACACTGAGCTCAGCTTATCAGTCGAGAAATAGTTGTTCAGCTGTTAGTTGAACAGGTGGTCCTAATAAAGTGTTCGGTGAGTGTATGTTCTGAAAGAACTGTATCTTCTGAATGCAAACTCCTGTTTCTAGTCAGTAGGACTAGTAGGATTGGTAACTGGCCACTCTGTGGCCAATTACTAATTTTCATTACAACTGGCCCAAAGGGGGTGCTATTACTAAAAATGCATATATCTCCTCAACCATTTAACATAGAACAATTAAATTTGCTGTGCATTTTTCTAATTAATACATTTGGGAAAATATGCATAAATATAGCCAACCAAAAACTGTACACTCCGAAAACTGTATACATTTTAGACACTGGAGAGCAGTGTGTGTGTGTGAGAGAGAGAGCGCACTAACGGTTTACAGTTGATTCAATCCATGGCACATGCGCAAAAACATAGCAAAGCTCTTTGTCATTACATCTCCGTCCGATCACCGGCTAGGTTTACCTGCAAATATTTTCACCAGTGCAGATGAATTCATTCCACATGCCTATTCTAAATGAATGGTTTATATCACGTGTGAATTTTATGGCCCTCTGCTTTCTGATGGTTATGCTCCGTTATTTTCAAGCATGTTTGATGTTCCTGGTGCTAAAGGTTGTGATGTGAGCACCTCTACGACAGGAGTGCAGCACTAAGAAAAAGCAAATGAGAGAAAATTTTTCAGAGAGAAAATTTTTTCTGTTATTTCTCTTTTCCTTATTTCTTATTCCTTATTTTAAAAAATAATAATTAGAAATAAAACAGCACAAAAATATGTGATAGACAACTCTTTATTTTTGATTGCCAAAGATGGGGATTTCCAGGTGAAAGAGTTGTGTGTGTGCACTTTTGGCTCCTGCTGTTATGCTGCATGGCTACAGCTACAGAGTTTTCTTGTGTTGGAGCCTAAAACAATAAACATGGGGACAAAAGCAGCTAATTTTCTTTGAGATCCTCTGGTTATAAGCTAACACCAATAGGATGACTGACTCATAGTCATGAAAACGGAACGTTATCCTGCAAGAATGCAAACAGATGAATACGTCTACTTCTTTGAAGCGACTGGACATGGAAGGAACATCTCTCTCAAATATACAGTATTTTCCTCAAAGTGACTGTGACTGACTCCTTTTTTTCCAGCAACAGTGTCTACACTAGGAGTTTGTACTTTATGATTCACGCTGGCCATGACTTTTTATCTGCCTTTTTTTTAATCTTTTGTCCACTGTGCATCCTTGGATGATTACTCGCCATCAAATGATTACATATGAGTGTCTCTGGCAAAACAAGACAAATAGCTGATGTTGGCTGTAATGGCAGGGAGATGGTAGGTCCACTACATATAGGCCTACATATTTCATTTAGGCTATTAACCAAAACCCTGATTGTTGCAGGGAACTGACTCACCGTTTTGGAAAACATACCGACAACCTATGAGAGCGGAGTAGGTTGAAGGAAAAAAAAAAAAAACAGCAGTAATACTGTTATTATAAAAATAATTAAATTATATTTTATGATAAATATCAGATGCATATTGAATTACATAATTATTAGTTAGTATAATTGTTGTTGTTCTTATACATTCATAATCATTATACACACCATGAGCGTATTAGTAGTAGTAAGAAGAAGAAGAAGAAGAAGAAAAATAATAATAAATATAGCCAGGCATGGGGCACGGACCGTCTGCAGACCATAGCACAGGTAGCTAGTTCTCACTAATTTGCATAGAATACTAAAGTAAGCATCGATGAACATACTTTTAAAATTTTGTGATAGTAGCTTAATGCTAAAACTGTGAAGTGTGTGTGGCTATGTGATTGGCTGATAGCCCCATGATTTTGAAGTAACCTAGTCAACAGTAAAAATCTTTTCCAGATGGTAGGTCCACTACATATAGGCCTACATATTTCATTTAGGCTATTAACCAAAACCCTGATTGTTGCAGGGAACTGACACACCGTCTTGGAAGACATACTGACAACAAGTGAGAGTGGAGTAGGTCTAAGGAAAAACAAACAGCAACTGTGGTCTCTATGTTCTCTATAACATTCTCTATAATAAGCACTTCATCACTAGTGGGCGGATATAGACTGTTCTCAGAAATGAGGTCTTCACGTGCTGACCGTGTGACTGACAAAAGCGCAGCTATATTTTAATTACATATAAACTACAAAATCTCAAGCCATAAAAACACACTACATCCATTTACATTCTTCAACACTACAAGACAACACTACAATGTTAATACAAAGTAGCAGCAGAATTCACGGTAACAACCATAGGAATGCCAGAAGCATAACCGGATATATCACCCTAATATTACAGTATTGTGCATTTTGCTTAACTCAAGCCAAACAACAATGAAAATAGCACAGTCATACTTAATTAATGTGCAAGCATTATCTTACTGAAGGAAAGTAAACTAACCAACCGCTAAATAAACTTGATGAACTAAATAAACTCAGTCGTTCTTCACTGTCACGCAATTTGCTAATCCTCTCGCAGTAGTTTGGTGCTCGTGAATGGTGCACTGTAATTGATTGTCAATTGATTCAAACACATTCAAAGGGACCAGAGCCTCTTTAAAACACATGATTATCTCACATAAGAACAAACATTGGCTCCCATCTGTCGCTTTTACTGGGGATGTATGCACACACACACACACACACACACATTTGGATAAAGTCTATTCACGCACTTTTTGTTCCAAGGAGCTAAGACCATCCTGAGCCGAGATACTGTATAACAAAAATTTGTTGTGTACCATGACACAAAGATGGCCATCATGGTTAAACCAAGTGAAATGAAAAGAAAAAAAAGTGGTTTTTCAATGCCAATACATAGAGATAATCAACCAAAAAAAAAAAATTAGAAAAAATTAAAATTGGTCAAGCAACGAACTTTACAGTTATTAGACCACTTCAGACTGACTCCATAATGACAGTAGTTAGAGCTTAAATTAACTGTTAACTGTTTTGCTTTCTAATGACTTGTATTTTAAACCAAATGTATGATATTTATCTGTATTATCATCTTGTGATAGTGTTAGATTCTTTCAATATTTTTTGTTTATTAGAGTTATTAGTATGGCAGCAAATCCGTGCCAATAATCCATGCACATTACTGACGCTCTCGCAAGCGCATTTGACGCTCGCGTGGGCGGTAAATTACAGCCATGAGAGAAAAATAGATGTACATGCGTGGAATGGGGAGAACTCGCTTGCTCGTTTTAAACCCTTGCACATGCAATACAAACTCTGGCGCACAAGGAAAAAAACTGTATGCACAAGCAAAATCATTCCCCACAATCAGGAGCTACTTCTTTTCTCAACTATTGCTTCTGCTCACACGAATACTTTTTCTTTTTGTCAGCAGTGGGCGGGCCCAACTGGCTTGACTGTATACCTCAAATATCATTAGCTAACTAATCTTTCCGGAAATCAGTCCTGATTGGCTGCCTGCCACTGTTACCAACTATTCCACTTACGAGACATGGCTTCATCAACGGGCACTCTTCATGTGTCATTATTTTTTTTTTTATTTGTTTATAGTTTTCGATTGATACCCTTGCAACATACTACATTATGTAATATATGTAAATACAGGGTATCTTTACCAGTTGTTAAAAGACAGGAAGTGTTCTATCAGTATACTAGCTAGCCTCTGCATTCTTGGGATGTTAATAGATAGTGAGCTACCCATCCAACATTGTAAGCCAGCAAAGACCTAAAAAGAGTCATCACTGAAGCTTGCAAAGAAGGCAAAATTTCCCCAGTACAGTTGTGGTGGAGGTGTAGAACACCTTGTACATGGGACAGAAAGCATAATAATGAAACACAATCGACAAATCTTATTTACAAGTTATCAATATGACATAACTAAATCTGTCACTAAAATGAGTATTTCATCCCCTTGAAGCAACCTTGGAGTCAGTAAACAGTACAACAGTAAAGTCACAACCCTCTGTTACTAATCCAGTGATTTGTTATCTGGGGCTCACAATTAATTATGAAGAGTCTTACTATATGAACGATTATCAATATAATGATATCAGCTGGATAGACGGCTATCTATTAACATCCCAAGAATGCAAAGGCTAGCTAGCTAAAATACCACCCCATTGCTGCGCTCCCTCCACTGGCTTCCTGTAGCTGCATGCATTAGATTTAAAACACTGATGCTTGCCTACAAAGCCAAAAACGGACCAGCGTCCACTTATCTCAAAGCAATTATCACACCTCGCGCAGCACCACACTCCCTCCGATCCTCTAGCACTGCTCGAATGGGCCCACCATCTCTCAGGGTACAGGGTACAAGGCATGCATCGAGACTCTTCTCTGTTCTGGCACCAAGGTGGTGGAATGAACTTCCCCTAGATGTCCGAACAGCTGAGTCACTGGCAGTCTTCAAACGACGTCTAAAGACTTACCTCTTCATAAAGTACTTAAGTTAGCACTTTTACAAAAAAAAAAATAAAAAATCCCCAACAGAGTTTTGGACTGATGGTATTCCTAGTTTGTGACCTGGTGAGCCAATATCAGAAATATATTTTTGATAGACTTCAAAGCACTATTGTAAGTTGCTCTGGATAAGGGCGTCTGCCAAATGCCATAAATGTAAATGTAGTAAACTGGTAGAACACTTCCTGTCTTTTAAAAACTGGTAAAGATAACCTGTATTTACCTACACCGGTCAGCCATAACATTAAAACAACCTGCACAATATTGTGTAGGTCCCCCTTGTGCCGCCAAAGACCTCTGTAGTTGTGCTGTGGTATCTGGCACTAAGACTTTAGCAACAGACCCTTTAAGTCCATAAACACATCAACTACAAGTCCCACCCCTTGACAGGTGCCCACTGTAATGAGATAATCAATGTTATTCACTTCACCTATCAGTGGTTTTAATGTTATGGCTGATCGGTATATGTCAAAGTAACTCCTCAAGAATCTAACAACATACTATTTGATACGACTTAAGAGGATTCTCCATCATCCAAGTCCTCTTCCTCAAGCACCAACTGCTCCAGTACAACTGTGGATTTAACTGTCTGGCCAGACAACTTTGAAGTTCCTTGGAATAGTATGCCATATGGTATCAAAACAGCCATTTCACTGGGGAATGTCCCCACGGCTAAAGATCGCAGAGAAATGGTAAGAATTGTTGTTGATGAGATGAGACTGACGGAATTGCATCAATCAAAATCTCACTATCACCAAGATGATTGTTAAACAGTATCCCCAAAGCTTTGTGCATGTCCTGAGAGATGGCACCAAAATTGGCAGTGGCTATGGATCTCTTTTGATGCTTCTTAAAACAAGAGTAGAACATGTTAATCGTGGCTGCTCTCTCTCTCAAGACGTAGAAAGCAGAAAATAGTCTCAAGTTCATCAGCAGAAGACATCACTTCACATCAGAAGACATTAGTGTCCATCAGAAGAAACTGAAGAGAGGCTCAAAGAAAAACAAAGAAATGAATGACCTCTACAGCACTGAAGGGCCGACTGTGGTGGAGAGAGAACATCTGACTCAGTTAATGAAAGCATCATACTGTGTCCAAAGAAAATCTATCAATCCTGCCCACCACCATCCATTGCTGATTTAAAAAATGACAGGCCATCTCAAGAAAAGGAAGAAAAGGGAAAAATGATCATTTATTTTTTCCAGCAAAAAACAGCAAGAAACAACGCAGATACAGATAAGGCACATACTGATAAAGTTTGATTAGAGTAGAGCAACCTCTTATGGCCCATGTGTGATCCTCGGAGAGAAAACTGACGCACTTGTTCTACAGGCTGATGTAAGTCATATATATATATATATATATATATATATATATATTGTTTTTTTAAAAAATTTGCTTCTTTTGTATTGTGTTCTTACACCTTTAAATATGTTTGTCAAAATATATCATCACACCATTGCATTTTGTTTTTGCTGTGTAAGTATTAGCAACAGCAGCTGATGTGGAGAAAACACTGATGCTTCCAGACTCTCCAAGACTGAGTGTTTTAGGTAGTGGTTCTCAGAAGGGAACCCATCCTCATGTGGGTGACACCTGACAGTGTAATTATAAATAATTCCTTTCTGTAACTGTATTCTATATGGTCAAAAATGCAATTATATAATCAGGAAAGTTCATTATAGTTTTCACATGAAGTCTATTTTGTTGAAGTTATCAACTGTTCACTGATGGAGACCTGAATGTAAAACTGTTCGTTGGAATTGCAGTCCTAAAGCTATCATAGCAATTGTAGTCCTAAGTCATCATAGCAAAACTGTTCATATCAATTGAAGTCCAAAGCCATCTTCATGGTTTCTAAGTGGTACCATCCATAGTATCTCATCTATCTTTAGGCTGTCTGTGTGGGGCCATCCTCAGCAGCTGTGAGTGGTTTCCAAGTGATGAGAACTCCAACCAAAAGTAGGGCATCAGGATGGATCAGGCAGGTCTGAAGAGAAGAAGGGGTCAGGATCACTGGTATCTCAGGAGTAGCATGTGTAGTGAGATATATGAGAGAGAGAGAGGGGTTTAGATTTAACAAATCTTTATTTGATCATTAATCCTTTTACATCAGACACCTACTGAACCAAGTATTCATATGATTATTTTACAAACACAATAAATATATATACCCCTCAATAATTTACTGTAATAAATCTATTTAAAAAATTTAAAACCAACAACTAATTATACCAAACTTCACACATTACTCCTCCTAAAGTCTGGGTCATGCTGAAGGGATGCAGCTGTTCTCTATCTATTTCCAACCCTCAGATGCTCAATCCTAGTGCATCCAACTTTTACCCAGCAATTCCTTACGCTGCATGAAGACAAGATCCTGGTTTGTATTATGGGATTATGGAGCAAGAGTTCTCCCAAAATCCAGTCCTTCAGTTGTGAAACTTGTCTGTGCACAGAAAAAGTCATTGGCCACACTCTAAACATAGAATGATACTGTAAAATGGAGTCAAGTTGCTCAAGTCTGTTTTATTACACCTCAGTAAAAATAATTGTTTGTCATAACCGAGACCTGATGTTCTCCTTAGAAGAGCACAAGCCACATTGGTCCATCCTGCATCTTCTTCATATAAGTCTTTGTGCCACCTGTAGTCGAAAAGTATTAATCGGACTCCTTATAGGTGCAGTCATATCCTCTCATGGGTTTTCATACAACTGCTATGCAACTGACACTCAACTCATCCTCTCCTTCCCTCCCTCAGACACTCATTTTTCCCTTGTCATTTCAAAACTGAACTACTGCAACTCGCTCCTGGCAGGTCTGCCTCTGAGCGCCATTCGACCTCTGCAACTGATCCAGAAGGAAGCTGCACGACTGTTTTTCAACCTTCCTAAGTTCTCCCACACCACCTCATTGATACACTCCCTCCACTGGCTTCCTGTACCTGCCCGCATCAGATTTAAAACACTGATTCTTGCCTACAAAGCCAAAAACGGACCAGCACCCACTTACCTCAAAGCACTTATCACATCCCGTACTGCATCACACTCCCTCCAATCCTCTAGCACTGCTCTACTGGTCCCACCAACTCTCGAGACAAGGAAAGCATGCATCAAGACTCTTCTTTGTTCTGGCACCTAGGTGGTAGAATGAATTTCCCCTAGATGTCTGATCAGCTGAGACACTGGCAGTCTTCCAACGACATTCAAACGACCTACTTCTTCCTAAAGTACTTAAATTAGCACTTTAAAAAAAATAACTTTGTGTTGTCTGTGTCCTTTTTACTATATTACCTCCCCAACAGGGTTTTTAGACTGATGGTATTCTTAGTCCGTGATCTAGCAAACCAATATCAGAATGTATTTATTGAGACTTCAAAACACTTCAAAACACTTCAAAACACTTCTGTAAGTCACTCTGGATAAGGGCGTCTGCCAAATGCCATAAATGTAAATGGATATCCTCCTGCCCAGTAATAAAAACAGTAATATCATCGGCATAAGCCAATACAGAATGGCATGAGCCTGTGGGGTCTCCTGATATAAGAAAACCTTTCAAGCCATTTCTTCATTTACACAATTGAGGTTCTATTGCTAGGCTGTAGAGTTGCCCTGAGAGTGGACACCCCGTAGAATGCCTCTCTTAACACACTGTAAATTCTAACTAGTTCAGTTTACTTAAAAAAAGTTTGGAAACCAATTGCCTTATTTTTGCTAAGCAAAAAGGTAAAACTGAAGTTAAGTTAATAATTGGCTAAAAGTAAAGAAAGCAAACACTCCCTAAGTAAATTAAGTAATAAACATCAAGTTACTTTAATGTCAATTCTAGTTAACATACTATAGAATATTTATTAATCTTACTTAAGATTTAATAGTAAGACTACTTTATTTATTCCATTAAACTAACAGTGTTATATTGTGTTCTGCAAACATCTTAAATGCTATTAGTCTCAACATGGTTTTAATCTGCCTTTTTAAGCTATGGAGACTTAAAAAACTATGTGTAATCGGTTTCCACATTTTCTTCAAGTAAAGTGAACGTAACTTTTTGTAGTTCAATATGTAAGTTAAATTCTCAACTGTTTATTTTTGTGAAAAACTTTAAGAACATCACAATAAAAATGTTTTTTCAAAATGTGTTCTATTAATCACTCTCTTGGATAGACAGTACCATGCTGTTGTATTTTCAGAACAGGCACTTCAAACAGAGCAGCATAGCAAAAAAATAAAATAAAATTAAAATAAAATACAATACAATAAAATTAAATTAACCTGGGCTATGCAACCCTGAAATACAAACCTTTGGTAAGGTTTTATAGGTAATAACTAACGACTGATTTGAACCATGCACTGGCTACTTGAAATAAGTGCAATTAAATATGCCAATATGCCAACATCTTAAACACTTTAAACATGGCAACATATAGGCATCCAAGGCAGAAAGTGACCAGATTAGCTTAAAAGCTGATTTTTAATTGTCTGAAGTTTGGGTTTGAGATTCTTCCCTCCCAAAGAAAGAAACACCCGCTGAATAAAATCAAATGTGTTCCTCATTGTCTTTGGGTAGTATAAATTTAGAGCGTAGATCAAAACAAAGAGAAGTCATACTGCATGTGGCAAATTTGGGACATCATCCACAACAATTCTTCCCTCCAGAATGATTGCCCGTGTTGCGTCCACATTGAGCGTGTGTTGACGTTTGGCAGGCATGTCTTCAGTTAAAACTGTGAGCAGGCCAACATCTACTTTGCTAAAGTCAGCATCAACATCTATATCCTAAGTAGAGAAAGAAAAATAGGGAAAGCGTGAATTTCTTCATTTGAACACTATTGGAAATGTTCTACAGCAGTGGTTCCCATCCACGTTCCTGGAGGCCCCCCAACACTACACATTTTGCATGTCTCCTTAATCAAGCACACCTGAATCAGGTCATCAGCTCATTAGCAGAGTCTCCAAGACCAGGGCTGTATCCAAAATCACCTCCTCATTCACTATTGCCTATAAGCCCACTAATATAGTTCACCTGATGGAGTGAATGAAAGCAAGTGAGTAAATTCGGACACCGAGTACACCGGAAGGGCTTCCGCTTCTGCATAGTTTGTGCTTGTTGTTTGATTAGCATTTGAAGCAAACTAGCAGCTCCAGTTGTAAGATTAAAGGATTGATCTTAAACTCTGTATTGGAAACTATGTGTAAGCCTTAATCTAATAATCAGTTAAAAAGAACTTTATAGCTGTATTATATACGCTGTATGCCGAGCTTTAAATTATGATCACCAAATAGAGATGACAAGATTCATAGTGTAGGAGTTATAAAACAAAACACATTGTTTCAGAAGACATGATTTAAATCACTGAGCATAAGGGTGAATTACCATTTTTGGGTGAACTATTCATTTAAATTCTGTTTTCTGTTCAACGGAACCTACTGCATGCCGTTAGACAACTTGGAATATAAATACAAGTTCTAGAGACTACTTCATTGTACTTTTACATTGTTCTGAATTATTAACACCATAATACTGAATTAAGAATATATATAACTTTTTTTTTTTTTTTAACAATATGCTACTTGTACTGCTTGATCCACCATTTAGATTATAGAACATTATCTTCTTTTTGTTATGGAGATAAATCACACAAATTATTTACATAATTTTATCTTATTAATTCAAATTGTGTAATGCTGATGAAGCCAAAAGAATTCAATAATCTGTTTGTACACAGTTTCATCTAGTTAAGGCATTCAAATCACCAATGTCATAAATCAAAACTGTTTCAGAAAAGACAAATATAGTATTTACTGCAAACTACCTACAACTTTTAGTATTTTTCATAAACTGATCTATCCTCTAATGGAATAATACAAAATGACAATTTAACAAGGCAGAAACACCAAAAACTTTACTTACAAAGCACATCCTCAAAAATTCCTCCGAGTCATCCCCCAGAAGAAGCACTGCGGTGTGAACATGTGTTACATCAGATGACTACGAAAAAGAAGAGACAGGTAGACATGTTATAGGCCAAGGGTAACCATCACATGCAAATCATGATTCAAAGATGACATCATAAACACCTTTGAATCAACTTGTTGCAAAATTTCATCGTTTTCTTCCCTGATTTCCTCCTTTTTTCTGGAAAATTTCAATCAAGCGATCAAATGTACCGTCCATCTTGTTGCCAATCAAGCTCATGTTTGGGGGCCTCTTTTTCATTTCTTCGACAAGTTCTTTTCTTGTGCATTCTTGACTTTCTTCATCTTCCCCATTAGGAAAGTTTGGCAAGAAATTTAATTCAAATCGCCTCAGTTTTTTAATGCCTGATTTTGTTTTCATCATTGCACCTCTCTTTCCCCCAACTGCAACATCACTACAGCCACATGTATGCAATTTTGTTCTATAGTTTTCAGTAAATTTCAAGCTGTTTTTCCAGCCAGCTGAGCCTGTTGGGGAGCCATGTTCAGTCAAACAGGGATGTGCTTTGATTAGAGCTGCAGCAACTTGGGCAAAATCTTCATCTCTTGGATATGCCTTATAGGTGTACATGTTGTACAATCTTTCATAAAAGCAAGGTTTCCCAGAAGGAGACCGTACTCAACATTGACAGAGAATTTGGGTATTTCAAAAACCTCTGGCTATTCAAACTGTCGTTCAGCAGACAACTGCTCAGATCCTGAGAGAAGTACAGTGTCAGCTTGACTTGAGGAGGGAGATGTGTAGAGGAATTATTTTCAGTGTTGCCCTTTCTGGCAAATCATTAATGTCACTGACATTACATAAGGCATGATTAAAGTCAGGGTCTTTGGGACAGTGAATGCGTATGTGAGCTGTAGCTTCTCTTGCAGCACTTGTTTTAAGGAATCAACATCAGCTGTTTTTTCAGGAATTATTAAATTTCGGATGTCACTGTCATGCACAATAATGCGATATATCATAGACATGGCTAAGTGAAATTCTAAAACAGAAAGAAAAAACAAGTCAAAATTACAAGCAATAATACAATGTAATGTCATTTAGCAGCAGATGTAATACTTCAATGTGACATAGAGCCAGCCTCGGACATTATAAACTGCCAAAGGGAAGGGGTCATTTAGTTCAGAAGGCAGAACAACTTGCAGTGAATGTAAACTGCACAATTCATAAGAGCGTAAATGCTCAATGTACCAGGCAGTCTGAGGTTTGCAGAGGAACATTATGTCAGTGTTGATTGTCAAGATTTTCTCAATCCGCATGAATTCTGGCAAACCTGAACAAGATCCAACTGAAACCACCATGTCTGGGCAGTACTTAATTCCATCAACATAAACACTGGATGAAACTAGCACAGCGCTAAAATTAGGACTCTGCAGCTGTAGATATTCCTCAACATTTTCAGGAAAGGCTGTGATAAGTGAACTACAGACCCTGTCCATTTGTACTCTTGGCTTGAAAAAAGAACTGGCATCCATGTGACAAGCAATTGCCATTTGATGCTTCTTGGCCAGCATTAGGGGGACGTTTTTGAAATTGTGTGCATCACAGATCACTTTCTTGAAGAACTTGTGTTTCCCCTCAAATTTGTCCATAAATTCCTCAATGGCCCATACATTCTGATCAGTTGAGGATAATGCTCCAGGTAGTGATGCTTTGGACGCAGCACAAAGTTTGGAAACACGTCCTGAAGCAAAGCTCTGTGTTCTGAGATCTTCCAGTTCAAGAACTCCACAGTGTCATCAGAAAAGTGGCTAGACAAAGCCAATTCAACAATATCTTTCAACAACATTAGAATTTCCCAGGTATGGTCATTCTCTCTCACTTTCTGGCCAATCAAGTGTGGGAGGAGCCTCAAGAGGGCCCAATTTTCATGGCCATTTCCCCCTATTGTTTGCTTACTTGTGTATGATTTTGGAATTGGCTGTGGCTGACCAGTCCTGTCTGAAAATTTGTATGGGAACTGTTTGATGGCACCATTTAAGGAATCCAGGGAAAAGTAATGTTTGCCAATTAAATCCTGCAAACACAACGCCATCTCTACAGGAACAACACCCTCCAAGAGATCATGCAACAGACCTGGGGGGAAACCACCAATTGCATTAAAGTGCACTCAACGGACAGCTACTCTTCACACCATACTGTGCCACCAAAGTACGATCCTGTTGAACATCTTGAACCTGCTGTTGGTGTTTTTCTTTTGTCCTCATTTCAAAAGAGCCTGACTTAACTTGCTTGAGTTGAATGTCATCCCTTGTGGCCATCCAAAATCTACAAGGGCGATTCACTCTAAAGCTCTCCTGAAAGCCTGCCAACGAATGGGCACCCAGATTATTTGCCAGTACATGCAGAACAGATCCCCTTACACATCCTAACTTCTCAACATATACTCCCTGCTCTTCAAGACATTTCAAGTCTTCAATTAGTGGGTGGAGTATTTTTGAGTAGTCATTTTGCTTAACTACATTTGTTTTACACAGAAGAGCTAGCTGAATAGTGTGCAAAGATGATGTGTGCTTTGCTGGTAAGTTCGCAAGAACCCAGTAGATGGTACACATTTTGTGTTTTTTTCATGATGTTCCAAGTGGATTGGCCACTTCAAAGTCATCTATGTAGAGATTAAGGAATATTCTACAATCACCTGCAAAAAATGAGTTATCTCTATAATGAGTACCATCCCTGTAACTGCTGTATCCCCTTGAGGTCTCACCTGAAGCCATCACCTCATCAAGAACTTCCTTTTTATTTAGCAATTTTTGCAACATTTGAATAATTGGGATATACACATAATATTGCTCATCTCCATCTATTTTGTACTCAACTGGAACAACAACTGAATATTCTCTCATGAAGTATGACGCTCTCCTATTGGTCGTGGAAAGAGGACCTCCTTAATTTGTACAGTGTAACAGCACACTGCTGTCAGTAACTGCCCTGACAAGCTCTTTCACTGTGCTGTCTACCTCACCCTAGTGCTTATCAATAGTTTGCCGTATTGTGCTATATAACAGTGGCTCAGACAATAAATGAATCTGATTCAAATGTTGGATAATTTCTTGTGTCGCAGAAATATGCAAGATTGTTTGCATTTTCAGAAAAAGTGATGCCAAATTTTGTTCCAACTTTTGTTTTGTGTCATCCAAATTGCTTTGTTCCTCTGCCATATTACATTCATCTTCACTGCCTGAGCTGTCAACAAGCGTATGAGCTGTATATTCTTCTATGTGACCAAGTTGAGTGCTTAACACAACCCCCAACTTAAAATGCTCATGGCAGTGGTGCTGGTGTGTCTTACTTTTATGTACATTAAACGTGAAGTACACATTTGTCTCAAACGAACAGTCTTTGAAAGGACATTGAACTATTTCGTTATTCCTCAGATGAGTACGCAAATGGGCAAAATAATCTGACTCGCTACATTGCTCTGTTAAATCACAAACATGGCACTTGTAACAAACTAAAGCATGACCAGAACTACTTGATTCTGTAGTTCTTTGGTGGGAATGGATTTTTGATAAATGTACTTTTAATGCGTTAAATGACTTAAAAGTACATGGACACTCAGTATGAAGACATGGTATTGGAACAACTCGTGAATATGTTCCATGGCTTATGCGGTAGTGCTTAAGAAGTTGTGCCCTCTTTTCTGAAGTGTACGTGCAAGTGCAAAACGTACATTTCCACTGCATAGCAGCTTATCAACTGGTATTCTAGAAAGAAAGAAAAAAAAGTTATTGCATCAATCAAAAGTCAACGAGCAAACAATAAAATCAGATGCAGTGTTTATTTTTTATCTGTGAGACACTTATTCAATGTAGTTGGCCACTCATTTAATAGAAAAAAAATCACAGGTATTACGTATTATTTTAAAACTAAAACTTTTAAAGTTTATTTGCTAACTTATCCACTCTTTTCCTAGCAAGCCTATTGCATTTTAAATTAAGGGAAACACTTCTGGTTTGGGGACGTTTAACTAAAAAAAAACTGAAACAAATAATTTCACATCATAAGGTTGCACTACAAAAAATCCTTAACCGTCAGTTTGACTGAATGAGCTGTAAATTTTCTTTCATGTTCTATTTCAGACATCAGGACATAATGCTTGGTATTTTAATGTGACATGGTATAACAAGAATACCTATGCCCTCCCCTTTAATTTCTAATCCCTGTCATGTGTTTGAGGAGGTGGAGTGATAGGGATTCACTTACAATCTCGACAACAAAAAAAAAAACCCTCAAAATGACCGTTTTATTTGCTGCCTTGATTACTGTAATCACCATAATAAGCATGCATATTTTCGTCACAATACCCATAGCCGTGTTTTTAACGCACCGTGTCAATACTGTAAAAACTCACGTCACATGAGTACAACAACTTTACCCAAGAAATAAACTTTTTTCCAAACCCAAATGCTTTTGAAACATTAAAAAGGTAATCATGTGCTAATTGATCTTGATCAATAGATTAAAGACCCAACATTAAGATTACCACTTAAAGAAACATCAATAACATCCCTTATTAAAAATACAGTATTCATGATTGTATGGCCTGGAACATAATATGTTTGTTCTCTTTTGACATGAAGATTCAAATAATTTTTAAGACTGCTGGATAAACACTTAGAAAAAATTTTGTAATCGAGGCACATTAAAGATACAGAGTGCCAGTTCTTCAACAACCCCAAGTCTCCATTTTAGGCAGGAGTGATAACACAGCATGCTGACAACTATTATGCCCCTCTCAAAACATTCACAAATTATCTTCCCAAAAAAGTCTTCCCCTAAAATACATTGCCCAGTGCATCACACTGCCTCCGCCAGCTTGCGTTCTTCCCATAGTGCATGCTGGTGCCATCTCTTCCCCAGGTAAACGATGCACACGCACCCGGCCTTCCACATGATGTAAAAGAAAATGTGATTTATCGGACCAGGCCACCTTCTTCCATTGCTCCATGGTCCAGTTCTGATGCTCACCTGTCCATTGTAGGCACTTTTGGCAGTGGACAGAGGTCAGCATGGGCACTCTGACAGGTCTGTGGCTACACAGTCTCACAGCACTCTGTGTTCTGACACCTTTCTATTATAGCCAGCTTTAACTTTTCAGCAATTTGTGCTACAATAGCTCTTCTGTGGGATCAGACCAGACAGACTAGCCTTCACTCCCCACGTGCATCAGTGAGCCTTGGGAAAGACCAAGGAAGGAAATTTCAAACCTCTTTACATCCAAAAATTCTGTAAATAAACTATTTTTCTAAAAGTCTCATCCAAGAAATCATTGATCTCTTCTAATGTGTGAGAGATCTGATACATCTGAAAAGTCAAAGCATCATCATCGCTCATTTCCTCATCAACTAATTCTACTGTTTGCCCTGCCACCCCTGAAATCACTGTCCCACCTTCACTCAGCTCAGCAGTAGAGTCTGAGCCTACACCCTCTGCACTATCTGCACTGCTCATCTTACCTACTATCTTCAAACTTTCCACAACATCAGTCTGTCCTGACACCTGTACCCCAGCGTTCTCACTATCAGTAACAACAGTCTTAGCTGAAATGTCCTTAGTTTTACTCATACTCTCAGTACAGTTTGGAAGTTGTTCATTACCTACATTCTCCTCACCTTATTTATGGTCTGAACCTCAACTATCGCCCCATCCTTTAAAGCGTTATCTATGCGTTCATCTGGAGTTTTACTCGGGCCTGCCTCACTCTGCTTCAACGCTAAAGGGACAGGAAAACAAGCCTAATACCGCCACACTCACAACAGCGCATCTCCCCTGTACTTGCATACAACATATACGACTTCCCTTCATATACGCAGCGAAAAGACACATTTTTAAGCCAGAGACTTCAGAAACATGTACACCTGTCGCATAAACAACAGCAGCCTACATGTTTCAGAGTCACGTTTTAAGTGCTGAGCAGAACCATTCTCGGAACTCCGCTGGCGAACTTGCTGAACCGAGAGAGCTGCTGCTCAAAATCCGCATCGGGAATGAACGGTGGAATATTAGAAATTGTTACCTAAGTTGTTGGACAAACTAAAGGTTTAACAGGAACAAAACCAACATTCACCAAAATCCCGTTCTCGACCAGTCGATTCACTAGTTGCTCCTGTTTCGGAAAAACCACCACAGCCTTGTTCATCCGAGACGCCGAAACAATATTGTCATGGCCCACACGCTCGGCCACATCCAGCAGCATGTCTTCGACAGACACTCCCGCATTAGTGACACACCTGACACCAAGATAGCAGTAATCCAACAAATACATGATCCAAATTTAGAATCAAATTATCAGAGAAACAAAAAATAGAAAGGACCCTTTCCAATTTCCCTCTCCACGTGAACATTTATTTATTAATTTTATTTATTTTAAATTCAATAATTTATTGAATTTAAAGCAGTATATTGGTAAACAATATGTTACATGTTGTTATTGTAATAGATTATTTTTCCATCATTTTTGCAGTAATTCAATTTTACAACAACATCCTCTCTGTTGGGGTAATTACAGCATTTTATTGGCAACTAGGTAGCAACTGTAAATCAGTGAAATTACAAAAAAAAAATACTATAAAGGGTATTACAATTTCAGTACACTGTTACTGAAAAAAAAAAAACCTGTATTTCACATACAACAATTAACCGTAAATTACTTTCCAGTATTATGTTGTAAAACTAATTTACAGCAATTAACATCATTTTTACAGTACATTACTGGCAACTTTTTTGCCTGCTAATTCCTGGAAATTCTACAGTAAATTTCTTACAGTGTGAGCTATCTTTCTGCCCCAAATGAATTATTTAGAAAAACGACAAAAAGTTTTAAATTTTAGCCAAGAAAAAAGTAATTTTTAGCAAAAATTTAATAGCAAATTTCATCTTCCTATATCAAATGGTTGAGGAGATATATGCATTTTTTTAGTTATAGTGCCCCATATTGGGCCATTGTTATGAAATTTGAGGGATGGCCAGAGGGTGTCCTACTGAATATGTATTATAAGTTCACAGAAATTTTACTTTGCATTCAGAAGATACAGCTCTTTTAGTACATACATGCAATGACAAGTAATTGACCTGCAACTGCCAAAAGTTTTGGCCAATCAAAATTGTTTTAGTATGATTTTAACAGTAAACTCTCTACTTGCTGTATTTCGTATTTTATGGTCATCAGATGAATTGCCTAGGATTAAAAAGGACTTTTTTAAAAAAAAAAAAAAAAGAAAAGAAAGAAAATATATTAGAAACTATATCAGTGAAAAGCTGATCAAACCATATGGCAAAAAAGATGCAGGAGGACACAGGAATTCTGCTGATACAACACGTTTTACTCTATTCCCTACAGTTGTGAAGGTATACACCAAAAGGTAAATTCATTTATTATAGCGCCCCCTTCTGGTGGGTATGAACCATTTCACTTGGGGTGGGATATGGGACCCAACCACCAAATATGGTGCCAATATTTTAATGATAACCTTGTATTACAGCTGTTTAAGTAAATTAGGCTCCGCCTCATTAGAATTTATTGACATGTGGTAGCCATATTATTTACAAATGTTGTTACAATTGTTTGATCATTATTTAGGGTGCTGTAAATCTTTCTGGATGACCATAAAAATACTGCAGTTTTATTCAAAGTAAGATGACTGATATATTATGAATATATGTCAGCACACTCTGTGCTGACCTTGTGATATCTTTTGTTCTTCTTCTGTTTTGTTTTAATAAACGTGTTTAGAGTACATACACTCCGTTAAACACGTCAACCACCACTTCTGTTCTCTGCTGACGCCTTTGTCTGATGCCTTTGTTTCTGCAGATATTGCATATAGATAACTATAAATACTCCATGTCTGCCTCAGTAAACTTTGAAGTGCCTTGCTACTCAAACACTGACTTTGGGTGTGTTTGTACCCAGCCGGTACAGAGGTTGTGGCAGCAGCGCGAACACAGACTTCCTGATTCTAAGTGAACCCAGGAAAATCTATCAATGACTGAAGAATCAGGAGTCCAAGAGCCAGGTTATAATAAAAGAGATGGTTTATTGCATGCATGAAGACAACCTGGGTGTTCTACAGTTTAAACAAAAACTGGACACAGTCGACTTTTGTACTAATGTGTACATGCAAAGGACACACTTGAAACCATATAGATAAAGCCCAAATCTAAAAAAAAATACAGACAAGAACAAGGACAATAACATTGTGACCCAAAAAAAAAAAAAAACAGACATGTACATCATGCATAAATCATATTGAATTGATCATAAATGATTGAATCATAACATAATCATGGTAAAATAGAAAATAATCCCACAAGGGTCACAGTCAGCTGAGTAGTTTGATACCAACATTGGGAGGATAGGAGAAAAATCATAGGTTCTCAAAAGTAGGTTTTGCATATAATGCAAATTAGCTAAAAATTTAAGTGTGAGGAGTGAACTGTTTCTTGAGGCTTGTTTTGCTTGGGAGAACTCAAAGGAATAAGTAGCAATAATTTTCACTGTACAACTTACAGTATTCATGATATGAGCGAAAAAGTAAAATGCTTCGTTAGAGTGCCACCGTTAGACCGATCAGGCTCATCTCTCTTACACAGCTAGCATCTCTTACACAGCTGAGAAGCTGGAGGGAGTCCTACCTAATAACCAAGTTTCAGGTCTGTAGGACTTACAGTTTAGTCTGTACCGTCAGTTTCAGCAGAGAAAAATAATAATAAATACTGTATAGCCACAAGTGACCATATATATAATAAATAATGAGACTATAAATGAACATACTTATCAATTTTGTGATGATAGCTCAATTCTAGCTGTGTAAAATGCCTTCTGAAACCTAACTGGCTGAATGTGGCCATGTTTTTCAAGTAATTCAGTGATTAATAATCCAGTTACAGATTAGCAGTTTGATGCAGCACACCAAATTTCAGCTCAACTAGACTTTTGGTTCCTGAGAAACAGCTATTAGGAATTAACTCCACTCCCTCAATTGGTGACCATGCCCCAATCTTTGCAGACATCCTCAGATCCTTGTACTGAAAATGTCTTTCAAGTTTGGTGCAAATCTATACCACCAATCATGAATTACAGCTGTTTGAGTAATGTAGCTCCACCTCCTTCAAAATTATTGATGTATGGCAGCTATATTGTTTACACATGTAAACATGTCTCTTATAATTATTGAGTTTCACACTCTACTGAGTAGTTTGACATCAGAGTTGTGAAGATAGGCCAAAAATCCTAGGACTAGCTTGCAAATGTAGGTTTCACATATTATGCAAATACTCACAAAGTTCAGTACAAAAGGCAGTTTTTTTTTAGTGTGAGCAAATACATTAAGCTAAACAAGAATTTTCACTGTGTGCATAAACATAAATCATGCCCAACCCCCACCCACCCCCCAATTCCGGTTTTGTGATGATAGCTCAATGGTAACCCTGTCAAATGCCTGCTGAAAACTGATGGGAAGAAGAAGAACAAGAAGAAGAAGAAGAAGAAGAAGAAGAAGAAGAAGAACAAGAACAAGAACAAGAACAAGAACAAGAACAAGAAGAAATCCTAACAAATACAATAGGGCTCCAAGCACTATGTGCTTGGTCCTCTAGTAGCCAGCAGCTACTGCAACTTACCTTTACAATAAACTGTGTATAGTACCGTGTAAAGAAAACTGAGTATAGCCAATGTTACAAAATACTAGATAAAATACTACCTGCTATATTATTACATTAATAAATTTATATAAATTCTACTCAAACACTGAAAAAGAACGGTGTGTATGGCAGGATAGCAAGGAGGAAGCCAATACTCTCCAGAAAGAACACTGCTATCTGTCTGAAGTTTGCTCAAGACCACGTGGATAAGCCTTTTGGAATAATGTTCTGTGGATGGATAAATCCAAAATAGAACTTTTTGGTTTAAAAGAAAAGTATTATGTTTGGTGAAAACCAAACACTGCATTCAAACAAAACAACCCCATTCCAACTGTGAAGCATGGGGCTGGCAGTATCATGGTTTGGGGCTGCTTTGCTGCCTCGGGTCCAGGACAGCTTGTCATTATTGGTAGACCTCTGGACTGTGCCAGCAAATTCTATAAGAGAATGTCAGGGTATCTGTTCATGAACTGAAGCTTAACCGTATGTGCAGCAAGACAATGACCCTAAGCACACAAGTAAATCTACAAAGAAATGGATGAAGCAGAAGAAATTTAACATTTTGGAATAATCACATCAAAGTCCAGACCTTAACCCAATAGAAATGTTGTGGAAGGAACTAAAAAGAGAAGTTCATGAAAGGAAGCCCACCAATATCAATAGCAGATTTGTATGGAGGAATGAGCCAATATTCATCCAACCTGTTGTGCAGAATTGATCACCAGTTCTCGGAAACATTTGGTTGAAGTAATTGCTCCTCAAGGGGTTAACCCTAGTTACTGAAAGCAAAGGTTCACATACTTTTCACATATTTAACATACAAAGATATTTAAGGTTGGATAATTTTGCTCAAGGATCATTTGGCTCCTCCCATTTAGATTTTTTATTTATTTACTTATTTTATTTATTTATTTATTTATTTTTTTGCTAAACGGAGGTGCAAGGCAAATGTGCTAACCACTTGTCCTTCCCACACACACACACACACACACACACATATACATTCTGGGACCATCTGGTCTACACTGGAGACCTTCTGCAATTGTTACACAGACTCATTCTTGGGAACTGAATTAACATGCCAGACCCTAGGGTTAGCCTACCTGGTTGGGGGTCCACCCTGCCGTAAAACACATTGTGTCTCTCCCATTTGGTACTCTGGTAATTATACAAGAGCCTCAGGCGTATAAAAGGTATGCATTATACAGTATATTAGATGCATTACAGGAGATGCATTACCATCACGTATCCTATACTCTGTCCATTGACTTTATAAGTTCTATTTATTTCTATTTACTGTACTGCATATCATGCATTTGTTTTTTTGTTTTTTTGTTTGTTTTTGCAATAAACCCATTTATTACTTTATCTCTAAATACTCAGTAGTTCTTCTACAAGAACGTATGGTGTATTAAGAGTTCATGATTTGTATGATTTATATGGTTATAAGAAATAGTTTTCTAGCTAGTTTTTTAGTATGTTAGAGACGTCTGAAAATGACCTCTGACAAGCTACACTCTTAAAATCGATGTGTTAAAAATGTACAAAAACGTGGTAAAAATGTGTAAAAGCATTTATAACACATTTTGTGCTACTACAGACACACTGTGTGTAAATAAACTGCTTAACTTTACAAATGACTGTGTGAAAACAGATTAAGCAATACTTAATTAATTAAAAGGTATATTTTGCTTTCCAAATAATCAAAGGGCGACGTCTACTTTGACAATGGAATTTATTTATCATGTTGCAAATATGAAATGAGCCTTTGAACATGCTGGGGAAACAACACTAGACTACGAGAACGCACATGCTGCGTCTGTGCAGTGAATGAAATGCGGCTGTCTGCGTCAGGTGAGTGAATTTAATTTGAACATAGTTATAATAGTAAAAATTTCTCCACCTAGTGCAAGAATGTTTTGTGTTGATTGTCCAGGAAACATAAGTTGTTCGTTTTACCTTTATTATGCTGTCTCCATTGTTTTGTAGCCAAATACATCGTGTCTAGGTCAGCGAGCGTGCGTTGTGCGTTAAAAAGGGCGCCATTTTGTGCTACCCGAGGAGTCACTGACTATTTAAAATTTAGTGGTAACGTGATAAAGCCAGTAATGATGTAATTTGTTTTCTCATTGTATGTATGTATTTAATATAGGCTGCTTTATGCCTACAGATGTACTCATTATTATTATTTTTTTATCTAGGTAATGGAAGACGAGGACCACATCACAGTTACTCTAACAATTTTACACAGGGTGCTTGCAACTGTCTTCACAGACAGGAAGTAATGGAGAAAACACGGGGTTATGAGTATATGATTGTTTAACAGCTGTAAAGTGTATTTTTCGCACTCAAAAGTTTTATAAATATTGTCCAGTAACACAGTCTAGAGTGTGTCAATGTTTGTGTTATAAACATTTCTACAACTTTCTGCTTTTATTGAACTTTTTTCAGCTATCCATCTAGTACAGAAAAGCTGGCACTAGCAAAAGAGATTGTGTCATTTTTCCGCTCATTAAGGAATGAGCGGAAAAAGTCTCATTTGGTGAAAATGAAGGACATGCGAGGATGTTTTTCCATTATTCATTTATGATTTAGAAATGACTTACTTGGCAATGTGTATACAAACTATACTTGACTCCAACCTAATACTATTTTTTGAATTACTAATGTCAGAAGCATTTTTTTGATGGGCCATCACACAGTGGCTTTATAGAAATGAGACTACTGATCATCAGACAGAAGCTTCAACAGAGCCAGCAGATCTACAATTTGAAATGTCATCATTGTACACAGCAACCTTCTTTGCCAAGTCCTGATGAATCAGCGCCAAGTGAGTGGTTGACCCTGATAAAGAGGATGCGACCAACATCAGATAATTCATCATCAATAAAGACTGCAGTTGACCAAACCTTCGGTTACTAAAGGAGATGGATAACAACAAAATCACCAAGCTATCCATGCTAGCCTTGGTAATACAAATGCTCAGCTAAGCTGCAGAGAACTTTACACATAGTTTGTATTTCATAATTTGTAATAGTAATATTTCTTTGTTTCTGCTCTATACACCCAAGGTAGACACTGAATTTTCCAAGCTTACAGATGGGAAAGAAGACATGTTTATCAGGAAAAGGGAGGGGACCATTAAAAGAAATAGCTTCCTTGGAGAAGAAAGTGGACATCAGACACTTATTGGAGAAAGCTGACAATCAGCATGATGGTACGGTTTTCCGCCACTATATCTGGCATGTGCACTCATTTCTGAATGTAGTTACATGAGAAAATGACGTAAAGTTTTAACATTTAATTCATGGTATAAAGATAATCACTTCAGATAGAATTTTGTTTTAAATTGATCTTTTGCATGTGTCCTGCATCTTTAATCCATCAAGATGAGCTGTGCTACACTACGTTAAAGTTCCTCATTCATCTTCTTCCACCCATGGCATCTGGGAAAAGTGTTGCCGGCAGTAAATGCTGTTTGAATTCTGCTGTCTCATACCTGTTGGAGTTGGTGCCGCTTTGCTTTGTTACTGTGTTAGTTTTTAATAAACAAAGTTGTTTCTCATGCAGCAACATGACACTTTTCATGGTTTCATTCCTGTAGGCTGGTACCAGTGTGACCTCAGCGTGACTGAGCCGCAGTTAGTTTCCGCAGTTAGGTTCTCTAGGAAAAGGAGCCCAGTACGTAATTGTGGCAAAGAATGATTCTTTCGCGCTTCCGCTTGATGTTGAAACCTAACTTGTGCTGTAGACAAACTAGTCAAATTCTACTGGCTGTGCAATCTTCAGTATCCGTGCCAACTATCATATGTTTTTTCATTTTTTATGAAATATTTGATAATGACTGATAAAAACAGAAAGCAAATGGTAGCTCAGTCAGTCATGACTCAAAGCTCTAAAATCTTTTCCTGACAACAGTAAAATCAATATACCTGAGAAAATTATATGACTACAGTTTAGCATTTTATATATTTATTAATAACTCTGTACTTGACACTTTGATTTACTCAAGCTCCATCTTAAGTTGCAAATCAGGTAATAGCATGCACGCCCACGTCCAATAATATGGGCAGGCGACGGGTGGACCCACTGTCCACCTGGCCATATCTACTGCGCAGACTCTGGCTCCACTTTCCACAAGATGGCAACTACCATTTTGACTGCAAAAAGTGGGGCGTGAAAGTGCAGTGGGAGTGAATGCTGCCAAGTTGTCCACTCATATATACAGTCATTGGTTTGTATGTGTATGTGCAAAAACATTGCATTTTACAAATCTCACGATACTGTTTAGTGGCTGGTAATGGAATTATATAATAAATTTGAATTTTTGCTGTTGACTCCGTTGGATTAGGTTTTGTTTGTCTACCTGCATTTTGTCTGGTTTTGCTGAAAGTTACTAATTTTTACTGTTTTCAGTTTTGTTGCGAAGTTTTTTGTCGTTACACCCCCATCTGTTGCTCATTGGCTATATTTACGTGCAAAAGTTTGCACTAATCCAGATGAATTCAGTCTAAATGCAGATTCTGAATGGACTGTTTATATCACATGCCAAACTCAAGGCCCCACGCATTCTGCAGAACGTGTGACATGAAAACGGAAGAGAAAAAAGATCTATACTGTACCCAGGTAATCATGCACGCTAAGCACGTCACACAGGAAAACTGCTGCTTTTTAAGTGTTTCGGCCGATGTCCTGGATTTAAAGTCTTCAGAGTTAAAAGACGATGCCGTGGCAAATGGAACCGATTTGTAAGCCAGCTTTCATCCTCCTAAAAAGTCATCCCTTATAATACAGGATTGTCTTGTACAGAAAAATATAATGCCGTGGCCCTTACTGAGTCATTAAGGTACGCGATTTGTCCCATGTTCTCATATACATGTCATATCATTTCATTCATGTACTTCACAAGTCTTCACAGTGGTGAAAAAAACATAATGGTTAATAAAATCAAACCAGTTTCACAAGAAATTGGGGAGAAGCTCAAAATCAGTGTTATGGAGCAGAGACTGACAGACATGTGGTATTGCACGTCAACGTCATTGTCCTGGTTATGGAGACTCAGTCGCGCTGTTCTTAAAAAAATGACTCCCAGTGAAAGTGCGCCCGTGAATGTGTGGAAGTAAAGATGTGAATGTGACTGATAGATTTTCCTGGGCTCACTTAGAATCAGGAAGAAGTCTGTGTTCGCGCTGCTGCCACAACCTCTGTACCGGCCGGGGAAGAGAGTGCCAAAGAAACACACAAAGTTTGTTTCTTTTGAGTAGCAAAGCTCTTCAAAGTTTACTGAGGAAGACAGGGAGTATTTATAGTTATCTATATGCAATATCTACAGAAACAAAGGCGTCCGCAGAGAACAGACGTGGCGGTTGACGTGTTTCACGGAGTGTAGGTACTAAACATGTTTATTAAAACAAAACAGAAGAAGAACGAAAGATATCACGAGGTCAGCACAGAGCGTGCGGACATATATTCATAATATATCAGTGATGTACAGTCCTGTCGCTTGCGGCAGGTAATAATCATGTCTGAGTGGCTAAAGAACAGAAGACAGAGTCGAATCAATCGACTCCTTTTACCAGAAGATTTTACCAGCACAGAAGATATGTTATGTTGCTGTTGTTGTTTAATAAATGTTCATATTATGTACTGCTCTTTTAAGATATCTGAATTGAATGATGAGGGTAAATATTATTAACTGAAATTAATTAGCCATTAAATAATCAGGCTCTTAGGCTAATTAAATCCATAGAGGCAGGAAAATGGTTTAAAAACAGCAGCATTTTTAACAGGTGGAACTCGGTGTGGACGGGAATGCCGCCATTGTTACCAAGTTTAGTCCTTCTTGTTAGTAATTTGTATGCCTGAAATACCCTTAAATTTGTATTTCAAACAGGGATTTGTGATGTGATGGGCGTCAAACTAACATTCTGAGGAGATGTGGACTGACCTTAGTAAATTTCAGCGTGTTTGTCAGCTGTTAAGTGAGTATGTTAAAACGGTACAAAAAATAAGAGAAAAAAACCCTTTCTTTCTTGTGCTGTTATTCAATGACCTTTAATACTGGTATCATTAGAAGTTGAGTAAAGGTGTTAAAGTTTCAACACCCAGAGCATCCTTACGCCTGAATGTTAGCAAAATATAAATGAACAAATTAAATGTTTATTAAATTTACTGAGGTCACAAACTCACAAACTCTTCTTCTCATG
Organism: Pangasianodon hypophthalmus; assembly: GCF_027358585.1. NCBI lineage: Eukaryota > Metazoa > Chordata > Actinopteri > Siluriformes > Pangasiidae > Pangasianodon > Pangasianodon hypophthalmus. Next base: position 15,532,224 of record NC_069724.1, on the reverse strand, counting down.
GTCTGTTTAATAATAACACTTGAATGACCATAAAGAGAAGAGAAATAATTAAAAATCATTAAAAACCCAAGCAGGGCAATTAAAAACTGAACACGCTGAGTAGACTCATGCACTCCATGTTATTATGGTAAAGCAGTCACTAAATCTTGCTCCATGCATGTGCACAATTTAGGATTGCATTACAAATAATATATAGATAAACTTAGATTTTACAATGTGTCAATTTGTAAAACATATAAACAGTTCATTCAGGACCTGCAGTCAGAATTAGTTAATCTGTACTGGGAAAAATCGAGCTGTTTACTGTACATGAACCTTTTTTTTCTGTTTGAGCACTTCGTCAGGTTATAAACAGATTACTAGGTGGCATGTAAACCCTAGGTTGCACTGGTAAAACCCTGGCTTGCTGTTCCTACAACCAGGTTTGATGCCTTCTTCCGGCAATGTAGTAAAATACAAGTCTGTATACTTGTAAAATACAAGTATTCAGCTTTTTGACCCAGGTTCATGACCCAATCCCATTTTCTTAACTGGTTATACATTTGAATAAGGACTCCAACTTAAAAGTAAATTGCTTGAATATCTGATGCTCAAAAATGATCAAAACATGTAGAGATTTGTAAACAAGATGGCCACCCCATGCTAATCAATTCTTTAATCGCAAAGCTTAATTTACTCAAATAAATATAACATATGACATTTTAGTTGCATTTAAATGAAATTGAAAGGCTTATTCAGGACTTAATGCTAAAACACTGTACCATCCATAGGGTGTGGGGTTAAATTCAAATAACATTTGTGTTTGTTTCTCAGGCACCATACATCTGATTGAGCTGAAATTTGGTGTATTGCATCACTGTACTTCTCAGTGAGTGGACTTCTACTGCCAACTAGATTACTTCAGAAACGTGGCTGGCAGCAGTCAGTTATCTTGCAGCCCACACTTCACAGTGTTAGCATTGAGGTATCATTACAAAACTTGAATAGTACTATCTATGGTTGCTTTAGTGTTCTACGCAACTTGGTGAGAGCTACCTACCTGTGGTGCGATCTGAACATGGTGCCTGGCCACAGATTGCTGCTTACAGCTATATTTAGTAAGATTTTTAGGGCTCCACTTAGTGCTGGAAATCTATTGTTAGGGGTTCAAGCATATGGAATCCTCTTGTTTTTGTTTGGATTTTTAAGTGCTCAAGCATGAAATTCTGGAACCCTATTGTTTTTCTTTGGAATTTCATTCTTTTTCTTCTTTCTCTTATTATTTTTTTTCTCCACTAAAATGAATCATGCAGCCTAAACCATAAAGTGTATCAGCATTAAACTTTAAACATAGGTGCAGTATCTCAACTGATACTCAGAATAAATTAAGTGACCATATTGTGCATGGTCTTTGTGTTTTCACATGTTCAAATCATATTGAAATTTAAAAAAAAAACAACAACAATTTGAAATATCAATTCAGGCAGAGTCTAATTTACCCAAACCTGTAACTCATGACTGCTTGTGTGGACACGCAACAAAACTTGAAACCCATGTACAGGACAAGATTCTTAGATGATTCTGTGGAATGTTTGGGGCATGGTCATATGCAGGGGGCAAAGTTAAGGTCAAATATCCATTTCTTAAGAATGAGCTGATACATGGTAGGCTGCATCTATGTCCTAATCTGTGAAACACCTTTTGACAATGGCATTATTACTTAAAAACATGGCCGCCATTGGCCAATCAGTTTTCAGCAGGCATTTGACAGAGTTTCGATTGAGCAGTCAACACGAAACTGGAACAGGTTTGGATAGGAGCTACAATCTGATGCAATATCATGTAATCTGGCACTATTCATGTTTTTGCACACACACAAAAAAAACATATCCCTTGGAAAATTAGGTGTACAGTTAAATGTCTTATTGATCTTGATTCTTTTGCAGAAACTTAAAAAACATTGCTATTTGGATCATACTACTGTATAACCACCTCCTTTCAACCTTATGATAATTAGAATAATATGTGAAACTTACTTTTGCCAACTAGTCCTAGGCATTTTGACCTATCATCAAGAAATACTCAGAGGAGTCTGTTCATCAAAAGGTATTCAAATCATATTGAGATGTGTAAAATTATGGCCACCACATGCCAATCAATTTATGTGAGGTGGAGCCTAATTTACTCAAACTCATACTCAAACTTCTGAAGTTTCCAAAGTTTGGGGGTGGAGTTACATGAGATACTGAATCGGGACTTCAGGGTATTTCACTGTACATCCTAATTTACAAAAGATATGTTTCTTTCAATTTGCAAATTGGACTTACTGATCCTGAGGTCCCGATTCAGTATCTCATGTGCACTGTGCCTTCACAACATTTAGCCCTGCCCACTCACATTTAAGATAATTTGCATAATATGAAATACCTACTTTTGCAAAATATACCAAGGATTCTGGGGCTACCCTCACAAATTTGGAGTCAAAATACTCAAATAAAATAAAATAATAAAGTAAAATAGACAGTGGAGACTGTGCTTCAGGAATTTCCCAAAACATTTTGACATTTGTCCAATAAATTTTACTGTCCAATAAATGTAACAGTTATTGTCTGTTTTAGTAAAATCCATAATACTAGTATTTAACTGACTATTGTCAAAGTTTATTTTACTTACATGTAAAAACGCAGCTAAGAAACACCAATAAAATCCATCTGCAGTCTCATTTTACATAACATTAATGGACTACCAATTGAATAAAATAAATGGGCTTTGTGACAAAAGCCAGAATGACCAGTGTTGTCAGGGAGCTAGTGAAGCATCATATTTTAAAAGAGTACCTTTTGCTTCTATTCTCAATGCATACACATTTTTCAACATTTGTTGAAAATGTAATGCTAATGTGTCTTGCCAGTTTTTATGTATTTGCAACAACAGGCACCCCTGTAACATAAATAGTTTATAGGTCAAAAGGATTTGTGTAACATTTTAATATATATATATATATATATATATATATATATATATATATATATATATATATATATATATATATATATATATATACACACATGTGCAATATCATATTACACCACAAGATGGCAGCATCAGGCTATAAATCTTAATAAATAAGTATTTTTGATGTTATTTCTATTCCACATTTATTAAAACAGTTCTTTCAAAGCCACAATACTAGCTCATTTAGTTGACGATCAATCATCTTTCTTGTCATATATTGACATTTTTGTGTCTATGGTGCTGTATTACATTTTTGCTAATTATTTTGTAATGTGGAACATTAGTGGAAATTAAATAAATAAATAAATAAATAAGTGTGTGTGTGAGAGAGTGCGCTTTTAGGGCTGAGTCAATCCACCATGCATGTGCAAAAACCTTGCATGTTCCAAAACTCATGACACTTTCTGCACAAGAGGTGAAATGAAAACAGGATACGAAAGAGCTACATTGCACCCAAGTGAACACTGCACACCAAGCACCTCATACAGGGAAGCTACAGCGTTAAAAGAAGATGCCGTGGGAAACCAGCTTTCAACCTCGGAAAAAAAAAAATCATACCAGTCTTAAAACATCCTTCCCCTCATAACCTGACCTTCCCTCAGCTGAGGTATTTGGCTTATAGCTACAGTATGCAATAGATCAGCCTGTCTTCCATTTATATGGCGAAGTTTATTTTGTTATAATTGTATGGCTAGTTTTATATGTCTTAATTTATGGGTTTGTGTTGGCTTTATTTATTTTTCATATTGTTTAATTAATGCCAGTAATATGAAAACAACTGGCTTTCACAAAATTTTCTCGATGGTACTCTTAGTTCCTGACCTAGTGAACTAATGGGAAGATGCGTTTTAGTTAAACCTTACCAGGCTTTTTTACGGTAACATACTGGCATCACTGTTGCCGTGTAGTTACTGTAAAAACCTGCTTACAGTAAGCTACAGCAATGGCTGTTTACAGTTATATACTAATTACTGTAAAAAAAAAAATTTAAATTGTACAGTAACAAGCTGTAATGGTCCTATACAGTAAAAAATAGATTACTGTAATATAGGACCATATTATTGCTGTTTAATTTTAAAATACATTTTATTGGTATCTTTACATTTTTATTGGTATCTTTACATATACATTATATATATAATGTATATAATGTATATATATATAATGTATATGTAAAGATACCAATAAAAATACATGACAAGAAGTTAATTGACCAGGTGCGGTCTATTCCCTCGTTACTTCAAGACAAATGAAGCAGATAAAAGGTCTGGAGTTGATGTCAGGTATTGAGTTGGCATTTAGCAGCTGTTCGACTGGAGCTACCCATATGAAGTCCAAGGAGATCTCAATGCAAGTGAAGGAGGCCATCATTAGGCTGAAAAAACAAAATAAATCTATAAGAGAGATAGCAAAACCTTAAGTGTGGCCAAATCAACAGTTAGGTACATTCTTAAAAAGAAAGATAGCACTGGTGAGCTCAACAACATCGAAAGGCCTGGAAGACCACAGAAGACAACTAAAGTGGATGATCGCAGAATCCTTTCCTTGGTGAAGAAAAACCCCTTCACAACATCAACAGAAGTCAAGAGTACTCTGGAGAAGGCAGGCATATCATTGTCAAAATCTACAATCAAGAGACACCTTCATGAATGTAAATACAGAGGGTTTACAACAAGGTCTCTCTGCTCACATTCAGCCAAATGCTACAAAACTCATAGGACGCCGCTTCACAGCGCAGGTGGATAATGACCCTAAACATACTGCGAAAGCAACTCAAGACTTTTTGAAGGCAAAGAAATGGAATATTCTTCAATGGCCAAGTCAGTCGCCTGATGTCAACCCAATAGAGCATGATTTTCACTTACTGAAGGCAAGACTGAAGGCAGAAAGACCCACAAACAAGCAGCAACTGAAGGTGGCTGCAGTGAAGACCTGGCAAAGCATCTCCAGGAAGGAAGCTCAGAATTTGAGTTGTGAGAACATGGGCTCCAGACTTCAGGTAGTCACTGACTGCAAAGGATTTTCATCCAAGTATTAAAATTATGGTTATATTTACAATTGTCACTTTGTCCAAATACCTTTGAGCCCCTGAAAATGGAGGTACTTTGTTGAAAATGGCTGTAATTCCTAAATGGTAAATGCCATATTTTTGTGGAACCTCTTAAAATAAAGCTGAAAGTATTATATCTTGATTGTTTTATTTCAAATCCATTGTGGTGGTGTATAAAGGCAAAATCACACACACACACACACACATTATATATATATATATATATATATATATATATATATATATATATATATATATATATATAGACAGTAAAATAGTAATAGTTACTAATAATGAAAACTTAATGAACATTAAACACAGATGAATTCATTTAATGACACATTAAACACATACAGAAACACGTTTAACTTACTGGTTAACCATATGTAATAATAAATATAAAAGTTATTTAAAATATATAAACATTTCAGCTGTATTACAAACATCTAACTACAATAATAAACATTAATTATTACATTAATAAATAAACAAACATAAAACACATTTTAGGTAACTTAACCAATGTACTCAATATAATTACACAATATAAACATTCCAACAGCATTAAAACAGATTTAACATAGTACTAGTGGTAACAATCAATAATAAATATAAAGAAACAATCAATCAAGATAAAAGATTGATAAAAAGGTAACAGTGTAATAAATATAGATTATGCCATCCATATTATTCACTTCAGGAGTGCAGTGTGTCCATCATTGTATGGCCAGGATGAGGAAATCCCTGAAGAAAAAAAACTGTTACCCAAAGCACAATCTAAATACAATTTAAAGCACCTGAATTCATCACATAGCATCCCCACATTGCTGAAAGTCTTATCTATCAGGCTAAACACACTTCAGTCATAAAATGGAGATTGACAGAATCTGCATCTGTACATTGTATAAATGTATTCTTGACTCACAATAAAGATTAACAGATGACAGAATTTGAAGAATTTTGAAGTGGTCAATTCCAGCTAAACTTAATTAAGGCCTATGTGGGGGGAGGCCTTAATTAACTGCTTGAGGTATGTTTCATGAAGCCAGAATGTTCAGCTATTAAACAAAAATTGTTTTGTGTCATACCTGTGATTTGTTCTTTCGTCATGTGTCATACCTGTGATTTGTTCATTCATTTTTTTTGTTCAAAAAAAAAAAAAAAAAAGCTGCGTGAACAAAGTGTGGTGATTCCACAATTTATGCCAGGGGCTGGGATTTTCATGAATACCAAATTTCTTGTGTAAATACTCCTAAAAACATTTATGGTGTTTAGGGTTTATATATGTTTTCCCGTCTTACAGTCTCAGTTTATTACTCAGCTCTTCATCTTATTCAATAACTACATTGAAACTAATAGCAAAAGGTATGTAGTCCTGTATACAATAACCCGGTTGCATAAGCGAGTACAACGGTTGAACTAAAACTTTGTTAAAGCACCTTTTGCTTGTAACACAATACTCAGTCTTTTTTGGGTAAGGGTCTACCAACTTAGTTCATCTTGAACAATTTTATTTCACTATTCCTTGTAGAATGCTCCAGATCTCACATTGTTAGGGGATCTCCTGTGCACTGTCCTCTTCACGTCATTCCGCGGGTTTTCAATAGGATTTAGCTCTGGCTGGGACTTTCCCAAACAGTGATCATCTTCTTGTGAAGTCATTCTTTTGTTAACTTGGATTTGTGCTTTGGGTCATTATGGGTCAAATTTTCATAGACAGTGTCCACCAGAGGTCTGCAAGTTTTGTGCAAAAATAGTTTGGTTTTTCTAGCCATCCATCCCTGTGCACATGTGCAACCACGTTATTATAAGTTTTTTTTTTTTTAATTCCCCCTAAAACATTTCAATTTGTTTTTCACTTGAATTTTGTTAGTTGGTATATAACATTAAAGGTGGAAAAAGATGTGACAGTTTACCTAAATTTCATTTTTTTTACATCACAAAAATCTGCAAATTTACGAGTACCTTTTTTTTTCTCCATACACAGTGATGATCCTGAAGAACTAGTGGTTAGGCCTCAGTGCTCTCACAGCTGCGGCCTGGATTTGTTGGTTCCCATTCCCAGCCAGGGAACCAACCCCAGCCACTGGGGTTGCACATGACAGTGCACTCCCAGTGCCGGATGAAATTGGGGAGGGTTGTGTCAGAAAGGGCATCCAGTGTAAATACCGTGCCAAAAAAAAAAAAAAATGCGGACCAATGATCTGATGTGATGACCCCTAATGGGAGCAGCCGAAAGAACAACAACAACAACAGTACTATATGCTGGAGACAGGCTAGACACTGAATCAATCAAGTCAACAAGATTTTCACTCATTTTTCATCCTCAAAATGCACAGAGGAATTGAAAGCAGTTTTTGCATTCATGGAAGAAGACTATCAGGCTGTACTAAGACACGTACCTACAAGATGGCTCAGTATATGGACTGCTGTCAGGAGACTACATGATAGCTGGCCTGCAATCAAGAGCTATTTCTTGCACAAAGTTACTGTGGCAGCTATTTAAAAAGGACCAGCACAGTGAGGGGCTAACCGTTGAGCTACAGGCCTGTCTTTCCTCCATAATGCACCGAAGATCTTCCATGATGCTGTACTGCTGTTGGAAGGAGAGGACAGGACTGTCTGTGAGTTATATGAAATCATCTCCACTCTCAGGACAAAGCTTCAGCAGTGACAGATAGATTCCTTCTTTGGAATGTAGACAAGTGCTATTTTACAGCAATTCACAGATGAAAAATTAGAAGCAATTAAACATGATTTTTGGAGTTTCTATAGTTTGCACTCAGCTACCTTGAAAAGTTGTATGACCTCTCAGATAACAACTATCAAAAGACTGTTGCAAGCTTGGTGCTGAAGAAGGAGTTTACATTCTCTATCTCTGTGATGCAGTGGAGGCCGTCCAGATAAGAGGTAAACTGGACATGGATGAACTCCAGTATGAAGAATACTGTATTACTCCAACATGCCAGCAGGAAACCGTGGAGGGAACAGCACCAGGTGTGAAGAAATGGTCAACCTTGCTCCAAGAACAACTTTGGATATAGCTGTAAAGAATTCTACTCTTATGCACTGAAGGAGAAGGCCTTATTGGAAGCTGCATGATCAAACATATAAAGTCAAGAAGGACATCTAAGGTAAAAATAAATTTTGTTTTTAATATGGAATAAAATATTGTTGGCCTCCAGAATGGTACTAGATCACTGTAGTTGTAGTAATGTTGCTCTTTCTTGCATTCTTGCAAATGACAAATATAAATAAATATAAATGGGACAAGTATAGACATTTCTTATACATTTAGATAGAGATCAAAATGGTAGGCCTTTCGGTGTCAGAAATACTACCCTCTGAAAGTATTGGAATAGCAATACCAATTCTTTTGTTTTTGCTATACACTGGGTTTGAGACCAAAAGATACGAGTTAATGGATCAGAATTTCAGCTTTCATTTCCTGATATTTACATCTAGATGAGTTAAACAACTTGGAACAAGGCACCTTTTGTGCCAGACCACCCAATTTTTAGATGAGCAAAATTATTGGAACAGACAGTCCTAAAGTAACTAACAGTCAATATTTGGTTGCATATCCCTTGCTTGTAATAACTGCATCAAGCCAGTGACCCACTGACATCGCCCAACTGCTGCATTCTTCTTTTGTGATGCTTTTCCATGCTTGTACCAGAGCTTCTTCATTGTTGTTAGTCTTGGGGGGCTTCTCCCTTCAGTTGGTGAAATGCATGCTGAATTGTGTTAAGTTCTGGCAACTGACTTAGCCAGTCTAAAACCTTTCACTTTTTCCACTTAAGTCCTTTTTTGTGTTGCCAGTGTGTTTTGGGTCATTGTCTTACTGCATCATGAAGTTCCTCCCAATTAGATTGGATGCATTTCTATGTAAATTGGCAGACAGAATGTTTCTGCAGACCTGCTGCTACCATCATGAGTTACTTCATCAATAAAGATTAGTGAGCCCATTCCAGAAGAAGCCTTGCAAGCCCAAGCCATGACACTACCTCCACTGTGCTTGACCAATGAGCTTGTATGTTTTGGCTCATGAGTCCTTTCTTTCACCACACTTTGGTCTTTCCTTCACTTGGGTAGAGGTTAATCTTGGTTCTTTTCTGTAATTCTTTGTGAATTCATATCAGACTTTGCGATTCTTACTGTTGACGAATGCTTTGCATCTTGCGGTATGACCTCTATACTTCAGCTCGCGAAGTTTTCTTGAAACTGTGGATTGTGTGCTACCTTCATCCCTGCCCTGTAGAAGTGGTTGGTGATGCCACTGACTGTTGTTTTTGGGTTTTTCTTTACAGTTCTCACAATGTTTGTCATCAACTGCTGTTGTTTTCCTTGGCTGACCTGTTTTATGTCTGGTTGTTGGTACACCTGTTTCTTTCTTTTTCAGGACATTCCAAATTGTTGTACTGGCTATGCCCATTGTTTGTGGAATGGCTCTGATAGATTTTCTCAGCATCAAAATGGCTAGCTTTTCTCCCATAGACAGCTCCCTGGTCTTCATGCTGGGTTATCCTTTTTAACAACAATTGCAGTCTTCACAGGCAAAACCCAGGGCTAAAACCAAGAGTAGACATTCAGATCTATTAACTGTTTATACAATCAATTTAACAGGAAACACCTGTCAATCACATGTTCCAATATTTTTGATCACTTGAACACATGGATGGGTTCAAAGGTGCCATGTTCTAAGTTGTTTAACACATTTAGATGTAAATATCAGAATTTCAGCTTCATCTATAATCTCACTTTCATCTTTTGATCTCAAACCCCAATGTCTTCAGTGTACAATAATAAAAGAATTGTCCTTGCTGTTCCCATACTTTCAGAAGGGACTGCATTTCCCACACAAACGTACTACTTGTCTCACATTTGATCTGTTTGCATAACCAATGTACACTTCTAGTCAGCAGTGTCAAAGGCTGCCTTACATCAAACAGAACCAAAATGTAAACATACACAATCTGAGACAAGTAATAGTTCATGGCCCACTTTAACCACTGCTGATTCTGTAATACATCTAACAAGTCTGATGATTAAGGGTTCAGTGCAGTAGGAATAAAGACACAACAAGCCTATGAGAAACTTTAAAGTTAGTTCCTTTATATTGAGTGTAATGCCTCCTGGAAAATGATGCTTCTGGGTCCTTCTATGCCTCTCCAATGACGGCAACTCCCCAAGAGCTGTCACAAGAGCTGTGACTGGGCAGCAGATGCTTAAGCTTTGTGATTCACTGTGCAGTAAAAGATTTGTTTGAGATTAAAGAAGGAATGTGAACAGATTCCTCAAAGTGACATGCAACACACCAGCACACATTTTGTTTGTTTTATTTTTGGAACTAAAAGAATTCTATGCTTTCTCATAAGAGTGGAACTAAAAAATGGTATTTAATCTCTTACATTGCAATAGGAGGCAACATACATATCCATACACCAAGAGTTAACTCATTAAACAAGTACTTCTATTCCACAGGTCAAGCTGAAAATTTTAGCCACCTATCAGATTTTCTCCACCTTTCTATACTTGAATTATCAGAAACCCCCACACACACACACCTGCATTCCTAAAAAATACTCAGGCTTCAAATAATGTCAGAATTGTACTTGGCTTCCTGATGACCATTTATTCCAAAAAAAAAAAAAAAAGGAAAAAAAAGAAAAAAGGGGGGGGGGGGGGCTTCTCCTTGGAAGAAGTGAACAGACTATTTATTTCTGCTGAATATACAAAGAAGAATAAAAACAGATACCACTTAAATTATATTCTCTTTTTCACTAGACAAGCAATGAAGATCATGCTATCAATACACAAGAGGTCTAACTCTACTGGTCTACTGGTAAATATCAGCAAGTATGAATAGCGCAGTGCAACCAGTAAATGTGTTTTTGGGAACAATCCTTACAGTGTGACATTGTCTGGATGAACTTTATTTCTCTTCACACCACTGGTTCTCCTTGCGTACCTGCATGAAAGAGTGTGCAGATTTAGGTTTTTTCAGACATCAGAATATGATATCAAAATCAAATTCTTTTATATGGTCACTTTGGTATATTTAGATAAACTATCATTTTTTAATTTATAGGAATGAATGATAATTTTCTAGTTTATAGGAGTAATTCAACAACAAAACTGGATGTGTGGTATAATTTTCAAAACAATCAGTTCTGAAAAACCACAGATGAGCAGCAAAAACATCTTTTCAAACAACTGCCCCACAAGTTGTTTAGACATGATTCTAGACACTTCAGTGCCCTGAATGAGGCAACCATGTCACTTTATGCAAAAGTTCTTGGATTCTTTTTTGACTTCCATCTCAAGAGAAATATTTGATATCAGTGAAATATGTGCAAACCCACATTACATGCTGATTTCCAAGAAAACTCTAGTGTGCTTCAATTGCAGTGAGAAAGCAAGTCAACCATGAATAGATCTGCAGAACTGCAAGAAGTGAACCATAAATTCTATGTGGTTTGGGATGTGGGCAGAATTTTTTTTTTAAATGCAAATTGCTAAACTGACCCACAGATGAGAGCTGAAGTACTGCAGGAAAAACGCGTTCTAGATATCTGGACCGAGTTTAAAAAAAAAAAAAAAAAGTTGGATATGGTACACAAAATTTACTGTATTACAGAACAAAATAGTTTACCATATTATCTAGCATTTATATTATTTAATATTTTATAGCACCAAAATAAATTTGTAATCAAAAAATGATTACTGCTTGTACTGAAGATCCTTTCAACACACTTAGCACTGCTTGAGTCTATATTATACAGTTGGGGAAGAGTAATAATTGCACTTTCCAATGTCACCCAGAAGAGAATGGTTTCCCTTTTGAGTTGGGTTCCACTCAAGTTTTCTTTCAGTGCGGCAGGGTGCATTATCCTGCTGAAAGAGGCCACTGCCAGTAGGGAATACTGTTGCCATGAAGGTGAGTACTTGGTCTGCAACAATGTTTAGGTAGGTGTTACGTGTCAAAGTACCATCCACATGAATACCAGGACCTAAAATTTCACAGCATTTTTCCCAGAACATCACCCAGAGAATCAGACTGCCTCCACCGGCTTGCCTTCTTCCCGTAGTGCATCCTGGTGCCATCTCTTCCCCAGGTAAATGACATGCACCCAACTCATCATTCATCAGACGAGGCCACCTTTTTCCGTTACTCCATGGTCCAGGTCTGACGGTCACGGACCCATTGTAGGCAGTGGACAGGGGTCAGCATGTGCACTCTGACTAGTCTGCGGCTATGCAGCAAGCTGTGATGCACTGTGTATTCTGACACCTTTCTGTCATAGCAGTGACTTTTTCAGCAATTTGGGCTTCTGTGGGATAGGACTAGATGGTCTAGCCTTCACTCTCCACGTGTCCATCAATGACCCGTGGGCGCCCACGACCCTGTTGTCAGTTCACCAGTCCTTCCTTTTGGTAGATACTAACCAATGCATACCAGGAACACCCCACAAGACCTGCCGTTTTGTCAATACATTTGCCCATTTTTTCTGCTTCCAACACATCAACTTCAAGATGAAGTTATGACTGTTCACTGCTGACTTAACTTGCTGCCTAATATATCCCACCCCATGACAGGCACCATTGTAACAAGATAATCAATGTTATTCACTTCACCTGTCAGTGGTTTTAAAGTTATGCCTGATTGGTGTATAAATCAGTTGAATTGAAAATGAATTACATAGTTGTCCTCACATTGCCTTTACAGACTGTGCATTAATGTACACAAGAAAAATGTGCACAAATCTTTACTGCCAACACTTTTTACTGTGCTAACAGAAATATTTTAGACATACATACAAAAAAGAAAGTTTTTCCATGCCAGAGATAAATGAAATCAATGTTTTCATGGTATGGTACAAATGGACTAATAGGATAAGTCTATTGTTTCCCTTACCTGAGCTTCCTCTTCCTCTGTGAAGTCATTTTTAATATTGAACGTCTTCCTGATTTCTTCTGGGGTTTTACCTTTAATCATATTTGCAACTGTTTTGCAGGTGACATCTAGCAATCCTTTGATGTCCAAATAATTTGCAGCCTAAACAAGGGAAGCAAAACGCATATAAGGGGAAGAGTGAACGATGAACCTAATATAAAGTGATGCAAATGGAACCTACTCTTAATCATGCCATGTGTAACCATTCTTGCATCCATTTTTGCACTCACATGACAAACTTAGGTAGTGTTCACTATTGATGGCATAACATTTTTTTTTCTGCAGGGCATAGCAATAATCATAGCAACAGAAAAAACTGAAATATGCACTTTGTCTGATATCCAGGAAAGTTTAACTTAACAGGGAAATAGAACAATGCAGCCCACATTTTTGGTGAGTTTACCAGCAACTCATTCTATTAATCTATTTAAATAAAATTTTACCTTAAATACCTTATTGCACTCACTATGCAAACCCAAATAATCACTAAATGCATTAGCTAAAGCTCTTAAAAGACATAATAAAAACAGACCAGAATGAGCTCAAAGAGTGTGCCCTGGTCCACTTTGAGGAACTCCTGATCCCACACAGGGATGTCATCTGTCCTCTTCTCTTTGTTTTCATCATCCTCAGGGGGGGGAGGATCATCTTTGTGATGCGTGCACCACTGAATTACCTGAATACATGTGTGTGCGCACATGTGTGTATTACATTATACACACACACACACACACACACATTTTATTATATATATATATATATATATATATATATATATATATATATATATTACATACACACACACAATAAATGCAATCAGTCCTGTAAGCCAAGAGCTCAACATTACACAAATTTTATGCTCAGACACCTGATTTAAATTTTATTACGATGCTATATAGACATAAATAAATAAATAGAGATGCGTGCACACCCTTTTTGCAAAAAGACCCAAGTAGCCTAGCAACCTGATGCTACTTGGTTATAATCTGACTGAAGAATCCAGTTCTTATTATGAATTACCACTAAAAGACAGAGTGCTATTTGGCTAATCTAACACTTTCTGATTGCGTAACTCTAGAAGATCCTTATGGCTTGGCACCCTGCCAGTGGTAAAATGATCCTAAGTGGTGGCATAGCCTGCAGTGGCCAGACATATATACACACAGTGGATATAAACAGTCTACACAAACCTGTTGAAACTGCACATTTTTGTGATGTAAAAGATAAAATCAAGGTAAATCATGTTAGATATTTCTCCAGGCTCCAGTTATAACACTAATAACTCCATAATGTGTTTCTTTTTTGCCTATTTTGTAGTCCTACACAAACCTAGATAACATGCTGTCTGACTTCTGAGCAGCAGCAGCTTTTGTCACATATACATTAAGGCACAGTGATACTCGTTCTTCACAAATCCCAGCTAGTTAGGAAGTTGGGGTCAGAGCACAGTTAGAGCCATGATACGGCACCACTGGGGCAGACAGGGTTAAGGGCCTTGCTCAAGGGCCCAACAGTGGCAGCTTGGCAGTGCTGGGGCTTGAACCCCTACCTCCTGATCAGTACCCCAGAGCCTTAACCACTGAGCCACCAGTGCCTTCTGAAGCTGTGAATGTTGTCACTCGCAACACATGAGGGTTTAAATTAAAGAAAATTAAACAGCATATTGTTTACCAAGGCTACTTCACCATACAAGAATTTGGTAAGTATCTGGAGTGTTCAACACATGGCACATGCATGTGTAGTTCATATAATTTTATTTAAATTTCATAATGAGCTTGGCTAATTACCTGTCATGTTTGTACTTACTCCCAGCCTCAGTTTTGCAGCAATTCTGATCTTGTTAACAAGTATTTAACCCCCTAAAATCCTGACTAAATGCTAAAGCTAGCAACTGCAGCTACAGACAACTCGTAACCAGCTTCCAGTACTTTTCCCTCTGTAATGACGCTATGTGTACACAACATGCATTACATATATTTTGCCACGCTAACTGCTCTCTTCAATCGGCAATAGTTAAGGGGCACAATAGGACAATAGCATTTTACACACAATCTCACACCTACAAACCAATATGCAGAAATGGAAATCCATTCAATCCATTCAATTTACAGCATATAGACTGGAGCCACAATTTATACTTGGGTATCTTATGGGTTCCACCTGGCACATATTTATTGAGATGATCAGCTTATGTTGTAATAATAAGCAAAACATGCTGCAAAGTTGGATACTGAACCTTTTTGAGGATGGCCGCATTCACATTTGGAAGAGGGACGGGATCATCATCCCCCTCATCATCCATGCCTAAATCTATTAGATAAAACCAGACCCAGTTAAAAATAGCAGAAAAATATCCTTTAATAGATTTCAGATAATCATGATTTATACAAACCAAATCTTTATAACGCGCTTGAATTAAAACAGCAAACTGTGGCATGGCTGCCACAAGTAAGTTACCTTCCAACATTGTCTTTATAGTCACGGATTGCTTGGCGATTTCAACATCCACCTCAAACATCTCTCCGTCGGAGCTTTGCAGCTTAATAGTTGGCATCTATGAAAAATTGTTACCCTACAATTAATAAATAACTTATTGCCATAATAGTTACTTAAGGTAGACTGATATGGATTATTTGCTATTCTAAATTAGCCAGACGGACTTTTTGAAACCATTATGGTATCTTATACATTTTATTCTACAACAATAATAACATTAACAATGACGTAATAAAACAATTTATTTATCTATTTAAGGTTAACAATCATTAGTTAGCTAACACTGAGAGATATTAGCGCTAGCTCACTAACGGTTGTTGGTGTTGTCGCCACTATTTTATCAACAAAATTGTAATTCCGACGGGGCTGAAATCATACTGGCGGAACGAGCTCGTCAAACGCTCTCGAAGGAGCTTCATTTGCTGGCTAGGTCGCTAGATCTTGTGCCAGCAATAAACAGACATTGCCTAAAAAATGTCTGCTAGTATGCTAGTTACCAACTAGCAATTTCAACAAACAAGCTCGGAACTGATATTTGACTGTGTCAAGGCCTAGCAACCATTAACTAACATGTGAACAAAATGCGGCAAAACTGGAAAACATGTTTTCATTACGACTTATCATCGTAAACATTTACATTTATATTACTTAATAATATGCCATATACTTACAGTGACTATATTCCTGAACGATTCAAAGATAAAATGTAAACGTCGATAAGGCCCGTCACAACCGCAGAGCTTCTGCCTCGTCTTCTTCGTCTTCTTCTCCTTCTCCTTCTTCTTCGCTGTCTTCTTCTCCTTCTTCAGCTTCAGTTTTTAAATGCACTTTTTGTGCATTACCGCCACCGACTGGTGTGGAGTAGTGATGGGAAGTTCGGATCATTTTACCGAATCGGACCTTTTAGTCTCGTTCAGCAAATTGATCGAATCTTTTTTCGAGTCATTTCGTTCATTTTAGCAAAATATAATTAAAATGTTACGTGTTACTTCCCTAACACATCTACTACTTACGCAAACGTTGATCACACTACAAACAAGACAAAACTATAATGCTATAAGAAACAGAAAACATTAATTAATTGTTCACATGGATCTTTAGTCTGTGATTAGCTCACCTCACCTCTTATCTGACAAGTCTTCGGGTTTGAGTCGTTCGTTCATCACGTGACAGCCCCATAAGCTTAACCAATGCAGTCTGAGCCGGAAAGAGAATTGATTAGTTCATCTCTCGAGTCTTTCGAGTCGTTCGTTCTTTTTTCACGTGACCACTTCCCGGATCAGTACCTCAGTCAGTAATACTATAACGTAAAACTGTATTTTTTGTATGTTGGATCATATTTAGGAATTATCATAAAATTATCAAAATATGTGTAATAAGCATTTTCCTAGAAATAAAAAAAAGGTCTGTCCATTTCTGTCACTATGTTTTTGTTACTGTTTCTTGAGGATCTGTGGTGTTATTTTATAAATAAATAAAACCCTGTAAACAAACACTAGGCTATATAATAAAATAATCCAAGCCTACAATTACAAAGTACTTATAGTTTGTTCATTTTTACTCCAATTTTGAGTTTGCTGGTATAATAATCGTTTTTCCTAGGCAGAATTGACATATTGGTCTAATATTTGTATAAGAAGATTGGTTAAAAAGGACAAAATGACATAAAGTTAAAGCAAATAATATTTTGAATTTGAATGATTAATGTTAGTTTAAAATATTAAGGTTATGATAACGTCAGCTTCAACAGTTGTAACCCAAATTGAAATAAAACTGCAGAGTTAAAGTGAATGAAGGACAACTGTTACTCAAGACTGTCACCAAGGGAACGGTGACCATTCCACACCCATCCCCCTTTGTTTTGCACTAGATGAGGGGCAGAGACATTCTGATATATTAAATAACTGCACAGTTATCAAGTATAAAAGTTATTTTGTTACAAGTTATTAAGTATTATAGTACTTTTAGTAGTACTTTTCAGATAAAAACTTGTAAACATTGAAGGTAATTTATTATGGACTAAACATATAGTGAGTAACTCAAAAATGTTTCATGAATCCTAAATAAGTAACACTACAGTTCTATAGTCTAATCTGAAGGGTTAACTCAAAAGACATAAATCATACAACAAGGTATTGTATTTTATGAAGATTAGAATGCACTGTAAAAAAAAACAAAAAAAACAAGTATCTCTTCTTTATCAAAGTGATTTCACCATCATATGGACAAAATGATTAAAGCGTAACCAACTCTTTATTACCTTTACCACATTCAGTGTTATGGAAAAGAACCATCATGACAGAAATTAAAAGCAACAATTTGAGACCAGAAACGCATCACATAACTGTAAGAGTAAATAATGGGTCTGTCACGTGATGATCGAACGACTCAAACCCGAAGACCCGAAACAGGTGAACTAATTCCAGTACAGAACCTATAGGATGTTGCGCATGCGCGACTGAACGAATCACTCCCCGAGACGACTCGTTCTTCCCGAGTCACATTAAAGATTCAAAATGAACGAATCGTTCAAGAACGACCCATCACTAGTGTGGAGTGTAAACTAGTTCGGCTTATAATGAACATTACGTTTAGTGCTTCCTTTGGGTATTTGCAAGATCATTACCTACCATCCCAACATGACTTGGAATCCATACAGACTATGCCTGCATAACCATCGCTTTCATCCAATATAAAACCATTAATGCTTCAAATAAAAGATCTAGTACACTTTAAGATTTACCTGGTTGTACACTCGTCAACACTGAGCAGGAATCTGAGCATGTAAGTGTTTCTTCCACTTTGACTTCCTCCATCCATCATTGCTATTATTTTGCCCAGATGAGGATGGGTTCCCTTTTGAGCCTGGTTCCTCTCAAGGTTTCTTCCTCATATCATCTCAGGGTGTTTTTCCTTGCCACCGTCGCCTCTGGCTTGCTCATTAGGGATAAATTCACAGGGATAAATTCACATATTTACAATATATCTTTTTTTTTTTTTTCTTTTTTTTTGTGAATCCATTTATCTCTGTAAAGCTGCTTTGTGACAATGTCCATTGTTAAAAGCGCTATACAAATAAAATTGAATTGAATTGAATTGAATACTTTCAGGTTATCTGTTAGCCATCTTGCCTGCTTTGTTCTTATATCTGGAATCACAAATGTAGCAAATACAGCTTGCTTGGTTATTTACATAATCCAGTTGCTGGGTTGAGTCATTTTGTTGGGCCGATATTATGTTAACCCAACTTTTGCACAACATTTTTTTCCAATAGAAACTTAAAACCAATGGTTAAAGTCACAGAGATCACATTTTTCCCCCATTCTGGTGTTTGATGTGCAGCACTTTGTGCTGCTGCCACATGATTGGCTGATTGGATAACTGCATGAATGAGCAGGTATACAGGTGTTCCTATTAAAGTGGTATTAAACTGGAGAGTGTATATCTATACACACACACCATTTTAGCGTCTCCTTTGTTTGTTTTTTTCCCGCCTTTTCAATCCACTGAATCTGTCAGTTTCTTGACCTGTTCATGATCAATTTTAGCTGAGGCAGCCACCCTAATGTGGTAGCTTAGTGGTTAAGATGCTAGACTCCTGATCAGAAGGTTGGGAGTTCAAGTCCCAGCACTGCCAGGCTGCTACTGCTGGGCCCTTGAGCAAGGACCTTAATCCTCAGTTGTGTAAGTGAGATAACTGTAAATTGCTCTGGATAAGGGTGTCTGCCAAATGCCATAAATGTAAAAATGTTGTTCAAAGAGGTGAATTGTCTTCCCTCACTGTAAATCTCATGCTTGAGAATGGCCCAGAAGTTCTCAATAGGATTTAAGTCAGGTGAGCAGAGGGGCCAGGTCATCTGTCATCTTAGATGCCTTTGCTGGCTAGCCAAGCATAGATGGAGCATAGTCCTACATAAAGATCATGGCCTTCTTGAATGTTGCTGACTTCTTCCTGTACCACTGCTTGATTTTCAGTCCATCTTCAACCCAAAAACATCCAGGTAGCTCATCATTAATGACACCAGCCCACAGCAGTACCCCTCCTCCACCTTGCTGGTGCCTCACTCTAACTGGTACTCTGTTCCCATTAGTGATCCGCCCACGGGCCCACCCATCTGGTCCATCTAGAGTCACTTTCATTTCATCTGTCCATAAAATGTTTGAGAAATCTGTCTTCAGGCCTTTCTTGGCCCAGACATTACACTTCAACTTGTGAGTCTTATTTTTAAAAGACTCTTATTATCCTCTGATAGGCATATTACAATATTCAGTTAAATCTCTTTTTTGGATCATTTACCTAACGTAGAGATGCTGCCTAATTATTATGCACACCTTACACAGAGTGTTAATCACTTTAAAGCACACCCTCCCTCATTAAACAATTAAACCCGAAAATACTTATACTCAGTTAGCATTCAGGTTTATATGGTTAAGAGTTGGATATTATGTATAGAAATAATGATCAGATCATAATACCGACTTGCTTAATAATTGTGCACACTGTGCAATGAGGTCCTGAGGGAGGCCCTGGATCACTGTGCCTATGTACTTGGATGACATTTTGATTTACAGTTGATCCAGGGAAGAACACATAGGCCACATCTGGTGAATTCTCCAATTGTTGCTGGAGAAACACCTATATGTCAAACTAGAGAAGTCTGAGTTGCATGTCGCCACGGTTTCCTTCTTGGGATTCATCATCTCCAAGGGGACACTGAGCATGGTTCCAGCTAAGATCAGAGCAGTCTGATCTGGCCCTGCCCCACCTCCCTCAGACTGGTCCAGCACTTCGTGGGGTGTGCTGGATGTTTGTCTGACTCTTCAGCACAGTTGCGTCCCCTCTAACTCCACAGACCTGGAAGACCCCAGGTCGTTTTCAGTCGACCCCTGAGGCTCAGGAGGCAATTGAGGAACTCAGGAGGAGGCTGACAAGCTCCCTGGTCCTCCAGTTGCCTTATCCCGAGGAATCATTTCTCACAGAGGTTTATGCCACTGATGTAGGTGTGGGAGCGGTTCTCTCGCAGCAATCGGCCATTCTCGCAAGCTGCACCCCTATGCATTCTATTCGCTCAGGCTTAGCCTGGGGGATCGAAATTATGATATTGGAGACTGAGAGCTCCTCGCTGTTAAGCTGACCCTTGAAGAATGAAGGCATTGGCTGGTGGGGATTAAGTACCCGTTCATTGTTTGGACCGATGACAAGAACCTGGCCTATGTCCAACAGGCCAAGCATCTCAATCCCTGTCAAGTGAGGTGGGCTTTATTTTTTGGCAGGTGAAGAATAGTTAAGGTTTTTCATTATAGCTCTGTTTACTTTTCATATTAAGAGCATGGTATGGTATATAATTTTCAGACTTACTGGAGCATGTTAAACAGTTCTCAAGATTCATGTGTTAATAAAAACATCCTTACAATACAGTTATTGTTAATTGGAATGTGTTTGCCAGGGCCTAAGAGAATAGCAGATTAGGAGATTGGGTTAGCAGCCTGGGTAAGATGTTTTAAGAAATGGTGTTTGTGGTATTTAGGACTGAGGGACTGAGGACTGAACATTGAAGGTACAACACCTGGTTGAGGACTAAATCGAATAGAATGCCTTTATTGTCATTGCACTTGGTACAACGCAATTTAAAAAGTCATCTCCTCTGTGGTCTAAGGTAACAGAATAAAACAGAATAAAACAACTTAATAGTAATAAATAAATAAATAAATAAATAAGATGAAATAAATAAGATGAAACGGCAAGAAAACATTGTATTGCACAGCCCCAGCATCAAGTGTTTAGTTCTCTTATGACACTTGGGTAGAAACTGTGTAGAAGTCTGGCCTTAATGGACCTGTAGCACTTCCCAGAAGGAAGCCATGTGAACAGGCTATTGCCTGGGTGAGAGCAGTCCTGTATGATGTTGGTGGCTCTCTGTCGGCATCTGGCTCTGTATATGTCAGTCAGTGAGGCAAGCTGTGTCCTTATAATGTCCTGTGTTGACTTAATGACTCTCTCCAGAGCCTTCTTGTCAGCCACGGTGCAGCTTCCAAACCACACCAGGATGTTGTGGGTGATGATGCTTTCCACCGAATATTTATAAAAAGACAACAGCAGATCCTGGGACAGATTCACTCTTTTCAATGACCTCAAAAAGTACAGTCGCTGCTGTGCCTTTTTTTGCCTGACTCAAGTCCTTGATCCACAGACGTGTGCTGGCCGACACCCAGACTGCAAAGTTTAGACACAATTCTGCGGGGGATGATGGTATTGAATGCAGAACTGAAATCCACAAACAGCATTCTCACATATGAGCCGGGTTGTTCCAGGTGTGTTAACACAGTGTGGAGACCTGTGTTGATGGCATCTCCCGTTGACCTGTTGGCTCTATATGCAAACTGGTGGTGGTCTAGATTGAGAGGGAGGGAGGATTTAATGTGCTTTAAAACCAGCCGTTCGAACCACTTCATCACAGTGTAGGTGAGAGCTACCAGTCTATAGTCATTAAGGCTGCTGACAGATGTTTTCTTAGATACCGGCACAATGGTGGCAGATTTGAAGCATGTGGGGACAGTGCAGGTGGACAGTGAGAGGTTGAAGATGGCAGTAAAAACCTCAGTCACCTGGTCCACGCATTCCCTCAGAACTCTCCCTGGAATACCATCGCGACCTGCAGCTTTCATGGGGTTCACTCCACGGAGCACTCTCCTGACCTCCTCCGTACTCACAGTGAGTGCCAGTTCATTGGTGGATGGTGGGGTATGACCCCAGACTCTGCCTCAGACACCTCAAAACTTGGTTGAGCTCCTCTACCAGGTTACTGCTGGTGCTGGTGGGTGGATCTTTGGAGCCCTTGAAGTTTGTGAGGTGCTGGATACCCTGCCATACGTGCCGTGGGTCCCCCCCATTGAAGTGTCCCTCGATCTTTCTCCTGTATGCTGCTTTTGCCTCATTTATGCCTCTCTTTAGGTTGGATCTGGCAACTCTGGACTATATAAGTCCATGTTTCCAGTCCTAAAGGCTGAATCACGTTCCCTCAGTAGCTGCTTGACATCCCTGGTCATCCATGGTTTGCTGTTTTGATAGCATCTGATCTGTCTCTCAACAGTGACATTATCAATACAGTTCTGAATGCAAAACAAAACAGTGGATGTAAAGTCTGCTAGGTCCTGCTGTGCAAAGAGGTCCCAGTTGGTGCACTCGAAGCAGTCCTGTAGTTGTGAGATTGCATCCTCAGGCCAGATCTTTATGCTTATCATTCTAGGCATGCTTTTCTTAATGAGAGGTTTGTATGCTGGAGTAAGGAAGAGGGACAGATGGTCAGACTGGCCTAGATGAGGTTGGGTGATCCTTGATGTTACTGTACATGTGGTCCAGCG
This sequence comes from Pangasianodon hypophthalmus, assembly GCF_027358585.1. Classification (NCBI taxonomy): domain Eukaryota; kingdom Metazoa; phylum Chordata; class Actinopteri; order Siluriformes; family Pangasiidae; genus Pangasianodon; species Pangasianodon hypophthalmus. The sequence goes on along the minus strand of NC_069724.1, from coordinate 15,509,365 downwards.
TGTTTTGACCTCTCTATTCTATTCTATTCTATTCTATTCTATTCTATTCTATTCTAATGTACCTTGAATAAACCTTGAATGTACAACGCCTGTGTATGTACATGAGGCTTGAATAAAAACTATTCCTCTTCTCCAAGTTTGTGCTTGCTTGCATCTTTATTAAGTTTAGGTTAGTTTCTTTATTTATAAAGCACATTTAAAAACAACTGAAGATGAAACGAAAGTGCTTTTTGTATACACAAAAACATTTACCAATACAAAATACCGGAAGACAAATGGAAGTTTTACAGTTTCAGACTGAATTAAAAGATTAAGAATAAAAGGGGGATTTGAGCATAGGGATAGAGGAGGATGATCTTATATGAAAAGGGAGACTATTCCCGAGCCTGGGAGCAGCCACCGAGAAAGCCCAGTCACCTTTGGTTTTGGAACGTGAACGTGGGACTGAAAGGAGTAATTGACTTGATGATCTAAGAGATCTTGAGGCAGTGTATGGAGTAAGGAGATCACATATGTACTGTGGAGCAAGCCCATGCAAAGCTTTAAAAAAAAATTAATAAAATTTTAAACTCAATGTGGAAATTGACTGGCGGCCAGTGAAAAGAGGCAAGCACCGGAGTAGGATTAAAAGACAGCAGGAGCCAGAGTCAAGAGAGAGTAAAATATTGTTGGTGACCTTTAACAAAGCAGATTCAGTACTGTGGAGTTCTTTAAACCAGACTGAAATGTATCAGAAATGTTGAAAGTACTCAAGTATGAAGAGATCTGAGAATAAATAACTTTTTCTAAGACTTTTGAAATAAAAGATAGCTTGGAGATCGGTCTGTAATTATCCACTTATGTTGATCAAGATTATGCCTTTTTAACAATGGCTGGACTACAGCATGTTTAAAAGAGGCTGGTACAACTCCATTTTCTAGGGAGCTATTAATAACAGCAGTAACAACCAGACTTAAAGCTGGAAAAGCCTCTTTAAAAATATCTGAAAGCAGAACATCTGTAGGACAGTTTGTGGACTTCATATTTGAAACAATGTCAAAGAGTTGTGAAGGTGAGATGAGTTGAAACTGAGATAGATGGTTCTGATAACAGAGTATCTCTAACATAATAGAACTATGAGTTGGTATGTTAGATCTGATGTCCTCAACTTTCTGGATGAAATGATTTAAGAATTGATCACACCGGGCGGTGGAACTCTCTAAAGGGCCCCTAGGGGTAGGACTTAAAAAAGCATTCATTTTACTAAAAAGTACCTTAGGCCTTTGTGCATTTCGTGCAATTAAATCTGACATACTGTATATTTGAACTGTGCTTCCTTAACACAGCTCTGATACTGCCTAAGACACTCCCTAAGAGTTAAATAAGATACCTGTAATTGATCTTTCTTCCATTTGCGCTCAGCGCGCCTAATCTCCTGTCTAAGGGCATGAGTGGACCCATCTAGCCAGGGCTGAGATTTATGCATCACTTTGGGTCTTTGTAACCTAAAGGGGGCAACTGAGTCCAAGGTAGCAATGCAAGTACTTTTAAAAAGATCAACCAGTTCGTCAGAGTTGACACAAATTGATAAAACTTCCACAACATTTGGGAAATATGTAGACGTCATCGAAAAACCTGGCAGTGGAGGAATTAAGATGTCTAGAATAACACAGTGCGTGATAGGATTTGAACAATGGACATGACAGCACAGATTCAAAAACAACTGGACAATGATCAGAAATAGCAACATCACATTTTTCAAGGTTTGCCACAGAAAAACCAAATGATAGCACCAAATCAAGAGTATGACCCTTCTGATGTTCTGATATACCCTTCTGATATTAAGAAAATTGGAAAATTACTTCACAATCCAACAATTGGAGTTGTCAGCAGGATATGACTGAGTTGAGTGTTTTTCTACAGGAAACAACAAAGCATGTGCATCACGGAGGTAAGACATCAATCCTCCTTATTTCCTGCTGTGGAACATTTAATGCCTCAGGCCAAAAGTAAAATCAAGACAACTTTGCAACCCAGGAAGTTTTGGGTGGATATTATACTGCATGCATAAGAAAAATCTTAAGCTTAAGTAAGAACGCTTCCTGGTGAAGACTCTGTGAATTAATCTGGATTCGGTAGTGTTGAATTTTGGATTGCTGAATGTTGAATTGCTGTGATGTGGAAAGAGCTGTGATAGCAAGTGACACTGCAAAAGACATATATTGGATTATGTACTTAAATTAGTAGTGAGATACTGCTCTGAAGGAAGTCAGTACGAAGTCAGAAGAAGGCCTTGAAAGTGAATTCCTGCAGAAGTATTAAAAGTGTGTCGACACGTTTCTTGTCGGTGTCTGATGTCTATATCTCTGTTCTGTTTAATGTTTCAATTGTGTATGAGTGAAGATGTCTGAAGTTTGAATTATGAACCATTATGAATTGATCAATTGACTAAGAGTCATGGCAGAAGAAAATCCTAATGCTAATCTAACAGCATGATCAGCAAGGCTGATATGGCAAGTGAACTCCATGACGCTGAGAATGCAACTGAATTTATGCAAGTTGAAGAGGAGTTATCTCAGAAATGCGGCATAGCTCATAAATCATTGTGGAACATGGAGGAAATCAAGAATGCATATGAGAGAACGAAAGCCACTGGTAATATGCAGAAACAGCTCAAGAGAGCCTTTGTGGTTTTGTTATCAAAGGACTTTTGATATTCATACCCATTCTCCTGTAATGCACTGGCAAATGCAAAAAACAGGATGTGAGGGTATATGTCAGCAGTGCATCTACGTATCATCACGAAACTTGATTAGTATCTTCAGGACCATGCCATGAATGTACACAAGAAATTTTGTGACTGCGCCACCTTGTGGTCAAGAACCGTAACACCTTTCATTTTTTTCCTTATATCATTTGAAGAGTTTGTGATAAATTCACAGTTCATTTCTCCTATAATTCCCTGGAGTATACTGAAGTGAACACACACCAACATCTGAAATTCAAGTGTACTTCCTGTTGACCATCTTGGATTTTGTTAAAAACTGTTTTTTCGCTACTCCTCCTAAAAATTTTCTCCAATCATAACCACATTTGGCATACATCATCTTCAGAGTAAGCCTCACAAAACGTATCAAAAGAATTTTGAATATTTTAAATGGTTTGTCTGTAATGGGCTAACGAATCTGACAGAGAAGCCACTAAACAGGAATTGAGGCTGTATCCAAGCAATGACTTTGCGCACAGACACAAAACTTGGTAGGCATCTTTAGGACCATGACCTGAGGCTATTCAACAAATTTCTTGCCAGCATTACCTACTGGTCAAAAGTAACAATAAAATGCTAAAAAAAAAAAATGCTTACATCTAACTGCTATTTTTGCTACTCCTCCTACAAATTTTGTCCAATCTTCACCTAATTTGGCTCACATCATCCTGACACCTGTCTAAACAGTGCTGCAGCAGTGCCACCCTGGTGCACATTTGGTCATCTAGACCTTTCCTCCTACAGAGAATTCCACCACTGTCTGTTGTCAAATCATACACATCATGAGTGAAACTACAAATCACTCTAGAATCCCTTTGCCTACAGTTATGGCTCTGCTTTCCTGTGATTGCTTAGGCAACAATTGTAGTATGTCTGTGAATGTGTGGCTCACTGAGTCTGGGTGCTTGGCCATCCAGAATGAATCAATCCAGAATACTAACATATTCCCTTTACATAATAGTAAGAACTGCATATACATAAAGAATGTACAACTGATGGTGACAACACTGACTTTAGCATTGAGACGCTAGGCTTTAAACATATAAGCACACATTCTCAAAGAAACTAATACAGCTTAACACTTCTATTGTATCATTAATTTAATGGTTACAGGCAGATTACTAGCTAAACTGAAATATCTAACTAAGTATCTAATACAGGATTAGCTACAAAACATAAATAATTAGCCCTTGGAGATTTGGATATACATATCATGGGATCACACTTGCATTGGGCATGTCCGCGCTAGCGCATAAACTTAAATACTACACTTCAAAAGTGGTTAATACTTAAAGAAACAAGTATTAACTTACTTTCTGGTCATGTACTAACACTCTGAACACCAAATTCACCATCAAATATATGAGCGACAGGCAGAAAAGGAACTTAACATTCATACAACGGCCATTAGCTCATCCAACATGACTCAGCAAGCAGTAAAAAACAACAAGACTGCCTGCTACTGGAAGTATAGGGAATTGCAACTTAAACTGGGGAATATCAAGATAGACGTCCATCCTACTGGTCGAGTGTAGACTTGCCCCTTGATCTCTACATCAACAGATCTGACATGTCCATCTGGACTGCGGTGTGTCTTGAAGACATGTCCAACAGGCCAGAAGGCCCTCAGCATTTGTGGGTTTACCACCATGACCACTATCTTCTCCGCTAAGTCAGGGGGAGAGGAATGCCACTTCTGCCATGTCTGGAGCCTGGGGAGGTAGTTGCGGATAAACCTGGACCAGAAGTTATTGGCTAGGACCTGGGAATGCCTCCAACATCAGCGACTCAACAATTCTGACTCTGGGTAGATCACCTGTGGCAAGGACCCATCCAGACGCCCCATAAGCAAACTGCTAGGTGTCACTGGATCACTGTCTGCTACATCCGATGATACATACCCCAAAGATTTTGAGTTTAGAATGGCTTCCACTTCTAGAAGAACTGTCTGAAGTGCTGACTTTATGGATCTCCCTAAAGATCTCCCTCTCCCACACTCCTCCGAAATGTGGAGTCGTCGGGGGGATGAAGTGGAAGTAGATCCTTTGACAGGCAAGCTATTGCTGTAATTCAGTTGCCATCCCTGCAAAGGCTTCTCGCAATTCTCTTTTGCCCCCTCGGAAGTTGGTTCCTTAATTGGACCACAGCCAGAGTACAGTGTCGGGTGATAAACCACCTAATGGCCATTAAGAATGAATCAGCATTCAAACTACTGAGCAGGTCCAATTGCACCGCTCTCATCGTTAGTGCTTCTCTGTGCATCTCCCCAGTTTAACCAGCACTGGTCCAAAGCAATCTACTCCACATGAATAGAAGGCGGGTTTGTGGAGGCAGAGACGAGCAGAAGGCAAGTCTGCCATCTTGGGAATAGTTGGCCGTGCCCTCCAATGTTGGCGCTCAGGACAGGTATGTTGGTACCAACAAATGGCTTCACGGCCCCTGAGGATCCAATAGTAACGCCGTATTTCTGCAAACACTCGTTCCAGTCCTGAATGATGCAGCTTGCGATCGTAATGCTGGATCAGACTGCAACGGACTGTGAGGACAGCAGAAGGGATCATTGGTGTGCACCTGCCCAACCTTCAGGACTTGTACAACTCCAGAGTGAAGAAGCGGGCAGCTAACATCATCACAGACCCCTCTCACCCCGGCCACAACCTGTTTGCACTCCTCCCTTCAGGCAGACGTTACAGATCTCTGTGCACTAGAACATCTAGGCATAAAAACAGTTTTTTTTTCCCCATGCCATCTCCAGCTTAAACAGCTAACACAGGAATCATTACCTGTGTTTTTTTATTCTATAATTCATTTCTGTAATTCATCCTCCATCTCTAATTACTACCTCTTTCTCAAGTATTATGTAAATACATATGCATATCTCTTTATTTATACAGCTGTATATAGAGTAAATAATCTGCACAAATCTGTACATAAATCTTCTGTTCCAGATTCATACACATTATTATTTTTTTATTTTTATTTTTTTATTGTTAAGTCTTACTATTTAAATGTTTTTCGTTCTCATGTAAGATATGTATGTATGTACCAAGAGCACCTTTAAGAAAACCACAACAAATTCCTTGTGTGTCTGCGTGCACACTTGGCGAATAAAGCTAATTCTGATTCTGATTCTGATTCTGATCAGCAGTCTTGTGACTGGATGAAATGCATCCAAGACAATGGGGTTAGGATAGACTCTTCAATGGAATCAGCTGTCCTTCATCGACCCAAATTGATGAAGGATTAACCCATTGGACTTGTCCATTTCAGGGGCTAAAGTAAGCAGTCAACTCCCTGAGGACACTGATTTCCCAGTTTACAGGCGTTGATAGTCATTGAGAAAGGACTTCTGCTGAACCCACTTGATAATAAGGATCTCAGCTTGGCGGTAATCATCAGCTTCAGGGGAGAATCTAGAAGTAGGGTCTACCTGTATTTCCTGGGCGGTGATGTCCAGAAGCTCCTGCCAGGTATTATGGTTCCAATAATCACGGTTGCTAGACTGAGGAGGCACTGTCGTGATGCCGCAGAAGGCAGACTTCCATCATTCGGAGTGATCATCGTTCAGGTCGGTGCTTGGCATCACTGGACAGGTAGCTGGATCCTGGAGTAAGAAGGGAGGCCCTTGAGACCATCTGTTCTGTTCGATAAGGGCACTCAGAGTTTTGCCTCTAGTGAGGTCATCAGCGGGATTATTAGCTGAATCCACATAGCACCAGAAACACTTCTCTGTTAGCTCCTGGATCTCCGCTACTCTGTTTCTGACGAAGACTTTGTAGTGACAGGACTCTGAGTTTAGCCAGGTAAAGACAGTGGTAGAGTCCACAACACTGTATTCTCTATGTGCAAAGTTAGCTCCTTCTCCAGCAATCCCAATAACAGAGTGACCACAAGGGCTCCGCAAAGTTCCATTCGAGGAATGGAGTGAACATCTGGGGGCCACTCGGTATCAGGCTCCAATGAATGACAGGTACATCTGGCTTCTCTTGTCAACAGTCCTCAGGTATGCCATGGCTCCATTTGCTTGCTCTGAAGCATCTGAAAATATGTGAACTTCATAGGTAGCACCATCCCGCTCGACCTCTGGTGGGACGTAGTCATTGCTGGCCCACAGACGTATCTCAAATCCAGCTCCAGAAAGAACCTTTGACTAAGTGTTGGGCTACCTCAGGTGTGCACAGACTCTGGAGGCAGTTGTCCTCATAAAAGCATCTCTCCACTGAGAACCTGAGGTCCCCATCTGCCCTGTTGTTTCCATTCAAATTTTTTAGTTGGCACATCTAGTTTCAGATCACGCCAGAGGAACCAGAGTATGGGACGATCCTCAGGAAGGAGGTGGACCTGATGGAACATCATCTTGATATCATCACTGAATGCAATTGGGTGCTCCCTAAATCTGATGAGTACACTGAGTAAAGATGCTCCAAGGAAAGGGCCAGGTGACAGGTACTGGTGGGGACTCTGCCCATGATATTGATGGGAACAGTTGAATACAAGGCAGGATTTACCATTATGACTGACAAGGTGGTGAGGGTGCTGTAGTCACTTCCTGGACCACTCCTGTCTGCATAAGCTTCTCCATCTCTGCTTTATAAGTTTCAGCTTTCACTGGATCCTTCACCAAACGTCTCTCGACACTGAAAAGGTTCCTCATCCGTTCGGCTCAGTTGGTGTAATGAGATGTGTCTGATCTGATCCAATAAGAAGGCTGAGCATCTTGCAAAGGCAGGATCGGAAGACCTCGTAAGTATTTATACCTCCTTTGCAATTGCTCCACAGGATAGGATTGGTGGGACAAATTGAGGCAGTCGGCAGTGAAGTCATGTTCAATCTTATAACTGGTTTGGAGCTTATGGGGTGGGGATACTTGAAAGGATATAGAGGACCCATGAAGAACTCAATGCCATCTCGCACTGTGCACAATGGGAGATCCTCTGACGTGCCCTGTATGCTGAGTGCTTTGGCAACAGTTGGGAGCAGGATAGTTCTCTCCGAACCGTCATCCAGGAGGGCCAAGGGTATCTAGAATACGGTCTTCATAACAAATATGTACAGGAACTACCTTTAGCATGACATGGTTCTTGAGGAACCAGCAATATCAAGCTAGAAGTCCTCCCATAAAAGTCTGTCACTGAGAAGCCTTTTCTACAATTATTCTACAATTATTTGAAAATTTATACTGTTTTCACAGGTCATAGTTTTAGAAGTAGAGCCATGAAATTCGGCACAGGTGTATATGACACTCCAAACACAGTTGAATGGGGTGCTTGTGCTTTTGGGAAACATCGGAATTATGGTTGCCATGTAGCAATTCTTCCAAAGTGGATCATTTGTCCATACAGAAGAGATCAGGGTGCTTTTATTTTTAGTCATTAGGTCCTGCAAACCAAACTGCAGAATTCACAAACACGAAACTCAATCATCAACCTTGCAATCAACTGGAATCATACAGAAACGTTGTTGAAATGCCGTAGCAACCACCTGGGATCCCATGACAGCCCCCTACCGAAACACCCTAGCAACCATCTGTGTTTCCTTAGCAACTGACTAGCTACAACTGTGCAACCAACTGGGATCACATTGAAACCTCCTAGATACACCATAGCAACCACAACTTTGTAGAACCTTTATATTTATATGTTTTCCAACTTTCTATCACAGCAGGAACCCATTTCGGCCCATAGCTATCTCCTTTCATTTTCTTCAGACCTGCTTTGAACATCTGCACAGCTCTTTTTGCTAATCCATTTGCCTGAGTTTCTCTATGGTGCCTTGGGATGTTGCTGTCATTGTCAGGTATACATCCATCCACTTGGATTGTGAGTCCACTACGATCAGGAACATCCTCCCTTGGAACTGACCTGCATAGTCGACGTGTATTTGGGACCAGGGTGTCTCTGGCCACTCCCATTGATGTAAAGGAGCTGCAGCAGGAGCTTTCCTGTATTGCTGACACTCCAAACACAGTTGAGCCTCTTTCTCCACTTCTTTGTCCATACATGGCCACCAGAAGTAAGATCTGGCCAATCCTTTCATTCTCGAAAACCCCTGTGTGGGTCTGATTAAGCAGTTTTAACAATTTATCTCGCCCTTGTGCAGGAATGATGGCTGTAGCCCCCAACAGCATACAACCATCTATAACACTTAATTTGGTTCTCCTCTGATAGAAAGATTTGGATTTGATTTGACAGGTATCCACAGGTGCATCACCTAACACATCCAACTGTAAATGGTGGCAAATTCATTGGATTGTGATTGCTCACTTTTCCTATGCATTCTCGAATGCAACCTGCATAAATACATTCTCAGTATCGTCACTGTCACTTTCCTCCACTTTATTTGCACAATGATGTCGCCCAGGGCCCATTTTACCTCTGGTGTTACTCGCTACCCCCTTTTCCAGTGGCTCTATTTTTATTCCTACACACTCTCACTATGTGACCAATTTTACCACATACATGACATTTTTCTGCTTTAAAATTTCAGTCATGTGCAGTGTGGCTTGTTCCTTTGCACCTGTAACAGGTTTTATTTTCTGTACTACCTCATTCCTCTTCATTCTTGCTCTCTCTGCTGTATAATTTGTGACATGTTGCTGATGCACTTCTATTTTGCAGGTCTTGTGCATTTTTATCAGCTGCCTCCATGGACAATTTTCAGTGCATTATCAAAGGTCAAATTATGCTTGGCTAATAACCTTCTTTGAATCCGTTTGTCATTAACTCCACACACAAGCCTGTCTCTCAACATCTGTTGCAGAGTTTGCATAGCTCTGCCACAAATTCAATTATTGTCTCATCAGGTTTCCTGGAACACGAGTCAAACTTGAAGCGTTGAACTATCTCGCACGGCTTCGGGTTAAAATGGTTCTTTAGCAAATCCCCCAGTTGTGCGTTTGATTTAGATTTTGGCATATCAGGACTCAACAAATTTCAGAATAGACTGTAAGTTGTAAGACCCACCACATTCAGTAGAATCGCCCCCAGCTTCATGGCATTATCGATGTCATTTGCTTCAAAGAAATGCTTCAAAATCTCACAGTATTCTTCCCATGACTGAGTTTTCTTATCAAATGCTACTAGCTTCCCAACAGTAGCCATGTTCACTGCATTTTGAATAGCCTTCAGCTATTTTCTCTTTTTTTTCTTTCATTTTTTTTTTAAATGACCTTATCCCAACACCGTACTCATGTGTTCCACAACTGGCCTCCTCATCACCAAAAATATGTAGTAACTTGCAATAATTAACACGTGGGAAACGTGAATGGTCGCACACTCTTTTTACAAACTTATCAACAATATAGTTCTTATGCTTTTCGAGAACCTAGGTACATTCCTACTATCTATACCCCTCTAGTGGCCATAACCAGAAAAAAACACACTTTACTCAATCTACTACAGCAATATAATCTACACAATATTAATATAGTAATATTAATAAGTTGCTGTTGTTGTTGTTCCTCTTTTGGCTGCTCCCGTAAAGGGTCACCACAGATGATCATTGGTCCATGTATTTGATTTGGCACAGTTTTACACTGGATGCCCTTCCCGACGCAACCCTCCCCAATTTTATCCGGCCTTGGGACCAGCACTGAGAGCGCAGTGTTGCACGCAACCCCAGTGGCTGAGGTTGATTCCCTGGCTGTTAATTGAACCCGGGCCACAGCAGTGAGAGCACTGTGGCCTAACTACTTGTCTTCCAGGGACCATATGATTTTTAAATAAGTAAATAATGCAAAAGTTCCTGGATCAATTATTCCTGATTTTAAAAATGCAATAAACGGGGCTGTGTGTAGAACTCCTGCTGCAATACTAGTGTCAATCAATCAATCAATCACGTTTATTTATAAAGCACATTTTAAAACAACCAAGGCTTGACCAAAGTGCTGTACAAGAACAAGCGTAGCAAATAAGGAAACAATAACATAATACAAGTCTCACACAAAAAAATAGACAGTAACAGAAATAAAACACACACACAAAGGGTTCATGGCAAGTTAAAAGCCAGTGAAAATAGATAAGTTTTTGGGCATGGATTTAAAAACCCAAGGAGATGACGCCATTCTAATGGATATTTTTAGGCTATTGCAGAGCCTGTGGCCGGCTACGTCAAAAGCTTGATCGCCTCTATGCTCTAATCTAGACCTGGGGATGGAAAGCAATCCACGATCCCTGGATCTAAGCGATCTAGATGGGTTGTGTGGGCTCAGCATCTCAGACAGATATACAGGCACTTCGTTTTTCGATGATTTAAAAAACAAATAGTAAAATTTTAAATTCAATTTGCAATCTTCATGGTTTTTAAGTGGTACCATCCTCAGTAATCTCAATGATCTTCAGGCTGTCCATACATGATAAACAGCAGGCACCAGCTATAATCTTAAAGTAGTGATGTTCTCAACAAAAAATGTCAAAGTTTTCACAGAGAGACACAGATGCTTCAGAGAAAACATTAACAGCAGGATTTAAAATAGAATCAATGATAGCAAAAAGAATTCTAGGTCTATGACAATTTTTGATGATCTCTGATAAATGATTAGGCTTGGCAGCCTTAACAGCTTTCTGAAAAACGAAAAGAGACTCCTTCAGGATTTCATAAGATACCTGTAGTTTATCCTTTTTCCATTTATGGTCTGCTCTTCGATAGAACTGTCTGAAAGAACGGGTTAAATCATTGAAACAGGGCTCCAATTTTGGTTTAGAATATTTAGCCTTTAATGGAGCAAGAGTGTTTAAAAATGTTTAAACAGATATGATTAAATCGACTGAGATACTCATCAGTATCTAAGTTTTGTAGAGTCAATCCCGATATCGAAGGCTTACAAGCTGCAGTGTAAGCTGTAGAAAAATCCTCACAGGATTGAGGAGAAAGATAATGAATAAATCGAGCCTGAGCAGGTGCTTTGTCACTTTGGCCAGAGATTACTAAATAACACTGATTTATGATCAGAGAAGACAGTATCACAAACATCAATATCAGAAATAGAGAAACCATGTGATAGAACCAGGTCCAAAATATGACCATGTATATGCGCGGGTCCTTGCACCCACTGTAGAAAATCAAAAGAATCAATGAGATTAAGAAACAATTAAGTAGGTTAAGTTTGGGCAGCATATGTGAATATTAAAATCACCCAACATTAAAATGTTATCGTACTTTGTGACAATTCCCCCCACAAAGTCTGCAAATTCATTCAAAAAGGCTGTATTTGGTTGTGGAGGACGACAAACCACCACAAACAACACCGGATTGGCCAGGTCTATTTGGAGCAATTTTACCTCGAAGCTGCAATAAACATCTGAGGGAATACAGCAGCCATGGAAATTATTTTTAAAAACAGCCACTGTAAAATTAAAAAAAGGAGAATTAAAAAATTTGCAGTCCTGAGGAACTAATTCAGAAAATGGGGCTTAAATCCAATGCTTTAATCAAGGTTTCCGTCATGAAAAGAAACTCCAGACTCTGTGAGGTGAAAAAAATCATGCAATATAAAAGTCTTATTTACCAAAGAATGCACATTGATTAGTGCCATCTTAAGCAGCGGTGGTTTACTGGCTGGCTGAACTCCTTGGTTTAGTAGGCGAAGAACTTGAAGGTTCAATCCACCACGATGAATCCGAGGAGAAATAAGCTGCATGGGCTTGTCGAGAGAGTTGGGGACGATGAGAGGAATCCACCGGTAAGGTACCTCCAGCGAGTGCCAGACAACGTGACGGTCACAGTTTGATGCCAAAGATTGCCAAACAAACCCTGACACCAATCCGGATTTCAGTCCAGCAGTAGCGCCCCTTGTTTACTGAGTCTGCTGCAGCGCTTCCTCCAAGGAACATCCATAGGCCATCGGCACAAGTATGTTCAAAGAAACTGGTGGGGAACAAAGACGTGGTCTGCTCAATACAGCATTTGTTGAATCAATAACTGTGCTTCTAATTTCATGCAAAGTTTGATGATCATAAACAAGTAACACTCTTGAATAAGAGAAATGTTAAAAAATCCCACAGTAGAAACAGCAACAGATGGCATGCCAAACCACCAGTGAAATCAATGTTAGAAATAAACACTGCGTCCAAAAGTGTATTCTTTTTTGTAATGTCAGTGATAATGAATTGCGTGTATCTTTTTTACTCAAATAAATTCAAAATTGGTTTGTTTGCACAAGCCAGCTGATCTTCCTTAAAGTCACCACACACTACAATAGGTCTGTAGTACATGAGCTCAAAGTCAAGATTGAGTAGATAGTCTGCTGGTGGATAGTTTAGGGGATGGTAGACAACCTGCAATTAGAGCTTGTTTTGGGGCCTCTACTTTTAAACCAAAAACTCCAGATCAGTTACATTTTGAATATACTGCAAAGGGTGAGCTTGAAGGTTACCTTTCACAAACATAGCAACTCCACCACCATTCCTATTGAACAGATATGTATAATTTGTGTAGGAAACATGCCTGTTGTGCCTGGGATACATTTTGTATCCAGCCAACTGAAGACAGTCAGGAATATTTGAACAGCAATATGAGTCTCTGTAAGACACAAAACATCAGAAAGGAGTAGCTCATGATGGCTTTTAAGACCTTTAATATGACTTTGAAGCCCTGTATTGTGATGTGCCACTTTAAGAGTTAATTCTATTGATTCTCTTACTATGTGAAAAAATGTCTGTATATTCTGTAAGTCTGCTTTTGGCATATTCTCTAGTGAGTCACTGATTTCAGGATCACAGAAAATCTTCTTTTCCTCAAAGTCAATAATATGTAGTGCACTGAGTGACGTGGTCCTGCTGTATGCCATGCCTGGTTCAAACATTTTCTTTAGCTATACAACAGCACAAGTTGTCATCCTCTGCACTTTATGAGCAGTGCATGCAAAGGCCAACTTTGCAAAAAGGAAACTGCCTTCAGACTATTCCTTTTCTTCTCAGTTGTTCATCTACTCTCTCAATGTACAAAACATTACTGTATGCACCAGGCACTTTGTTGCAGCTTTTGTGTCCACTGTCAGCATTATCCAAATTATGACCATTCATCTGAACAACAGGACTACTCGTACAGGTGTTAGTAATTATTTTTGCCACTTTGCCAAATGATCCATTTGCCAGTCTGTCCTCTACATTGATATTTCTAGTAAACATTACTTGCACATACATTACAAGCTATAGAATGTCAAGAAGATCACCTTTATCTGCATTTGGTTTGTTCATAGATCTGTTTTTTTTTTTTTTTTTTTTACAATACTCTGCATCTACATGTATAACATTTGGAAATCATGGGGATATAGCAGCAGAGTTAAAATCATCCACTACTTAATAGTAGCAACTATGTGTAATGCATAAGAAGGGCCCTCTTCAGGGGATTTAATGACCTGTTCCATCATATATTTTTCAGTATCAGACAGTACCTCATAATTTTGTTATACACTGAGTCTGTTAACTATCTGGGCATGGGCAAGGTCATCTTTCTGACGTATGATTTCTATAAGTATTATCATTTTAAAATTATCTTTCCAAAGGTGCAGCACAGTATGGTCCTCATACACACACAGAGGTTTGCCTTTCCAAGTGTTGGTAAGAGTTGGAAATCACCAACAGCCCTGATAGAAATATTGCCAAAGGGTTTGTTGTTGCCTTTAATCTGTTTGAGCACCATTGTGCACAAACTCTTCAGTTGTCTGCTCAATAGCTTCACTGTGCTTTTCATATTTTTTTTCTGTTCTCATTCACAATGGTGTATACTCATCTGAGTTTACCTGGCAGTGCAACAGCTGCATAGACATAGAAGGTTTCATAACTCTGGAACTGCACTGACCTAAGCTTTGTGCTTCTTCTGTATGGGAGGTAAAGTTTCAGCATCCAGTTTTCTGGATCTTTTGTTTTGTGAAAAACAAGCAAATGACAGGTTTTCGTCTGGTGTACTTTTTATGCGTCCCATGTTTTTTGCAGACCCAAACCATTTTTTTTTACCCTTTTCCTGTTCTGCATATATAATTCTATACTCACTTGCAAATTCAGCCATGCACATCAAATGCATGTGTTTTTGGCCTGGCCATGTACGTTTCTGTCAATCCAGCCATCCATACATCATTATCATCTGGTAGACTCATCCATACAGCACTGTTATTTTTGGGTATGAAAATAACAGCAGAGGATGATTTCAGTTTCAAACTGCAAGTATATTCAATGGCCTCCTTGACTCCACTGACCTCTCTGTTTTTGGCATAAGCATGCATCTGTTTCACTGATTCACTTTCCAGTGAACTGTGACAAGGGTCTCTCATCACTCACTTTAGATAGTCACCCATTTCATGTTCAGCTTTTGAAATATGTGACAAAATGTACATTATATGGTTTAGATTAGTACGGGTTTAGATTAAACTGCATGTCCATGTTGGCTTTCCAGACTCATAACAACAGCGAACATTTACCCAACAGTCCTTTGGTTCTCGTTCTGTTGTAATCAAACATAATATAGAGAGTGACTCAACATTTCTCTTGTAATCCTGATAAATCATAAAGACCTTGTTAAGCAACTGTGTGATGCTTTCAAAGTGCTGAGTTGTGTCATTCAACAGATTCCACACTGCCTGGAACTTTGTTTTTACCTTTGTTGTCAATTTTCCATCTTTGTCATTTTCCCCCTCTAAGTCTGTGTCAGGGGATAACAAACACTGTAGACTTGGATTTTATAAACCATCCATGGCAAGAACATTGAGTACATGCCCCAGACCATTCTTTCTACATGATTTAGAGTGGGTTCAACAGTGTGTTTGTACTTCTGTTACAATTCTGTGAAGTTCAGGGTCTCCACTTGGGTCTGGCAATTTGTAGATGTATTTGTCAATGAAGTAACATACATCTTTATCCTCATCATCCCATGCATCTTTTACCCAGAATAAGCAATGAATGTAAGGAGCCTCTTTATTGGTATTCTATATGATAAAAATAGTCAATGACCGATGACCTGTTCAGGAGACAGAGTGAGATTCATGAGTGCATCCACACGTTTCTCAAACATCCACATGGCTGTAACAGGATTGCTATGTAGTATCACACATTTTTCTGACCAGTTTAAGTCTAAAAGGTCCACATTTTCACCTTGTTGTTTAATCACTGTTATTACATCTTGCCATCTCACCTGCAGCACTGAATGTACAGACAGTGTAGGCATACCCAACTGCCTGAGAATGGCAAACAGATCTCTAAGTGTTTTTTGCCAGTAGGCACGTGTACTTCTTAGAGGCTGCATGAATCTGGTACCTTTTTATTTTTTTTACTGTAAAAGTGCATTGTTTATTCGGCATCCACCACGTGTCACAGATTGACCTTTTTGCAGTTGAATGGACATACTTGATGAAGCTAAATGCGTTTCAGTCACAAACTGTGCAAAGAAAAAGTAGTTTGTGTCCCTTGCAAAGTGATTATCAGCAGAGAATCGTCTTGCATTGAAATATTTGTTGGATGAAGATCAGTCTGTCTGTGAAATTCATCAAACTTATTTTCACACATTGGGAATTGCATAGGAAAGGCCATTGCTTCGAGCTTAGGAACCTTCTGCTGCAGCAATGCAAAATATGCCATCATTGAAGGACAACAGATGCTGACCAAGATCTGGTGGTTGAAGACATTTATCTAATGCTAGGCCTGTGTGCTGCTCTGTATTTCAAGGACCATTATCTGAATCACTTTGTGCATTCTCTGAGTTCTGCTGTAGGGTGTCCTCATTTTCACTATTGCCCTCAATGTTCATTTCCTCTTCTGGATCATTATCCTCATTTTTGGAATCTGCGAAATCATTCAATAATACTGACTGTGCATGCTTCACCTCAATATCCCTATATTCAGAATGCATTTCTTTCAGTTTAACTAAAGCTGACAAGACTTTTTGCATACATATAGTCTGAAATTGGTAATGACCTGCATAACACATTCATCTTTTGTGTTTCACTGTAAGTAATTGGGATTAATTTTTTGAGAGCCTCTAATGGCTCTCTGTTGACCTTTGAGAAGACTGATGACTTTGGCAAAACATATATATTTGGCTATTACATGCCTTTCGAGTATATTCAAATCAAGTCAGAAGGTTACTTACAAACTTCACTTTGTTTTCTAGCGCTTGTTTCACCTTGTCATACACTGTGTTACCAGTCGCTAAAATGTTGTCAAGGAGTGTGTAATTTACTTGACATCATCTTGCCAGTGAGATGCAACTACTGACAACTAGTGGATTAATACTTACCACCTGGTTATTGCTAGCAACTTTACAAAGATCTGATTTTGTGCGTACTCAGTAAATTGTAAGAGTAACTAAAATTGTGTAAATAATTGTTACTGCTACCTGCTCTATTACAATGAATGTTTTGTTACTAATACTAACAGACAGGCAAATGTAACTAAGCAATCAATACCACAATCTTTTCAGAAGAAGACCAAGGGATAAAAACATTACACAGTATAAATACAATAATCAAGTATTGCGTGAGTGAGCAATACTTGATTATTGTATTTGTACTGTTTTATCCCATACGGAAATGTAATATATGACATATATGTCCCTATATCGCTGACGCTGTCATATATGCTAAATATAAGACAGTATAATGCTATCACATATATACATATCTCTGGATATATGTTGATATAAGTTTATAACATATATAAATTGTCCATATTAAATGAGTATATTGACATATATTAATACTATGTATATGATTATTGTTTATATAATATTGTACGTTATGACCATATATGTCACCAATATATGTTTAATTTATATATGTCATTTTATTTAAACAACATACATACAAACATTTTACATGCCTATGTTTTCCTCATTAATTCTTTGTTTTCCTTATTTGAACAGCTTGAACTTTTACGAAGTCTACACAATCCACATTTCACTTCAATCCCATTTTAGAATTAGCACAATTTTTAATAAAAATGATTTCTTTTTATATTGTATTTTTTTTTAAATGATTTATTTTACCTAATCTTAACTGGCATATAAAAACAAAAAAATACTTCACAAATTCTATTTGCAAACTTAAATTTTATTTTTTTCATATCATCAATATCAATTTCTATATGTAAGAAAATACATACATACGTATTAATACATAACTACATATGCAGATACATACAGAATAATATACAGTTAATATATGTCTCCAAATACAAAAATTTTTTTTTTAAAATTAAAATCTAGGGATCCGACATATAATTTAAAAGCAAAGTCTGACTTTGACATCTAAGTTCCACAATTTCCTTAAATGGGTGAACCCTGGCCTTTCCCTGACCACGTTCAACAAATGTTCCTTTCTGAACACAAAAAGAACATCCAAACTCCCCATTGAACTGCTTAAAGTTCTGTAGGAGTGGACGGGCAACAGAATCACTTACAAGTATTAAAGCATATACTTTGCTGGTACCATGTACATCATCAGATGTAACCCAATCAAAGCCACGCTCATGTAGATCAGTGCACTCCTTCACAAATGGGTCAAGATAGATGTTCATGGGGGGCTTTAAATTACGCCCATCCAGTTTGGACTAGCTACTATTTTTTAGATTTGTTCTTATACCGTCAAATAATATAAGACAATACAATAATACAATTATTTAGCCTACATACAGCATATGGAAATACTTAGCATAACTGAAGTACAAAAAGCATTGTGTTGCAATTACATTTATTAGAAAAAGCATTGTATTGTTTATATACTGTATCCAACAATGAACTTCCTTTTAATTTGGGGGGAAATGAAAAGTATTAATCTCAAACAAAACCTTATCAGTGGACAACATTATATTGCATTGTTTGTTTTTTGGCTTTTAGATAATATTGCATGTACTTGCTATTTGAGTTTTTTTTTTCTCAAATAAAAAAAAAAAAATACTCAAATAGCAAAAAAAAAAAAAAAAAAAAAAAAAGGGTTTTATGTATCCTTATGTATCTTTATTATATCTTGCTTTTAAGACACTTTATGCATTTTAAAGTGAAAATTATCTTTCAACTATGTAATATTCTAATATCCTACCAGCTGCAGACAAAACTGTATATGTAGAGGATTGTGAAGATGAAAGTATTGTTGGCACCCCTCTCAAATCTGTGTGACATCTGTTATGACCGTCTTCTCACACAGGCCACAAACATTCAGCAGGATCACTCACATCCTGGAAACCCCTTTCTGTCAGCCTCCACTCAGGTAGACTGAGAACACTCCCCTCAGATAGACCCCAGGAACACAGAATAATAGGTTACGGAACAACTTTTTTCCCAGAGCTGTGGACAGGCTACAGAAGCCATAGCTACTTCTATCAGTCCAGCTTCCCTCACACACATGTACACACATACACGTACTGTAGGGTTCAAATTATTATTATTATGATTATTATTATTATTATTATTTACATTGCTGTGACCTAAACCGAGACTTACATAATGAACATATTATGCTTAATGCTTACTGATTATTGAATAAAGTGTTTAGATTAAAAAACAAACAAACAAACAAACAAAAATACAGAATGATAGAGACACATTCAGTCTGCATCTCAGGTCGTGCATTTAGGATACGTTCCACCCTCAGTACCTAGTGTTGCGTCATTGCCTAATAGGCGTCTTTATTATTCGCGCCAAAATTCAAACGTAATCAAAAGACCGCCAAATTACGCGCATTCAGGAGAAAGACCAACGGATGATGAACATGTTCGCCCTTGTCGAGTGGAAAGAAGAAACGGATAATGAAAGTTGGAGCATTGTTCCAACGTCACACATAAAAAACTTCGATAATAATGATTTCTTAGACGGACTGGATGACACATCTGTATATTTAATTGAGTGGAGAGGTGGACTGAAGAAAAAACCTAAAGGCGGATGGCCTTTGTACGAGGCAACGGTGCATAAAATTGCAGGTAATTTCTGAACTTTTATTATAATTCACACAATGATATTGCATGGAGAATAAATTTTAAATAATTGCTGGACCGCATGAGCCATTTATATACCAAGCTACTGATCAGATCGAAGCTAGTACAGATCGGGTAATTGTGCAGATATTCACCGTGTTTAACTGTTACATTTTTAATATTACTATTATTACTGCATTATTGTGTGCGTTGCATTTTCATGTTCTCATTTTCATGTTCATATTTAAGAGCTAACTACGAGTAGATTATTACACTGCAGTGCATCATTCTAAGATCTTTAGCTAAATGTTTGTTATGTGAGAATAATATCTTTAAAAAAGTAAGCTTTTAGCTGTTAGACACACGAAGTGGAGGAAAAAAATACAATATTTGCCTATAGATGTCGTGGTCTAGAACTAATACAATAATACTCAAGTAAAGTAAGACTATCTTGCGGGATATTCGCTCCCTGACAGTATGTGTGCTAATATTTTGAACACTGTCCGCCATCATGACATACTTACTGTGGGTGCATAAGCACTTACATGTGCATGACTGTCCACTACAATAAGGGTTTAAAAAATATGGTCAGCCTATGTTGTTGTCATTGTCATAGCCTTAGTTGTATCTTTTGTTTTAGATTCTACAATTTGTATTTCCCCTTTTTTCCCCACAGAGAAACAGTGCACCCTAGAAAAACTAATGAGGACACGTCAGTCCAGCCCAAAACTTCTGAGCAAAAGAAAATGCAGGCCAAACCCTAAGTTTGTTGAAGAGGAGACCAGCAATGATGGACCATCTAGCCCCAAAAAGGTTACAACATTTTTTTTTTTTTTTTTTTTTTTTTTTTTTTACTGAGACCCAAAACTAGCATCTGCATTGCAAATGTAAAAAATTGGCTGCCCACTATAAAGTTGTTGCTTAAAGATAACATTAAAAAAAATCATTATTACTTATAACTTTGCAAATGAATTGCTAATTTTAGAAATTAAATACTTAAAAAGTTAGGAGTACCTAATAATCTACAATTTTCCCTAGATCTTGACAGGATTAGTCATTTTTCACAGCCAAGTACAAGCAGTCTGTCAGAGTTGTTTATGTTGCTCTGCCTGTTTTTACTTATGGTACATAAAGCTTATGTACAAGTCTACATATCTGTTTACCTGTTTTAATGCCATTAGCTATTATCCACTCTGCTATTATTTCTGAGCTTACTGTTTTGGGTTAGCTGATCTTCATTTTCTGTTAAAGAAATCTCATCATTCAACAAATATGGCTGAAGCTGTTGTGGTCTGCTCATTTTATTCCTTTATTTGAGGAATAAAATGAGCAGACCACAACAGCTTCAGCCATATTTGTTGAATGATGAGATTTCTAAAGAGGCAAACTAGTGATGGAAATTTGGACAGGGAGCTTTTGGAGAAAATAAAATTACCCCATGGACCTCGATTCCCTTCAGCTACAACTTCAGTTGTTCCACCTTCACCTACCTAACCATCTTCTGCCTCACCACCGCTGCCTAACTGTCCACCTACGCCACCATCAGCTCCATCTTCACCTGCCTCATCATCGTCTGCTTCATCTCCACCTACCTCACCTTCTCCTGATCCTCCTTTGCCAGACATCATAGCACAATTAAAGGCAGAAAATGAAGCCCTCAAAATGGAATTAGAGAATCTAAAAACAAATGTTTTCAGTCGTACGTGTTTAATGTATGTATGTTTAAATAAATGTTTTTATAATGTTATAAAGGTTTACATAAAAAAAAAAACATACTTATGTAAAGATAGTATTGTAACTTTAATATTATAAAAACCTCCTTGTGTATAAATTAAGTGTTTGTATACAAATCAGTAAATTTTTAGCTTTAATGTTACAATAATGTAGTACCAACTGACTATATTTTGCAGTATTAGTTGAGAGAGTTTTTTCCTTGAGAAAATTTGCCATGTACCTTATATATATCCAAAATAATCACTATTGAATCGAATCGGAAATCGAATTGAATTGTGAAATTTGCGTCAATACCCAGCCATATTTATATATTAATCCTTGAAACATTATAATCTGGCTATGTTTTCATGTTTTAATGATCTATATTTGATTCTTAACATCTAAAGGAAACTTCTGATCCATACCACAGCATTTTCATAGCTACACAAGGCTTTCTGGTGCAACATCTCAGACAAATAGAGACCATTTCTAAAATAAAATTCTTTGACATTGCACAACGCTGTCGTGACTGGTTAGGTTGAAAACTCAAGGAAAGAAAACAAGAAAATAATATTTTGAGACAGCATTGAAATTCCTTTTAGAAGAAACTGTTTATTTGACACAAAGTTAACCAAGTACAATTGTTTTAACTTTTCTTAACTGCAGTTCATGTATTTTCACCATAGACCATGTGGTTGTAAAAATGTAAACTACATACTACATTATATAACTGTAACCGTTTGAATTAAATTGTCCACTTATTCATGATAATAATCATTAATCGGCTGTTGGCAAACCTGTCAAACTAGCGCTTAAAAGACTACAGAATTTGGCCTAGGATTTCAGAAATTGTTTAGGATTTTCGAAATTTGTCTGAGACAGCCAAATCTTGGCCAAAATCGCACAGTGTGCATTGAGCTCAGAGACACAACTTAAAACGCACCTTCATTTTGTTTTGTAAACATTTCCCCCTTTATGCTTCAACCTTTGTTTGTTTATTGGTTATTATTTGTCATATGTTAATTGTCATTTCTGTATGATCTGCGATGTCTTGATATCTTGCTTTATAAAATGTCCTTAGGTCCTTGAAAGGAACTATATAAATAAAACATTATTATTATTATTTAGTAATAGTAGTAGAAGTAGTAGTAGTAATAGTATAGAAAGTATGTAATGCAACACTATATTGTATCAGGCCCCCTAAAAACTTTTTGTTAAAGCAATGTTTTATTTATTAATATCACTTTAATAATAATGCATGCTTGTTCTCTCCCCACAGCTTGAAATTCACCCAGGCTCAGGAGTTTGTGTGACAAAAAAATGTGTTCTGGTCAGCTAGCCATGCAAACAGCCCCACTACCATGGCACGGATGCTTCTCCTTGGAGTATTTGATATTGAGACACTTCTAAAGAGCAATCTCAGAGGTATGTAATTGGTCATAGTATGGGTGGGCGATATGACCAAAATCTTATATCATGATATGAGTAATTTTCTCATCACAATCTCACACACACACACACACACATATATATCATATATATATATGAATTTCTTCTTATTAAAGGTACAAAAAAACAAAAGTGATTTTCTCTCACTGCTGTTTGATTAACCTGAATGACAAGACAATAGCAATATCAGGTAACTTCCCCTTTAAGAGCAAAGTCCGGATCCAATGTACTGTTACACATGCGTTTGTGTTTCAATGGATTAAAATCACTTGTGTTTAAACTGCAGTGCTTAAAAATGTGTGCAAATGTTAATTTTTCATGACCACGCGCACATCAACGTGAAGTGAGCGCATAACCGCGATAGAGACGATAGTCCAAAATCTCTACCGGTTGACAAATTTCTACCGGTTAATCGTTTCTACCGGTATATCGCCCACCCCTAGGTTATTGTGTGTATGTGTCTGTATAGGATAAGTCTTTGGATAAGGGGTGAAAATCAAAAAATAAAACTACCCTAGTATAGTAATTCTGGCATATTTACAGATATATGTACACTCATTTACACTGAAATATGATGCTTTATAAATAATTTGAGTTTGACTATTTACACTATACTGATTTTACTGAAGCAGGCTGTCCAAGAATTAGGTTGAAAATTTTAATTTATGTTTGAGTAGTTAGATATGAGTGGAGTTAATTCTGATTTTGTTCTAATTTCCATTATGTTGCTCTTTCTTAGGTGGCAAGTCCAAAAATGCAAGCCCTGGGGAAACAAATGTGGCCTTGGACAGAACAAAAATTGATGCAATAATTAGTATGTACATCACTTGGTTAATTGGGCTCATTTTTTTTTTTACAATTGTGTTAAACGAAATGTGACAATAAAACCATCAGAATTTATCAGTTTCATCTTGGTGTATCAGTGTGATGACACTTTACACCTGGTTCTGAATAATGCCTAAATTTCAGAAACATTCAGTTTATCTACCTAACGAAGTATGTCCTGTGTTAATTTAGTGTGTTTTAGGTGATTATAATTTGGATGTCCTTAAATAAATGTTTTAAAACTAAAATGTTCAGTTTTAACTAAACATAATCAGTTCAATAGTTGTGTGTTCAGTGTTTAGTAGTTTTCTAATTTTGCCCAGCTTAACAGTTTTTCTCTTTAAATTAAAACAGTTTTAATAAAGTTTTAATGTTTTAACTGCTTTACTGTATTACTTCTTTTTTGCTAACTGCACCGTTTACCGTATAGGGCTTAGGCATGCCATGTGCATTGCATTGCAAGTTTGTAAGTTCCCGTCCATAACCTATATTTAAAAATATGTAAGAAATTTATGAAAGCATGTTTATTACATTTGTTTAGTTTACACCATACATTCATGCAAAATATTTTGCAATTCATATACCATTTCATATACATTTATATATTCCATTTACATTTATCAAAAATATATTTTGTATATATATTTCATTTTAAATGTAAAATATATACTAAGACTATATAAAAACATACATTAGGGACATATATATGTAACATGTATGTAAGCAATATGCTATGCATATATGTGTAATTTGTATATTAAACATTTAAGAAAGAAATATATGTCATATATATTGATAATTATATATGTGACATATATATTAAAGACTGTATTATACATACATAAACATATTTATATGGGCTAGTTTTATATGTCAATATATGAGATTGTTCCATTTTCTAATAGGTTTTATATATGGGCAGATATATATGTACATATATGTTTTCACTTTCTATGTGCATATATTTAATATATGTATATTTCATATGTGTACATATATTACATTTCCGTATGGGATTGTATTTATACTTATATAATGGCTTATAATACACAGAAGGTTAAGTTTTAGAACATTAAACACAGTATAAACACTGCAATCAAATGCTGCATAGTAAATCTCAAAATGAATGCTTGAAATGAGTTGAATTAAAAATATATATCCAATAATCAAAAAAAGAGCTATCGTATGGAGTGTGTTGAAATTTTCTGGTCTGTGTGCAAGTCTCTGGAACTGCAGACAATGATGATCTAGTTTTCTAATCATTTTTCCAGGTTCAGTTTTCTAACCGAGCTCCTTACCTGAAACAAATCAAACCTGAACGCAGCACAGGATAAAATAAGGAAAATAAAAGGCTGGTATTAACATGGGTTTGTTTTGGTTTCTTTCATAGGGTACTTTTTTGAGACTTTCATGTTGGAATTTTGGTTTGTTTTGTCATTTTGGATAGAAAAGTGAAAAAAAGAAGGGGGGGGGGGGGGGGGGGGGAGAGAGAGACAGGGTGACCAGAGAAGGGAAGAGAAGAGTAGAGAATAGTAGAGAAGGGGGGGCAGGCGTGTTAGTAGGAAATAGAAAGTAAGGTCACAAGTCTGAACCTGAAAAAAAGAACAAATTAGTTATAATGAAATGATTATTTATGTCAATGTAATTATTTATCCCATCAGCCAATCATGTTGCAGCAGCACAATGCAAAAAATCATGCCGATACAGATCAAGAGCTTGTAGCAAATGTAATGTTCACATCAAAGAGCAGAATGGGGAAAAAGTGTGATCTCTGTGACTTTAATTGTGTCATGGTTGTTGGTGCTAGATAGGCTGGTTTGAGTATTTCAGATACTGCTGATCTCCTAGGATTTTCACACACAACAGTCTCTGAAGTTCTCACAGAATGGTGAGAAAAAGAAAAACATTGAGTGAGAGAGTTCTGTGGGTGGAAATGTCTTGTTGATAAGAGACGTCAGAGGGAATTGTCCAAATTAGTTTGAGCTGCCAGGAAGGTAAGCCACCCATAATGCTAGGTTAGCTAATTATCTACTTTAGTGAGTCAACATTAGCTAATAGGCTATCTATGTTTGCAGTCACATGCACAGTGTTATCAAGTATAATTATAAATATCATACAAATAATCATACATTCAGGCAGTTGTTATCAAGTATGTATACGCACCTTTTGTTAACAAAAGTTCATCAGGTATTAGTTTAACTAGCTAACTCAGAAACAGTCATTAAAAAGTGAACTACTGGATAACAAACAGGAACTCTAACTACTTTAATTACAATATATTATATATAACATATTTTAACGTTTCTGTGGAACCATGACGTCTATTATGTATTTTATACTCGATAAACTTTTATTGATACATATGCCACTGACGCAGTCTGTTGAGACGAATGAGACAGTTAAGCTCTCATGCATTACTTTTGACTGAGATGTCGGGCATGTGGTTCCTTCAGTTTTCTTTGCAGACTAGACGTCGCATTGCCTTTTACTGCCACATAGTGGTCATATAAAGCTTTTTAATTTACATTTTGGAATCATCACCATCATCATCATCTTCTTCTTCTAATGCTGCTGGTGTTGGATGTGTTCTGCTCTCTCATTCCAAAAAAACATGCTAGTAGGTGGTTTTGACTGGCAGCGTACACTAAAAAAAAAAAAAAGAAAGAAAGAAAAGAAAAGCTCATTGAATTTACTTAATTCACATGAATACATCAGTTCCACATAATTGAACTGAGTTACATTAACAAAATTTGTTTTAATACATCCACCATGATTTAATCATGTTTTTTCAAAGCCCTGAATAAGACTGAAATCCACGTACTCAACCAAACTGAGGATCAAACCCAGGTTACTGGTGTTCCACAATAGCCACATTACTACTGCACTATTCTACCACACATACTTTTTGCCAGCACCATGCTCACACTACATAATTCAATCTAGTAATTAGAAACTTGTTTAAATTAGGTTTAGTTAATCTAATTTATTCATATAAAACAAATTTTAATGAGAAACTTAATATTTTATGCAAACTATATTTAATATGTTGTCTTAAATCTGACTGACCACATATAAAATTGTTCATTGTATATTTTATGCTTGAGTTTCTTAAAGTTATTGATGGGTCTGGAGGGTTTGAGAATATTTTTTCTTTTTTTTCATTCAAGGTTGTGGGAAAATAAAATACCTATAATAAAATAACTATTTGACAGTTAACTTTTAAACTCTAAACAACATGTTTGCTATAATCAATTTTTTTTTTTAATAAAAATAAATCTAACAAAAACTCATACGTTGTACCTTGACAGCTGTATATATGGTAGAATTAAATTGTGTAGTTCTCTTTCGTTTTGTCACTGCCTTGAGATGGGTGACTTCAGCTGTCTGAGAGAGACTGAGGTCACTGAGGGACACCTCTCTCCAGAGCACGCTGGAGCTGCACCCTCCTCCAGCAGCAGCAGCTGTCGAAGGAGAACAAGTCCTTCTTTGGTTGGCTGCATGAGAGGTGTACTCAACTAAGAGAAGAGTCAACAAGAGGAGTCTTTAACATAGCATTATTGCATTTACACTGGACATCACACATCACATCACACCACATCATCCATCATATTAATGTACAAAACATGCTACTGAATTGAATCGCTTAATGAAGCAGTGTGCAGGTGGTTAGTCCTGAAATTTAATTTTAATATTTCTTAGTGTTCAGTAATTACTGTATTGGAAAAGACTTTATATACATTTATATAACATTTTGAAGCAGTGAATCGTTGTACAATGTCAACAGGTTGGGCACAAGATAAATTTAAGGTTGCACTCTATGCATTTCTGTCATAAATTCCATAGAATTCCGTTGAAATGCATACAATCTACTCAGATGTTATGATTGTGCAACTTGAATATTTGTGTGGACATTCCCAGATAACCAGAAAAAAAGAAAAACACAACTGGCTCACAATTAAGCAGAAACACTTATGCAATTAATCTGTTGTGAAATTTTGGGTAACATAGTATACAGCCAGCTGTTGACCAGACCCAGATTTTGCCTTTGGGCTTCATGTCTTTGGGCCAAACATGTGTTTTATTAAAGTGAGGTGGGGCATAAAAAATATGTACCTATTTTGGCCCTGTGTGCTGCTATTGGTGACTCTTTGTGGATATGTTTTTTTACCCAATATTATAGAATGAAGGAATGAGTGAATAAATGAATGAAACATGACTGTCAAACTATGTACAGTATGGCAACAGATGTGACCCTGCAAACTATGCCTGTAACATAAAGATATGTTGTAAAATAAATAAAAGATAGTGGGCTGTGAGTGTATAAAAAGTACTACTTATGCTTGTAATCCTAGCCCTTCAGGCTGTGGTATATGCCTGACCCCAAGGATCCAGAATAATATGGAGAAGGAGAGAGGATGGCATGGTGGCATTTTGTAATTCTTGGGGAAAGCTAATTTTGTGGTTCTAAAGACTGTGGTTGTTGGTGTAAAAAACAACCGTGCATTACTTCTCTGTCAGGTTAATTTTTTTTCATAAAATATGAGTAACCATCTTGTAGCTGACTGCACTTGTCATCTTTCAAATGAGCATTTATAAGATTTTCACCATTGCTCAATGTGCATGTTGCAACCAATTTGGTGTTTGTGTTTGCCACCATGCCATCCACCACTTTGGTGAAAGGGTGTTTGGCAATACACTCCACCTTCAGTGACTGGCCTGGCCTAACTATGAAAAAAGACAACAATTAGGTTCTATTAGACACTTCAAAATACCCTTTATAGATGCTTCCTAACACCCCTTTTTGACATCCCCTAATGTCCCTTATAGACACGCCATAATGCAAGTTATAGATACACAATAACACCCCTATAACACCCCTTATTGATGCTCCCTAATGCCATTTGTAGATACGCCCTAATGCCCCTTGTATACACACGCTAACACGCCTTCACTCTGCCCCAAGGGTTGTGCACTCCTTTGTAGATCTCTACTAGTTAGCCTTAAGCTGTTTTCATACCATGTGATTTCAAGAGTTTTTTAAAAGACGAAATGTACAAGATGATCCTAATAAAATCTATAACAGACTGTGCGATTATGTGTTCCCCCTATGTTAGATTATAAGGTCCTCCAATTAGTTAATAATCTGTGGAAATCTTTATATGTCATAGCATTTAAGCTTAAGGAGGTTGAAGTAATCTGAGGTAACATCTAAAATCTTAGGTATTTAAAAAAATATATTTTTGTTTAATACATTTCTCTATTTATGGTGTAAATCACAGTTTGACTGTTTAACAAATGTGACTGTTTTACATTCTTTAATGTAAAATGCGTTGTATATACAATACTGTGCAACAGTCATTGGCACACTATTTTTTTAATACAAATTTTGTTATAGATATTTATTTTATGAATTCTGCATTATTGAGTCAGTACAAAAACATTTTAGAGTTCCAAACATTACTTTGACAAAACATAATGTTACAGAACAATGTTTGTATGTCAGTAAAGAAAGCAACATATTATGTTAGAGACCACTTTTCAGACAAAAACATAATGAAGACTCCTGGGATTTGAATGCAAAAAAGAAGCAAGTGCAACAGACAAAGTCTTCAGAAGAACTATGGCAGATTCTGCAAGATGGTCTGTAAAACTTACTAGCTAACTAGTTTTTGTTTGTTCTGTTTGTCTTTTTGCCGACAAGCGCCTCGACATACAAACGGCAAGACCTACTAAGGTCTATATATATATGTGGCAAGGTGGGTGACAGTCTATCCTTATTGGCTCATTGGTGTGTGATTGTCACCCACAATAGCCTATTAGAATCAGTGTTCGCAGGTATTTAAGCCTGACGGTATGTCACTTGGCGTGCATCATAGCTAGGACCGCCTGTGTCTGTGTCTGTGTGTTCGTGGAAACCACCAGTGTGCGGTAAGTGTGTAATTTTCTTTTTTGAGTGTTTGTTTTTTTGTTGTACCCAGAGCTGCTTTATTCTGATACATTGTTCTGGATTGTGGTTGACTTTCAGCACTGTTGCTGTTTTTATTATTTATTATAGAAATCTGAATAAAGTGTTTTGTACATTGTTCCCACGTTTCTCCTTGAATTTGTGGCCAAACGAATCTGTGTCCCTTATTTGGGTTATTCCCCGTTTCGATACGGGGTGGCGTAGTCGGTTTGTTTAGGGGGGGGGGGGGGAGTATGTTGAGTTATTCATTTATTCCCCTCCCCCCATCTCAGCATTGCCACATATATATCTATATATATATTCCGCCAGAGATCGTTTGACCAGCGGGGTCTCCATTGGATCACTATACCGGACAGAAGACGCAAGAGGCGGCGCAGGGATCGGTCCAGCTAGAAGTGCGGCTGCAGAGAGGGGACTCAGACCCGGCTACGGAGAGCCCTGCACAGGCCTGCGCTACCCAGCATCTTCCTGACCAACGCCAGATCGCTCAACAACAAGGCTGACAATGACCATCGAGGAACAAAGATCAGTGCAGGACTGCTCGATTATGGTGATAACAGAGACGTGGCTGCACTAGAGGAGGCTATCATGCTAGCAGGTTGCACAGTGCACCGAGCTGACAGGAACGGTAAGAGCAGAGGAGGGGGGTTGTGCGTCTACTCCAACAACAAGTGGTGTACAAACGCTACAGTGACTGAAAGACACTGCTCACCAGACCTAGAGTTTGTCACACTGAGATGCCGGCGTTTCTACCTGCTGTGTGAATTCACTGTTGTTTATCGTCATGGCTGTGTGTGTTCCACCTAGTGGTAATGCTACCGTAGCAATGATCATCCTGCAAATTGCCATCAGTAAACTGCAGTCCATTCATCCAGACGTCGCTGGAAACTTCAACCACTCAAATCTAAAGACTGTCCTCCCTATGTTCTATCAGCATGTTACATGTACAACGAAAGGTCAAAACACGCTGGACCACGTATACAGTAACATCAAGGATGGATATAAAGTCTCCACCTGACCTCATCTAGGCCAGTCTGCCCATCTGTCCCTCTTCCTTACTCCAGCATACAGACCTCTCATTAAGAAAAGCATGCCTAAAATGATAAGCATAAAGATCTGGCCTGATGATGCAATCTCACAACTACAGGACTGCTTCAAGCGCACCAACTGGGACCTCTTTGCACAGCAGGACCTAGCAGACTTTACATCCACTGTTTTGTTTTACATTCAGAACTGTATTGATAATGTCACTGTTGAGAGACAGATCAGATGCTATCAAAACAGCAAACCATGGATGACCAGGGATGTCAAGCAGCTACTGAGGGACTGTGATTCAGCCTTTAGGATTGAACATTTCAATAGGGGTGACCCACGGCACGTATGGCAGGGCATCCAGCACCTCACAAACTTCAAAGGCTCCAAAGATCCACCCACCAGCACCAGCAGTAACCTGGCAGACGAGCTCAACCACTTTTTTGCACATTTTGAGGTGTCTGAGGCAGAGTCTGGGGTCACACCCCCACCATCCACCAGCGACCTGGCACTCACTGTGAGTACGGAGGAGGTCAGGAGAGTGCTCCATGGAGTGAACCCCATGAAAGCTGCCAGTCCCGATGGTATTCCAGGGAGAGTTCTGAGGGAATGCGCAGACCAGGTGACTGAGGATTTTACTGCCATCTTCAACCTCTCACTGTCCACCTGCACTGTCCCCACATGCTTCAAATCTGCCACCATTGTGCCGGTCCCTAAGAAAACATCCGTCAGAGTCCTCTGCTGTTCACCTTATACACCCATGACTGTACACAAACTCACAACAGCAACACCATAATTAAGTTTGCAAATGACACAATTGTTTTGGGTCTGATCAGCAACAACAATGAGTCAGCCTACAGAGATGATATCCAAAAACTTACTGCATGGTGCTCAGACAACAACTTGGCACTTAACTCTTCCAAAACGAAGGAAATAGTGATAGACTTTAGGAGGAAAAGGGAGGAACCTGCTCCTCTTTATATGAAAGGAGACATGGTGGAGGGATCAGTGATTTCAAGTTCCTGGGAACGTACATTTCTCAGGACCTCACATGGCATAACAACACCATTGCACTTGTGAAAAAGGCACAGCAGTGACTGTACTTTTTCAGTTCATTGAAAAGAGTGAATCTGTCCTAGGATCTGCTGTTGTCTTTTTATAAATGTTCGGTGGAAATCATCATAACCCACGACATCCTGGTGAGGTTTGGAAGCTGCACCGTGGCTGACAAGAAGGCTCAGAGTCATTAAGTCAGCACAGGATGTTATAAGGACTCAGCTTCTCTCACTGACTGTCATATACAGAGCAGAGCCACCAACATCATACAGGACTGCTCTCACCCAGGCAACAGCTTGTTCCCATGGCTTCCTTCTGGGAAGTGCTACAGGTCCATTAAGGCCAGACTTCTACACAGTTTCTACCCAAGTGTCATAAGAGAACTAAATACTTGATGTTGGGGCTGTGCAATACAATGTCTTCTTGCAGTTTCATCTTATTTATTTCATCTCATTTATTTATTACTACTGAGTTGTTTGCTGTGTGTTGTTTTATTCTGTTTTATTCTGTTACCTTAGACCACAGAAGAGATGACTTTTTAAATTTCGTTGTTCTATGTGCAATGACAATAAAGACATTCTATTCTGTTCTATTCTATTCTATTCTATTCTATTCTATTCTATTCTATTCTAAAAAAAAGCAAAGTGTTGTCACACCAAATACTTGTTTAGTTTATTACTGTTTACTACACATTGTAGT
This sequence comes from Pangasianodon hypophthalmus, assembly GCF_027358585.1. Classification (NCBI taxonomy): domain Eukaryota; kingdom Metazoa; phylum Chordata; class Actinopteri; order Siluriformes; family Pangasiidae; genus Pangasianodon; species Pangasianodon hypophthalmus. The sequence continues at coordinate 15,476,985 of NC_069724.1, read as the reverse complement.
ATTTTTAAGTAGAAAGATTTAATTTCATTATTTTTGAAGTCATCTTTATTTTACATAATTTCTTTGTATGTGCCTAAGACTTTACATAGCTCTTTATTTCCACAAACCACTTCTCTTCAAAATGTATAGTCAATAGTCACCTATATTTATAGTAAATTGTGAGGGTCAAGGTCACACTATCAGACTACTGGTTCACATACGCAGTTGTTTTTTATTTTAGTTTATTATTTCCTTCTGTCCTTCCCTTCCTTCCACTCTCCACTCTCCCTAGCAACCAGCTGGGTTAGCAGAGCAACTACCTAGCAACACAGTAAGCAACCACCTGGAATATCAGCAGCATTTTAACATTTTGACACTATAAACTTTAACGTTTAAAAATGTTTAATATTGTCAGCAGAACAATGTAATATTATTTAACTTTGCCTGTTTAGTAGCCTCTTTCAAGCCAACATCAAAGTTCATTCACAAACTTTAGCTGTCTATTTATTATTATTATTATTATTATTATTATTATTATTATTATTATGTTGGCTTGAAAGAACCAACATTATGTTCTTCTTTTTCTTCTTCTTCTTCTTCTCCTTCGAAACATCTGTGGCATTTTCACGGGTCGCAGTTTTTAACATAGAGCATGTCTAATATATACTTCTACAATGTTTTCTTACTTTCAGACAGAACTACCACCAACAGAAGATAACTGTAGAACCCGGTGTGGATAGGTATGGAGGAAGTGTCAACAGATCTCTGAGCTCACGTTTATTTTCACTGCGTCTTTAGTGCACTTTCAAAACTCAAAAAGGGGGCCGTCACTAGCTTGTGGCTTTCACCCAGTTCAAAATCCAATGTTCTCCCTGGCGGGGAGAGGTAATCTGCCTCCAATTTGAATGGCAGATACCAATGAGTGATTCGCACATTATTATCCTTAATGCAGTGGGGCTATTGGAGAGGGGCGTGATTGGAACACAGGGCAAAGGGTTGCCCCAGTAGATAGTACGAGAGGGTTAGGACCACCCACTTGATTGCCAGACACTCCTTCTCTATGGTGCTGTACGTAGTCTCCCTTACCAAGACGTTCGACGAGCCCATCTATTTGTGGATGGTAAACACTGGTACAAATCAATTTAATCCCTAATAATTCCCACAGATTGCGAAGGGTACCTGACATGAAAGAAGTGCCCTGGTTAGTCAGGATCTCTTTTGGGATCCCGACTTGGAGATAACTCGGAATAGTGCCCCCGCAATGCTGCATGCTGAGATGTTGTGAAGAGCAACGGATTCCAGGTATCACTTTGAGTAGTCCACTAATAGCATGGGCGTGGCTAACTTCCAGAGCACCTCCCACTCCAAAATCAGTTGTCCAATAGAGATTTAAGGTGAACGCCTTCTTCTAAGACCCACCCCCAGGAAAAATGCGCCAAAGGTCAGAAGCAAAAAAAAAGCGGAAGAGTGATTCCAGAAGCAAAAAAGTTACATCAGAAAAATCCACAAGTAGAAAAAAAATTAAAGCAAAATGAGTGTGTGAATCAGAAGTAATCTTTTTGAAAAATTGCAGGCTGATGTACAGCACGGGGCACTCCTCCTCCTCCACCACCTGGGACAAAACGGCCCCAATCCTCTGTCTGATGTGCAGAACAAAAGGGAGAGAAAAGTCAGGAGAATGCGACAGCAGGCCCCCACACAAAACTAATTTTATCTGACATAAATGGTGCTGCTCACATGGTTCCAACCACTCTGGTGCACCAGCTGATGATGGTGAATCAGCAGACTGGTGAAATCTGAAAATTTAGGTACAAACCTCCGATAATAGCCAGCTCCAGGAACTGCCTCACCCCCTTTTTGGTCTTGGTCTCAGCCAGGCCACAGTTGCTGCTGAGCTCAAAGGGTCCTGGCCACTTCACGAGTAATTTAGAACTCAACATGGGTAGTAAAAAGAGTACCTTATCTCCCAGTACAAATTCCCATAGCGTAGTACCCCTGTCGTACAGCTGGGACTGTCATTCTTGGGCCTGACACAAATTCTTCTGTGTTAGGTGACTCAATGTACATACTGAATGTACTGGATTTTGCTTTTGCTGTTAAAAGGTTCCTCCTCCTGATTTTTTCTAATGACAACTAAGACGCTGCGAGGCTTGTACGTATACAATAATTTGAATGGGCAGAGGCTTGTGGGGCCTCTCATACTGCAAATAAAAGGGGTCTGTGCCAATTAACCCAATTCCAAGCATCATCGTGAATGAACTTATGAATCATATTTTTAAGGGTTTGATTAGCCGTTTCAACTAGTTAAAAAAAAAAAAAAGAGCAGAAGAGTAATTCCAGAAGTTAACAAAAAAAAACTGCATCAGAAAAATCCACAAATAGAAAACAATTAAAGCAAAATGAGTGTGTGAATCAGAAGTAATCTTTTTGAAAATTTAATTTTGATTTGATTCTCATGATTTGCATGTGCAATATATATATTTTTTACATTTTGACAATTAACATTTTGCTTGTGGAATTTATTATTTGATTTGGCACAAAATTAACTCCATAGATAGCCAGTGTACATTCTTTCCCGACCCTGTTACACTGACCTGCTCCAAGAGAGACAAGTGCACACATGTACCATTAGAATTTTTACTCATGCCTGTGAACGTCAAAGCAGCCTTTTCTGCATCTCTTTTCTGCATTTTTTAAGCTAGCAAATGTAACATTTTTAACATTTAGGGACATGGTTTTCTGCTGTTTTCTTCCTCCAGTCAGCTCTTGAAAATTGCCAAACAGTGGGTTTGAAGGTATCTTGCCTTGTCTCTCCAGAAATTCTACAAGGTCTTTAAAATGTGCTCATTGGACTGTACGCTCAAGAAAATCATGTGCTGCAAATCTTCATTTCTCTTTGATCTTATATGGCAATTTAGAAAGTATGAGTCTAGAGGGATTGGCTAGGTCATCCATGTTGCTGAATAACATTACAATTTGCTTAACATTACAACATCCTCTTAAGTAGAAAGCATATGCAAGTAATGATTCACTATCAACTGATTTGATGTTTTGCCAGTTCAAGGTCTTTTCAGTATAACCATTAGCAGTTCTAAATTCATCAACAATATTTTCTTTGAGCAACAGTTTTGCTTTAACATAACCTCTGTTTGGGTCCAGATGAAAGCAGCTATGAACCAGACCTCTTGGCGGACCGGATGTGTCATCCTTGCTGTCTTGAGTTTTGCTCTCAATGCTATGCTCAGATGTTCTCATAAAGGACATATAATGAAGAGGATCACCATATTTGTGGGTTATAAGGATCAATTCTGCTGTTTAAGCATTTCTATTAGATAATTTTTTCTTTGTGTGTAATTAGATGAGAAGCAATGAAGCAATCAAGATCTGATTGAAGTGTAGAATTTCAGCTTTAATTCAAGAAGTTTAACAAAAAATATTACATTAACCGTTTAGGAAATACAGCCATTTTTTGCAGAGTCCCTCCAGTTTCACAGGCTCAAAAGTAATTGGACAAACTAACATAATCATAAATATTAGAATTATTTTTAATACCTGGACGCAAATCATTTGCAGCAAATGACTACCTGAAATCTGGAACCCACGGACATCACCAAATGCTGAGTTTCCTCCCTTTTTCAGATTTTCAGTTGCATCAGTTGCTGCCTGTTTGTGGGTATTTCTGCCTTCAGTTTTGTCTTCAGTAAGTGAAAAGAATGCTCAGTTGGGTAGAGTTCATCAGAATATATAAAAACATTTAATTTTTTTCCCTTAAGAAGCCCTTAGATTGCTTTCGTGGTATGTTTTGGGTCATTATGGACATGACTGTATGCTCTCTAGTAGGTTCACTCAGTTTTGGAACATTTGATTGTACTGTAACTCTTGGTGCCTTCTGTAAGATCTCAGTGAAGAATAACTTTATTGCAGGGTCACAGTAACAAAGTACATGAAGCACTCTGGGTTCATCGGGGACAAAGTGAACCTCAAACAATATCAACTCAGACATTTTATACTGTTTTTCAATCCAGTTTTTCTACCCATAATGTAAATGAAGTCTCGCTCTAAATGTAAATTAAAGATAACAGTTGAAGTGATCACTTTCCATTCTCACATTATTTATGTCGCTACCAGTGTGACCACCCAAATGATGGGGTGATACAATTTTCTAGACAGATGTCTTTCTGAATGATAATTACAGTCATGTACCCCTTTGTTCAGGGATGGTTCTTGATGTCCCACTCCTGCTCCCATGCTATATATTGATTGAATTTCACTTCAGGTGGTATTATCCACATATTGCTGAGACTGAGATGAATTGTCTCTATGATAATTAAGCCTTTTCGGAAGATGAGTTTGTTCCAACACCTACCTTGTAGCAGACTATGCTTAGAGGCAGTCTGTAATTTCTTACAGTTCCTTTTAATACTGTACATAATTAGTAATGGCTGTTCATACTCACTTCTCTGAAAAGGAGGTTTTGGAGCTGCCTGTATAGCATGGTATTCAAAAGGTGATGATTCTTGATTCTTGATGATTCTCCCTGAATCTCTGAATTGCTTCAGCTCTTTATGACAATTGTATATGAAATTCATTTTGTGATGTGCACATGCAGAGGCAACCCAGGTGTTTAATGACAACATTCTGCTGAAATGTCCAATCCTCCTATGCATTCTTCACATTGGCCCCATGATGAACACGTAGAGGAAAAGTCTAAAAAAAAATGTAGCAAGTGATTAAAATCTTGGTTCAGTATTTCTGACTGTTATCTGTAAACTTTAGGCCTAACATGCACACTAGTATTGTCACATAGAATCTGCAGTAATTTAGGTATAATATCACAGACACTGGTATGAGAAAAGCTTAAAGTTTTGAATAATTTCATAATAATATTGAATAATATGTGAATAGCGAGTCCCAGACGAGCAGCATTTTTGCCTGAGGAAGCTCTGCTTGGCGATCACCACACAGCTCTCCGGTGAGTGCCGTTAGTATGTTGCCAGCTAATGTGGTTTGAATGGTGAGTACCTTGAGTGTGGTGGGCTGAGTGTTGGTGCTCCCAGGTTGTGTAGGCTGTGTAACTCGATCACTTGGCAGAGTAGGCCATGCTATGGGCTTAAGCCACCTGGCTGGCAGTGATTCTGGTGAAAGATAGAACCACGTATTTGTTTTCAAGCACAATGATCTATTTGGGTAGGGATGGCTTCTTGCTGCCATTCTTACTCCCATTTTTCATTCCTCAAACAAGAGTCCAAGTATCATTATTCACCAGACTGGGGGTAGAGGCTAGGATTAGCTTTGGCTTCGCTCACAATGTATCCTAGTGGGTAATTCGCAAAATGCTTTTTCTGACTCTGTTCCATGGCACAGTTTTGTCAGCAGCTGCTGTTATCTCAAGTGGTTGAGTAGCAAGCATCAGGATGGAGTGTAAAGTAGAAATCCTTTCCTGAAGTTTAGCTATACTTTGTGATAGCCTGTGGCATCCCAAACATCTGGGAGATGGTGGTAACATGGCAAGTGGCATGGCAGTGGCTGAGTTGAGGAAAAGGAATAGAGCATCTGTTTTTGTATTCTTGGACCCAGGTCTATGAGTCAAGGTGAATTTAAAACAGGTAGAGCCAGAGCCTCCATTCCTCCAGTGTGGCCTTTATGGCTAACATTTATTGATTGCCTACATCATACTTTCTCTCTAGTACAATTTAGATGGGTTACCTAGATGCCTGTGTAAGGACTGCAGATTTCTGATGCAACTTCGACTATGAACAGAAGTGAAGAATCTGGATATTGAAGAATGGGGGCACTGGTAAGTCTTTCTTTGAGGGTCTGGAATTGCTTGGAAGGCTTCATTCACCTATTTAATGTTCCAGGTTTCCCCTTTAGAAGGGATGTCAGCGGGGCCATGACAGCACTGAATCCTCGAATGAAGTGATGATGTAAATTGGTGAATCCTATGAACCTTTGCAACTCCTTGGTGGTATGGGGCTGTGGCCAGGCAGTTGTAGCTTCCACCTTGGACTGGTCTACTTTCACCATACTGGTATAGGATGCTACCTAAGAACTTGACAGATGGCTAGTAAAATTCACACTTTTCTCTCTCAGAATTTCATTATTGAAGCATTTATGAGCCCATATGGCACTGCAGGATATTCATAATGTCTAGAGGTGGTGAAGAAGGCGGTTTTCCATTCATCACCTTCTTGGATATGGATTAAATTGTATGCAATTTGAAGATCTAATTAGAAAATCTTTGCTCAATGTACCTGTTCAGATAGATACCCTGTTCAACAGTTTTGCTGTGGTTCCATCCAAGTTGCCAGTGGCTTCTGAGTCAATAAACACTGGAAAATAGTTACAATATGAGCACCATGATAATTTGTGGGTAACAGGATTCTCAAATTCACTATCAAAGGAGTTATGAGGCAGAGCTCATCTGAGCAGGGTGATGGTTTTCAGGCCTTAGGGTGCAGGTGGCTTGGAAGTGTCCCTTATTTTCACAGTATTGGCAGAGCTCACTTTGTTTGTGGTGTTCCTCCTTTTCCGGATTCAAGTTAGCATAAGCTACTAGCTCATATGAGATTGCTGGTTTGGATGGCAAGCTGAATGAGCTGGGAGAGGGAAAGGGCATCTTCAGTAGATCCATTGGCTGTGTATGCTTACTGGTGCTTGTCTAGTGGGTGGTAAGGTACACTTAATGTGTCTTTGGACCAGTCCCATCTAATTTAAGATGTGAGTGACTGGCCTATAATCGTTGAGGCAGCTTATGGCTGTCTTCTATGGGATTTGCACAATGGTGGAGGATTTCAGGTATTTTGGGACAATGCACTGGAAAAGATAAAGGTCAAAGTTTTCTTTTGTTTAATAATGCCTGTTAACAGGTAGCCAAGAGCTGCTTTGGTGTTAGAATCTGGTGGGAAGTAAATGGCAGTAACAATATCAGTGCTAACAGTGGTAAAAGTGGTGGCAATATAAATTGGTAGTATTCCAATTTGCATGGAAGGAGAGCCTTCTTAGCAATAGAAACACACTTAGTGCTGTTAGATCTGCATATTTCTCCATCTTAATAGAACAAAACAAAATAATAACAAAAATAATCCTAGATTTCTATTAAATGTAATAGCAAAGTTAACTAGCAACGAGACCACCACAGAAGCACAAATATGAACAATGTGTATTAGCATTGGCTGTATCAATGACTTTCAACATTTTCTGAATCTTTTACTCCCATACATTAGACTGAACTTTCATTAATTTCTTCTTCAAAATGATCAACTTACCTACACACTTCCTCAAGCAGTCACTACCAGAAGCAAGAGACCAATAATCAATACCTCCCTGGCTATTTACCTAAATCATTTAAACTGGCTGTCTAACTAAAAAACTAAACTAAGCTGTCCAATATCAAACCTTGCCTTTATCTCCAAGATCTTAGAATAGGTTGTAGCTCAGCATTTAGGTTCATACTTGCATAGGAATAACATTTATGAAATATATCAGTCAGGATTTAGGCCCCATCACAGTACTGAGACAGTGCTGGTTAAAGTGGTAAATGGGCTACTATTGGCCTCTGATCAGGATTGTGTCTCCCTTGCTTGTGTTGCTTGATCTTAGTACAGCTTTTAATACTATATAATACCAAAGGAATAGCTCTTTCCTGGCTTAAGTCTTATTTGACTGATAATTATTATTTTTTTTTTATAAATGGTGACTCCTCTGTGCATACTAAAGTAGTTTGGTGTTCCCCAAGGTACTGTTTTAGGCGCACTGCTGTTTTGTCTATATATGTTACCCCTGTGTACAATTATTCTTCAACATGGTATTACCTTCCACTGCTATGCCAGTGACATGCAGCTACATGTTTCAGCAAAGCCAGATGAAGGACACCAGCTTAAAAAGGTTGAGGAATGTTTAAAGGACATTATACTCTGGATGCTGAGTAACCTCCTCCTACATAATTCTGACAAGACATAAATACTTCTACTAGGACCACAGGCAGCTAGATGTAAGCTTGCCGATTATGTAGTAACTATGGATGGCCTTTCAGTTACATCATGTGCAGCAGTAAAAGAACTTGGTGTGATTATTGACTCCAGTCTCTCATTTGACGCTCATGTAGATAATTCTACTAGGATTTCTGAGATTTCATTTCAGAAATATTGCTAAGATTAAAAAAATCATGTTAGTATATAGTCTCACCCCTATCTTATCCACACTGCATTGGCTCAGAGTAAAATTTCAATTTGATTGTAAAATACTACTAATGACCCATAAAGCACTGAATGTTCTTGCATCTCAATAACTAAATGAATTTTTGGTCTTTTATGATCTGCCACACCTCCTTTGAACAAGAGGTGTAGGCTCTTTATTATTACCTAGAATAAGCTACAATAATGAAGATTAGGCCAGAGTCACACAGTTATGAAACATCCTTCCAATTAGTGGTCAGGACTCAAACGCAGTCGCAATATTTAAGTCTAGGCTGAAAACCTAGGGCTTAGTCAGTAGACTGTGCTACTACTGTGGCGGAAAGGGTCATTGATGTGCAGCATGCCCTAATAAGAAAAGCAAACTCCATGACTCAAGCACAAAGGTTAGTACCAAGCTGGTCTCATCCACCAATTGTCACAGTTTCTCTCTCCCAACTGAACTCTCCTTTAACATTGCCTCTAAATCTGTTCCAGCGCTAGTTGACTCAGGAGCTGCAGTAAACTTAATTCATCAAGACCTTGTACAAGAACTCAATATTCCCACAATACCCTGTGTCCCGACCATAACCATCACCGCCGTTAACAACGTACCCATTGGCACAGGCATTACGCATCAAACGGTACCAGTAACTATACGTAATGGATTGTTCCACACAGAAACCACCTCCCTCTATGTCATCAACTCTCTGAGGCATACCGTAATTCTAGGTCATCCATGGCTAGCAATCCACGACCCCATCATCTCCTGGATCATCAGCATGCACTGGTCAAGTTATTGCCAATCAAATTGTCTTAATATAACCATCACCTTGCCATGTTTAACAACAAGTGTCGAAAGTCCAGAGGTTCCTGTCCAAGCCCAGATTCCCAACGAATATTCCAAGTTTGCAGACGTTTTTAGTAGAAACAAAGCCATGCAACTACCTCCCCATCGTCCTTGGGATTGCACCATTGAGCTGTTACCCAATATGGCACCACCCATGAGTAAAGTCTACCCGTTGTCCAGACCTGAAACTATGTCTATGGAGACCTACACTGAAGAAGCTCTTGCCTCAGGTTTTATCCGTCCCTCCACTTCACCAGCTGCAGCCGGCTTCTTCTTCGTCGAGAAGAAAGATGGAGGTCTTTGTCCATGCATAGATTATCGAGGGTTGAACTCCATCACAGTCAAATACAGGTATCCACTCCCCCTTGTTCCATTAGCTCTAGAACAACTACGAGAGGCATGCATTTACACTAAACTTGACTTAAGAAGTGCTTACAACCTCATTCGCATTACAGAGGGAGATGAGTGGAAAACAGCATTCATTACCACAAAGGGGCACTATGAATACCTGGTTATGCCCTATGGCCTGGCCAACTCACCAGCCGTGTTCCAATCCTTTGTCAACGAAATCTTCAGAGATCTACTGAATAAGTGTGTCATAGCCTACATTGACTATATCCTCATTTACTCACCTAATCTGACCCAACATATTAAGGATGTTAAGATGGTTCTTTCCCGCCTTCAGGAGAATCAACTCTACATGAAAGCAGAAAAATGTGAGTTTCACACCACCCAGATTTCGTTTCTAGGATATATCATCAGTCAATCAGGGTGTTGAAATGGACAATTCTAACATTCAAGCAGTCACTGAATGGCCACGACCCAAGTCAGTTAAAGAACTACAGCAGTTTCTGGGCTTTGCAAACTTTTATCACTGATTCATCTGTAACTACAGTATCATCACTGCCCCCCTGACTTCACTGCTTAAAGGAAAAGCCTTTAAACTTATATGGAATGACTCGGCAAAAAGGGCGTTCGGCGCGCTCAAGAAGAGCTGTACAACCGCTCCAATTCTCAAGCATCCCGACCTTGACAAGCCATTTATTATTGAAGTTGATGCATCAGACTATGGCATTGGAGCAGTCCTTTCTCAGCGCCATGGTAACCCTGGAAAGCTTTATCCATGTGCCTTCTTCTCATGCAAATTAAACAGTGCTGAGTGGAACTATGATGTGGGAAACAAGGAGTTACTATCCATGAAAGCAGCATTAGAAGAGTGGTGTCACTGGCTTGAAGGCTCCATCCATCCCTTCCAAGTAATCACAGATCACAGGAACCTCAAATATATCAGAGGGGCAAAGCGACTGAATCCACGACAAGCCCGCTGGTCACTGGCAGTAAGAATAGTAAGGCCAATGCTCTTTCCCGCCGGTATGATCCACCTGATGCTACCGCACAAGGAGAAACCATACTACCCCAGTTGGTCATCATACCCCCGATAAACTGGAGCATTATGGAAGAAATCCAAAGAAAGCAACAAACAGACACAGTGCCACCAGAGTGACCGCCGACAAAACATTATGTTCCAAGCACTTTCCGCCAAAGAGTAATGCAGTGGGTCCAGACACCCTGGCATCCAAAGAACTATCTCACTGGTATGTAACTCATTCTGGTGGCCATCCATGATTAATGACATCACTGTGTATGTTAAGGCTTAGCAGGTTTGCACACAGTCCAAGGCATCCAAGGAACAACCAGCTGGCCTACTACAACCTCTGCCCGTCCCTCAGAGACCCTGGTCCCACTTGTCCATTGACTTCATTACAGATCTGCCAGACTCCAATGGCTATACCACTATACTTGTTGTCATTAATCACTTTTCAAAATAATGTCGATTAATACCTATGAAAGGGTCACCCACAGCAATGGAAATGGCTAATGCTTTCTTCCACCAGGTTTTCAGAATCTTCGGCCTGCCAGAAGATATAATATCTGATCATGAACCCCAATTCACGTCCAGAGTCTGGCAGGCCTTCTGTAAACAACTACACATTAACGTTAGCCTTACCTCGGGATATCATCCTCAAGTGAACGGTCAGGTGGAGAGATTGAACCAAGAGATAGGTAGATACCTCAGAACTTATTGTAGTCGGGAACAACACAAGTGGAGTGATTTTCCAAATATGCCAAATATGCCCAGAACTCTCTCTCTCGCTTCTGATGTGGCCAACAAGAGTCATCTGAAAAACAAAACACACTATGACCAAAGAGTGTGGAACCAAAGAGTGGAGGATGGGGACTGAGTAATTCTGCAGAATGTTGGGCTTAATGGAAAACATATGCTGCAAGATTGTTGGAAGCCTGTAGCTTATGTAATTGTTGAGAAATTGTCAAACTTATCTGTGTACTGGGTCAAGCCTGAAAAGGTATTATCAAGACCATACATAGCGACCACCTGTTGCCAATTGGATATTTGGTTAGGATTACTATCTCTCCAGAGCAAGAGAGGGTGTTGGAGAGACCTGTCACCAGAGCCCAAACTGCACTGATATACTTTATTCTTACTTTTATATTAACCATTACACTGATTAAGTTGCAGGGCTATACAGAAGAGAACATGTCCCACTGCAAGCATTTAGTATTATTCATGAGTTTTATTTGCACATTTAAAAAGTTATCTAAACAAAATATTGAAACTAGCTAGCTTGAATGTTGGCAAGTTAATTTTCAAACATGCAAATAAAACTTGCAAATAATACTAAATAATCAGACCTTCTGATTCTTACTGCTGATGAGTGGTTTGCATCTTTTGGTATGACCTCTATATTTCTACTCTTGAAGTCTACTGTGAATGGTGGATTGTGATACCTTCACCCCTGATCTGTGGAGGTTGTTGGTGATGTCACTGACTCTTGTTTTTGGGTTTTTCTTCACAGCTCTCACAATGTTTCTGTCATCAGCTGTTGTTGTTTTCCTTGGCAGACTCATTTGGTGTCTGTTGCTCAGTACAGCAGTGGTTTCTTTCTTTTTCAGGACATTTCAAATTGTTGTATTGGCTATGCCCAATGTTTGTGAAATGCCTCCAATTTTCCCTATTTTCTCAGCTTCAAAATGGCTTGCTTTTCTCCCCTAAACAGCTCTCTGACCTTCATGTTGGCTTATCATTTTTAACAACAAATACAGTCTTCACAGGTAATACTGAAGGCTAACAATCATTCTAACAGGACATACCTGAATAACAAGGTGTCAGTCACCAATATTTTTGCTCTCCAAAATAAATTGTGTCATCTGATACAAAAGTTTCTATGTTTTATGTTTTTTATCACATCCAGATGTAAATACCAGGAAATAAAAGTGCAAATAAATAAAAATGTAATCCTAAGAGTGCAAATAAGTAAAAATGAAAGCATAAACTCCCATTTCATATCCATCTTTTGATCTCAAACTCAAAGGTCTTCAGTCTACAGCAAAAACAAATGAATTGAATTTTTTACAGCAAAAATCCTTATCCAGAGAGACTTACATTGTCTCATTTGTTGAGGGTTAAGGGCCTTGCTCAAGTGTCAGCTTGGCAGTGCTGGGATTTGAACTCATGAGATGGGGTATAGAACCCTGCAGAAATTTGTATGTGAGTGCAGGGCAGTCTGGGTAGCTTAAATATGGTAGGCAGATAGGAGAGGTACAAAAGAGAGTGACAAAAATGTAGCTAAAGAGTACAAACTGCTAAAAATATATACAATAAAAATAGTAATAATAATAAAATTAGATAATATCATTATTTAGCATTCTCCAGATAGGACTGTAAAGGAGACAGAATTCTTACAAATTCCACAGACTTATGATGAAAACCATATATCAATTTTTCCAGTGGTAGCCAGCTGGCAATCTGATTTAACCACATCTTGATGGACTTCTGGTTTAGACCATAATAATAGAATAATTTTTTTTACAAAGTAAGTAAGAATGTTAAAAAGACCAGTGGTATTAGTGTCCATAGAAACGTTGGCAGAATTTAAAAGATACATGGTTGCAGACATGACAAATTGTATGTTGATTATTTTTGTATGGTAAAATGAATCCTCTTCCAGTAAGCTTGTAATTTGTTGCAAGGCCAGAACACGTGCATAATTGTACCTGTATCCACAGAACACTTAAACACTTATTATATATGGTGGGAGATATTTTCTGCAGTCGGACTGGGGTAAGATAAATTCTATGAAGAAATTTAGTTTTGCTCATGAACATTAATGGAGAAAGGTCCTATTACATGTATTCAACATCTCTCCTTACTAAAAGACAAACCGAGATCTTTTTCCCAGGCAACGTTTAGTGTATCATAACAAGATGTATCCATGTTAGACAGAATAGTATATAATTTGAGATGATACCCTTTAAATTTCTGGGGGAGGTAAGTTCTCAAGTTCTGTAAGATGAAGTTTGATATTAGCTTCCTTTGGTAGCGACTGAATATAATGTCTGTTTTGAAAATATTTGCACATATTGCTGTATTCCAAAGTAATCTTGAATCTGACAAGAAGAGCTCAGAGTTCCATCAGTGAATAAACAGAAGAAATCTGCTAAGCCCATTGCTCCTGCTCTGTAGAGGCTTAACAGGATTTAATGCGAGAGGAGAGCAAAGTGATATGCAATTTGGGATTTTTGCATATTTTCGTGCATCCCGCCATGCAAGCAAAGTGTTACAGGTTGCAAAATTATGTGATAGTTGTGGTATCTTGTCAAAGTTAAAAATAAAAGGTAAAGAATTTAGGGGTCTTGGATGACAAATAGATTTCTCTATGCCTACCCAAAATATGTCATATCTGTTCAGAAACCAGTTGCATATATGTTTTATCTGGGCTGACCAGAAATAGAGCTTCATACTGGGCACAGAGGCACCTGATAGTTATGTGGGTTTTAGAAGTGTAGACAATTTTAACTAAGTTTATTGTTCCAGACATATTTAGATATTATCTTGTTCAATTTCTTGAAAGGTTCTGAAATAAATAAAGCAATTTGGGTAGAATATTCATCCTAATTATGTTAATCCTGCCACATGATTGGCTGAGTGGATTACTGCATGAATGTGCACATGTACAGGTGTTCCTAATAAAGTGGATGGTGAGTGTATATACAAATTGTAGCATGTTGTCTAATTATGGTACCAGTGACCAGGATGTATCTACCCTCAGGGTCTGTTCCTGATGTTCCAGTACAAATGGGATATTTTTGTGTATAAGCATAACGGTGTCTCTCCTATTTGAATTGTATGACGATGAAGATATTTGACCAGCCCAGGCTCTTTTAAGTTTTAAATGTTCACGGATGAATAAGTGAGTTTCTTGTAATAGTGCTTGATAGCTCAGTGGTCACACCATTGGAATACTAATTGGAAAGATGTGAGCATGGCACTGCTGGGCCTTTGAGCAAGGCCCTTAAATGCTCAGTTGTATAAATGAGATAAATGTAAGTTGCTCTGGATAAATGTGTCTGCCAAATGCCATAAATGTAGTGCTATAGCAACATTTTGTTTTGTATGAAATGCAAGATTCTTTTTTCTTTTTACATTTCCAATGCCCTTCACATTCCAAGTTACACATTTAAGTAAGCTACCCATTTAGAAATATTAGATGTAAGTAAAGCCAATACTGTGACCTGCAGTCTATCAGAATAATGTTGAAGCCTGCATAAAAAAACAATATAACAGTGAACCCAAGAACAGTACCCCCAGTAACCCCCCTCCCTGGAGGAACCATAGGGCACATGCCTTGAACAGAAAAGGCACCATAGATCCAAGTGACCCCAATATTTATACAGCTACTTGGGAGTTGCCCGAAAAACCTCCAACTTGCAATGTCCATTTTGAAATCTGACCCATGGTTGAAGAGAATATCCACCTTTGAAATGAATTTAGAAATGTATATTTATTCCATGTTTTGATCAAGATCGAAAACTTGCATGCTGACTCTGGATTGTGAAACAATTTTATCTTTCCATGATGGACACAGCTGAGCCTTGTGGGGTAGGCGAATCCATGATACAAGCCTCTTTGAGCCAGAGCCTTACTCTCTGGATTGAACTCACGTCATCTCTGCAAAACCTCTGCAGAAAGATTGGGTGTAGAACCGCAGGTTGTATCCATTGTGGGATATGTTGTGATTCTTTATGGCAGCTCTTATGATGGATTCTTTAGTGCCGTAGCACAGAAATCGTACCAGGTCACTTCTTGGTGAGCCTTTCAAGGTGGGAGTTGAAACAAGAGACCTACACCGATCAGCCATAACATTAAAACCACTGACAGGTGAAGTAAATAACATTGATTATCTTGTTAAAATCACACCTGTCAAGTGGTGGTATTAGGCAGCAAGTAAACAGTCAGTTCTTGAAGTTGATGTGTTGGAAGCAAAAATGGGCAAGTATAAGGATATGAGTGATTTGACAAGGGTCAAATTGTGATGGCTAGACGACTGGGTTAGAGCATCTCCAAAATGCTGCTAATGGTTTGGTGCCAGATACCACAGCATACCAGAGGTCTTGTGGAGTCCATGCCTCAACAGGTCAGAGCTGGTTTGGTGCCACAACAGGGATCTACACAATATGGTTTTAATGTTATGGCTGATCAGTGTATGTGCTCTCTTAGTTTCTATGGACAAGGAATCCTGAGGCAAATCTTCCCAATATGGAATCATTAACCAAAGGAATTCTGGGAGTAGAGCCATCTGCATTCTCAGACAGACCCACAATTTTTAAATATTTTCATCTCCCCGGTTCTCCAGGTTGTCTACCTTTGATTGTACTCTACCACTTTTTTCAGGTTAGTTGGCCACCTACCTAAACATTGTAGCAGAAATGCATTTTTTGGCTTCATCGAACATGTTCTTGATGTTAAAAACTTAGAAACTCTCTCTGACAAAGTGGTAAGGGACGTTTCCTTTGAAGACACCTTCTTTAACAAAAAAAAAAAACAAGCCTGGCAAAAAAATCTCCCAAAACCCATGCGCAATAATGTGTTATGGTCTGAGGAGATGAAAGTTGAACTTTTTAACCATAATACCAAAATATATTTGGCCCAAAAAAAACACAGCACATCACCAAAAGAACACCATCCCCACGGTGAAGCATGGAGGCGGCATCATCATGCTTTGGGGCTGCTTTTCTTTAGCTGGAACTGGGGCTTTAAATCAGAGTGGATGGAATAATGAATAGCTCCAAATACCGGTCAATTTTGGCACAAAACCTTAAGGCTTCTGCTAAAATACTTAAGATGGAGAGGAATTTCACCTTTCAGCCTGACAATGACCTAAAGCACACCTCCAAATCAACAAAGGAATGGATTCACCAAAACGAGATCAAGGTTTTGAAATGGCCCAGCCAGAGTCCAGATCTAAATCCAGTTAAAATCTTTGGGGTGACCTGAAGAAGGTTGTGCACAGGAGATGACTAGCCAGTTTGACAGAGTTAGAATGACTTTTACCCAAAAAGCCTGAATGCCATGATAAAATCTAAAGGTGCTTCAACTAAGTAGTAGTTCTACTGTGCGCACACAACCAGGTTACTGTACATTTTTAATTTTTCATTGTTTTCCCTAAAATGATTCTTATTGTTTTCCATTTTAATTTATAGGTAGCAATTTCACAATAAAGGTAAAAAAGTTTCTGATTTATCTTGGTTTCATTTTTTACATCACAAAAACCTGCCATTTTAACAGGGGCATGCAGACTATTTATATCCACTGCAACTGTATTATGGATCCTTTATTCTGTGTAATCTTTTCCTAGTTAAAAGAAGCTACAGTGTCCATGTACAGCCCATGCAGGACCCTTCATTTACCCATGTTGCTGTTATATAATAACCCAATTTAAGTCCATGTAGGGGCCACCTTTTTTGCCTACAAAGGGCCTACATGTGGCCCATCATTAGCCCATATGGGCATACGCATGTGGGGTCAACGTGGAAACTGCAGACCAAAAATGGTTTCAAGGCCATCTGGGACCCATGCGGGTCCTGCATGGACATGCTGGCTAGAGTACTTTCATCACATTCATTTTTCGTGTACATGCTCCTAATTTGCCTCATTGTGTGGACATAAGATGTTTTAAATTTTCTTCAGCTGCTGGAGCAGTGGCATTTATATTTGTTTCATCCATTTTATTTTGATAATCATTGTTGATTATCTCATAGTATATATTTTCAGTTTTCTTTATCACCATTGCCATTGCTTCTTGGTTAATCAGTTAAGGTCATAATTCAAAAATAATGCAGCACATCCCATATCTCTTAAATCTACATAGGTTATTATTAAAACTCTTTAACAAGCATTGAGAGAGTAAGTGAGGTTGAAAAACTGTTTGTGTTCACCAACCCTCCTCCTCATTAACTCCCCACCTTATCTTTAATTACCTCAGGTCTAGGAGCTGTGCAGTAAACGGTATGCCCACTAGTAAGTATTTAGGTTAGTATGAGGGTTAGTATTTATTTATATAGCTATTGAAACAATAAAAATAACAAATATTAATGCAACAAATATATATAAAGTCAATTTCAGGCTCTAACACGTGCTGTGTTGCCATGTTATTTAGAATGGTGATGATGGCATGTGTAGTATACACTGTATGGGGTGACCTTTTTGCCAATTAAATCAGAGACAGCAGCAATAGCATGCAGACAAGGGCATACCTTGCAGGTTTTTGAGTGAGCACTCCAATGGCATTGCCTTGTTGTTCATGGAAAGAAGAGCAAAGGGCAGGCTGTACTCAGGCAGGCCTAAGGCATGGGCTTACTGCAGGGCCTCCAAAATTATGTAAAGGCTGTATGCATAGCATTTGTTCCCTGCAGCTTGTTTAGTTGATCTTTGCAAGTGCTTGGACACAGTACATGGTCATAGAACACATACTCAGGATTCCAGGATGGCAGTAATTCACCATACCCAGAAAAGGAATCAGGTCTCTCTTGTTTTTGGGCACAGGCAGTCTTTGTAGTGCATTGAATTGCTCTGAGGAGATGGATCGCATCCTCTTTGCTAGGATATGGCCTAAGTGTTGTATCATGTGCAATAAGAAATGTGTCTCACCTAGGACACAATAGGTGCCTATATTGGCCTCGAACTTTCAGATTGAACTTTCATTTGCATCGTTGCCAAGACCATAGGACTCAAACTTTGTGCACAAACCTCTGGGTTTCAAATTAATAGAGGTTATTAATAAATTAATTAATGTGCGATTGAGTTTTGTACTTCAATGTAAATATCAGACAGCAAAATTTCAAAAGGTAAATGTGGCTTTTACTGAACTTTCTGTTGATATGCAGAATCAAGCTAATTTTTTGAACAGCAAAGATTGCAATATAACCATGACAATGTTGAACAGCAAAGATTGCAATGTAACCATGACAGTGTTCCATGCATCAGTAAGGTTTAGGCAATAGATGGATTAAATTTCATGTAAGCTCATGCAAAATGTTAAGTGATCGGTAGGTACTCAGGTACTCAGGTAGATACAGGCTCACAAATTGGCTGATAGAGAATCAGAACACATCTGCAATTGCTAAAGTTCATCTTCTGGGACCTCTAAATTATTTTTTGAATGAATTTTTAATGAATTGAGGCATTGAGTTTCATAGAACATCTGCCTAGTAAATTGATGGGTGAGTGAGAGGGTTTTATTTCTTTAGTCAGGGTTTATTTCTGAGCTCAGCAGCTCAGCTCTGTGACTTTACGTAGTTTTCTGTTTCATGGCTGAGTTGCTGCTGTTCCTACACGTTTACACTTTCCAATAATACCACTTACAGTTGACTGTGGAATATCAAGCAGGGATGAAATTTCACGAACTGGTTTTTTGCAAAGGTGGCATCCTATCACAGTTCCATGCTTGAATTCACTGAGCTCTTCAGAATGACCCATTTTTTTCACAAGTGTTTGTAAATGCAGACTGCATGGCTAGGTGCTTGATTTTATACAGCTGTGGCAATGGGTCTGATTGAAATTTACAAGACAGGATCACAGGTGTAGGTCTGTGCTAGCTATGATTTGAAAATTCTGTTATGATTGTTGCCATGACAACTGATTTCATGTGACAACTGTTGTCTGAAGCAAATTCTTGTCTCAGAGACAAGTCACAACAGATTTCTGAGTAATCCAAAAGTTGAGTTTCAAGGAAAGAAATAGTATTATTGACAAAACTTATTAAAATCACACTGATTATTAAAATCACACCCTGCCAGGTCAATTTGACCCACTTTATGCATTCTGGGGTTAATGCTGCATAGGCCGCACTAGCTGGATCTTTGTTATATTTCCTCATTATTTCTGCAGGATTAAAAGCTGGAGTTTGTAGGTAAGTCAGGCAACAGGACTGCACTGTTTAATCAGTTTTATTGTACTTCCCACACTACAACCTTTACATTCTCTAGTTTTGGTTCTCTAGCACTTTTACTTTTAAAAAGTTTGGTGGTTTTGGAAGCTATGGAATTTTCTGAAATGAGTAAGGCGAGCTGGCTGGCTGGCTGATGCAGTAGTGGAGGCACGTATCTACTATCCAGTAATCACCACTAAGGGACTTTTCCCTTGCTTTACTAGACTTTCCTCCCATTGTGGTCTACTACTACAAGTTAAGTTCATGGTTCAGGTTAAAGTCAGAGTAGTTCACAGTTAGTCACAGTTAAAGACATTTAATCACAGATAATCACACGCAATCATAGGCCTGTATTGAACAACAAACCTCATTGTCTGCTGGGGCTCACCCAGACTCCCCACCACTCCATCAGGGAATGGTAATTGTCCCTTATATCTCAGGCCAGACACCTCTTGGGTTGCCAGGACCTCCACTACTCCCTCCGGGAATTGCAGTGGTCCCTTCTCTCTCAGGATGGACCCCTCTTGGTTCCCCTCTTTGGCTTGACCTCATTTAGTTCGGTTTTGATTCACTACTCTTAGGGAATGGCAATAAAATTAATAATATATATATTTAGACACCTACTGTGTTTGTTTTTTGAGATCCCACTTCTGTCACCAGGATTATTGAAGAATTTTTCCTATTCCCCAAATAACACCAGCAGGCAGTCTCACAGATCAAAAGTTTATTCTTCCTCTGCAGAGGGAGCACACTTCAGCAATACAGCAGCAGTGAGTTATCACTTCAGCTATACATGAAGAGTGAACCCATGCTCAAAGGAGGTGTACCTCTTTCATAGTGAGGCAGAAACAATAAAAGAATTTCTCATAGTTTGTATAGAAAGGGTGCATACAAGTTTCTACATATCCTTATTAGGTAACAACAGCTTCAGCAGGTGGTCCCTATAATCTTATGCATATGATATTGATAGGCAAACTGACAAAATCATAATAAGAAGAGACAGGAACAACATATAACATTAAGTATTTCCCAACAGTATTCTCCGGCCCAGAGAGATTACTAATACATGCTCAGCTTAATATAAATCTCTTGATTTATATACAAAGCTTTTCACTAAAATGTGACTTGGTCTCAGAGACCTTTATCTTTAAGCATGTACTGTGCAAATCAGTCTCAGAGGTTTTTAGCTCTAAACTAGGGGTGTAACACAATGTCATTATCTGTATTTGTATCTGTTTAATGCTGAAAATATTTGTATCTGTTTTCATATTCAGATTTTAAACAAGGCCCTAGAAAATTTGGGGAAACACTGAAAAACCAGGGCTGCTGGAAAAAGAAGTAAATGTTTTTTCACAAATTATAACGTAGCAATTTGCAGAACAACTTTATTCAACTCCTGAACGAGTCGCCTTGTGGAAATTTCTGGAATGTTTTCTATCTTCTGTCTAATGTGACTGAGTAAGCAAGCTATCTGTGTTTCAAAATAGCATCTTTCCAAAATGCACAAACTGTTATTTAGGCTATAGTAGACAGCAATAGCCATCTAATAATAATTTATCAGATTTACTGGGCACGCTATCAGAATCTGTTATAAAACTGAGTACCCATTTCAATACTCATACAAATTTTGATTTTTAATACATCAAAACTAACATTAACCTAAGATTAGTTTAAAAGCTGAATATCTATTAAAACAATATTAATTGAAGGTTAGTGACATTAGTTCTTTATTGGTGTGTTTGGTGGACACAGTCACTGAAAAGTAAAAAGCTGAGCTATTTCTTGCCACTGCTTCATTGACTACAGCTCTGATGCATTGAACACAGGTATTCAGAGAAGCATTATTAGGTTTCCACTGGTAAAGTGTTTGTAGTATAATACAAACAAATCAAATGTGTCGTATCAGCTGTGCACTGCCTTTTTATACCTTCTGCACTGCTTACAGGAAAGAATGAAAAGTAAAAGGATTAAATTAATATTTTTTTTATTTTGTTTCCATCCATATCATGGTTCTGATGTATGTCCCAATCCATACCATGGTCCTGAAACAAGTATTTAATCTCTTTCACTTTACACGAAAAAAATAATTTAAACCATTGTAATAAATCTGTTTGCAGCTAAGTTACAACATTACTTACATTAACTTTTTTTTTTTTAATTGTGGGATGGAAGAATTTGCAACTGAAAATACTACCAAGTCCAAACATCTAAGTCCATGGCATGCTCACTTTGCAACAAGCAAGCAGATTTAGAAAGTAAATATCTAATATTGCTGCATTTTATTCCCCATGTTTAGGCCAAATGTATGTAAGTTGTATGTAAATGTGTTAGTTTGTGTGTCTTTTGATATGTAAAACCTCAATTAATCAAGAAAGGACTGCTCTAACAAATCATGCGTTGTTGTTTGTTCAAAAATAACTTTTTTTTTTTCCAGTTGGACCCATAATCAAATAGAATTAATAGAACAAAGAGAGTCATTTTGCTTATTTAGTCACTTATGAAAAAGGAAGGATGCATGCACATTAGTTTGGCTTTTTGAAGGGTTTTTGAAACTTGGTTGTAACTATGCCACTTTTTCAAAAGGCACACCAACTGCTGACAATCATGGCCAAAGGATGACTACTCTCCTTTGAGTCTATCTACACTTCCAGACTGACACTGCGCTCCATCTTCTCATCATGCATGGCTCGTTTGCATGCTTTTTGTAGTTTGATTGGAAATTAATGACAAAATAATTGACAAACAATCGGTCACTAAAAAAGAGTCCTCAGTCCTCATTTAGCAACAGGGAATTTTACATTGTGATGTTGTCATACAGATGTTCTATCTGTTGCTTGAAATATTCTTTAAGCTCTGGCCTCTTGGCTTTTAATGTGGGGGTCAGCAATCCATTTTCTATGGAGAACATCTCATTATGAATATAGATGTCTTTTACCTGTAGACAAAGGAACATTATGAGGTTTTGAAATAAATCAGTTCTGTATTTACTGATAACCTGGTCAAAAATTATCAATTGTGGTCTACACTATGGCAAACATTTCAGCTATGCACTTACTTGCTCAAATGAATGGAGGCCACCGGCTTTGCCCAAACACACCATGTCATCCAAGATGGCTTTCTTTAGTTCCTTCAAAATAACAGGGAAAATTCAGTCTATGACTGGTGGGCTAAAATTTTACATACAGGAACTATTTCATTTACAATGTTAATTTTTTGCATGGAACTTACCACATTCTTACACAGACCATCATAACATCCATCAATGCCCTTTTTCTGGGCCCATGAGGGCATCACTTCAGGATCTGGAACGACAATCCCAACCAGACAAGACTGCAAAGGAATAAAATGGGTAAATTGCATCTTTAAAAGAAAAGTGAAACCTGTTCAGATTATTTTAATAAAGGCCAGTTCTTCTGCCTTGGCAGAGCACCAACCTGCAGGCTGTCTCCATGAACATAGAGCTGAGACACAGGCTCACTGCGAATATAGATGTTCTCGATCTTCTCAGGGGAAATATATTCACCCTGTGCAAGCTTAAATATGTGCTTCTTCCTGTCTATGATCTTTAATGTGCCATTCTGAAAAACAAGAACAGCTAGAAAATTTGCTTATATTTACTGCCAGTGTAATACCATACTATCTGCACAAATGTACAGTGGGTTTGGAAAGTGTTCAGACCCCTTCCCTTTTTTTACACACTTTATTTTACATTTCATTTAAAATGTATTAGACGTAATCTTTGGCCATTACTCTACATACAATAATCCGTAATCACAAAACAAAAATATTGTAGAATTGTTTGAAAATGCATTAAAAATCAAAAACGGAAATATCTCATTTAGCTAAGTATTCAGACCCTTGGCTAAGGCACTCCAAATTGAGCTCAAGTGCATCCTGTTTGGTTTGATTGTCTTTGAGATCGATCTCAAACTTGACTGGAGTCCACAATTAGTAAGACACACACCTGTGTATAAGGTCCCTCATTTCACAGAGCAAGTCAGACCAAAAACCAAGCCATGAAGTGGAACTTTCAATCTCCACAAACAAATTGTGCTAAGACAGATCTGGCCATGAGTATAAACCCATTTCTAAAACACTGACTGTTCCCAGAAGGACAGTGGGCTCTATCATTGGAAGAAGTATGGAACCACCAGGACTCTTCCTAGAGCTGGCCATCTGTAAAAAAACTCAGTAGCTCAGGGCTGAAGGGCCTTGGTCAGGGAGATGACCACGAACCCAGTGACCACTCTAACAGACTTTCAAATGTCCTCTGCAGAGATGCGAGAACTTGCTGACAAGCTCAGAAATACTCACCAATCAATACATCAATCAAGCCTTTATGGTAGAGTGGCTAAGACAGAAGCCATTCTTGAGTTTATATGGTAGGCGCTCAGACCACGAGAAAAAAATTCTCTGCTATGATATGACAAAAATTTAATTCTGGACTCAACTCTAAGCACTTCATCTGGTGGTACAAAAAACAAGGTACTGCTCATACTGCCCCTATGGTGACATGGTGGCATCATGCTTTGAGAGTGCTTCTCAGCAGCAGGGACAGGGAAACTGATCAGAATTGAGGGAAGGATGAATGCAGCCAAATACAGAGTGGTCCATGAAGAAAACCTTCTGCTCTCTGGACCTGCCTGATTCATCCTGATTCATCCTGATGCCCTGCTTCTGGTTGGAATTCTCATCAATTCTCAGCTTCTGCTGAGGATTGACCCACATGGACAGCCTGAAGATCAATGAGATTACTGAGGATGGTACCACTTAAAAACCATGAAGATTGCTTTGGATCACAATTCATATGAACAGTTTTGCTATGATAGCTTTAGGGCTGCAATTGCCATGAACAGTTTTGCACTCAAGTCTCCATCAGTGATCAGTGGATAAGTTCAACAAAACAGACTTCATAGGAAAACTGTAAGGAACTTCCTTGTTACACAATTGCACTATATGACCATGAAGTACACAGTTATAGAAAGGATTTGTTTACAATTGTACTATCTGTTGTCATCCAGATGAGGATTCCCTTTTGAGTCTTTCTTCCTTATATCATCTCAGGGAGTTTTTCCTTGCCACCGTCGCCTCTGGCTTTCACATTAGGGATAAAATTTAAATTTAAAATTTATATCCTCAATGTATTTATTTCTGTAAAGCTGCTTTGTGACAATGTCCGTTGTTAAAAGAAATATACAAATAAAACTGAATTGAACTGAAAACCTGCTCCAGAGTGCACATGACCTCTTACTGGGGCAAAGATTCATCTTTCAGCATGACAATAGCTTGAAGCATACAGAAACAACAGTACTGGAGTGGCTTCTGAATTTCCTTGAATTGTCCAGTCAAAGCACAAACCCTATAGAACATCTGTAGAACAGACCTGAAGATGGCAGGTCACAAACATTCCCAATCCAATCTGAGTGAGCTTGAGAAGATCTATCAGGAAGAATGGATAAACAGCCCAAATCCAAATGTGCTTGTAGAGATTTATCCAAGAAGATTCAGTGCTGTTACTGCTGCCAAAGGCGCTCCTACAAAGTACATTTACAGCATTTGGCAGACATCCTTATTCAGGGCACCATACATTTGAGCAGTTAAGGGCTTTGCTCAAGGACCCAGCAGTGACAGCCTGGTGGTGGTGGAATTCGAACGGACAACCTTCTGATCAGTAGTCCAGCAGCATAACCACTGAGCTACCACTTAACCTAGTAAGTACAGAATAAAGGGTTTGAATACTAATACTTTTTAATAAATTAAACAAAAAGCTTATCACTTTGTCATTATGGATTACTGTGTGTACACTGATGGCAAAAAAACCACCCTGAATTAAGTCAATTTAAATAGTAAATATAGCCTTTTTGCAGGGGTCAAGCACAATATGCAGATCGCACTACAGGTAGCTAGAACTCACCAAGTTGCACAGAACACAAAAAAGTGATTATGTAGGAGAACACAGTTGATGTTATAGATTTTAATCTATTTAAAATAACTGTGAGATTAGATTGGTGATGTGATGGGCATCAAACTGGCATTTTGAGATACAGGATGTGGATTGACCTCAGAAAAGGTCAGCATTTTCGTTAGACATTTAGCTAGGATGTGGAAATAGTGAGCAGGGCTAAAATGTGGAAACTTTCATAAGGACTTTATTTTGCAGGTGCTTATTCCCTTTCATTGCCTTTCATATTAGTAACACGTGAATATATAGACAGGCCTCATATTTTTGTATTACTAATGGTTAACATGTGCATTTTGTAATTTTCTAGGGCATACTTATTACTCAATTTCAGGCAAATATGAATTAATGAACTAAATGGACTCTACTGTAGTCTCTGCATTCTCTATAAAATTCCCTATAATAAGCACTGTATGCCAAGTGGACGGATACAGACCGTTCTCAAACATGAGGTCTTAACATGCTGACTGTGTGATTGACCCAGTGCGCATGCACCAGCTACGAAACCCAGTGCAACCCT
Organism: Pangasianodon hypophthalmus; assembly: GCF_027358585.1. Classification (NCBI taxonomy): domain Eukaryota; kingdom Metazoa; phylum Chordata; class Actinopteri; order Siluriformes; family Pangasiidae; genus Pangasianodon; species Pangasianodon hypophthalmus. The sequence goes on along the minus strand of NC_069724.1, from coordinate 15,451,217 downwards.
ATATTAATTGAATATAATCTACATCACAAGCAAAAAAATAATAATAATAATCCATTTACATTTCTTAAGTCAACGCTACAATTTAAATACAAAGTAGCGGCAGAATTCACCCTAACAACCATACTAACGCCAGAAGCATAAGCACATACTGTATATCACCCTAACACTACTGTATTATGCAATTAGCTTAATTAATAGCACAGTCCTGTTACTTAATATGCGCACAAAATACACCTTACCAAAGGAAAGTAAACTAACCAACCGCTAAATGAACATCATGAACTAAAAAAATTTAGCACTCTGGTTCTTCAATGTCGTGCGAGTCACTAAGTCTCTCCCAGGAGCAAAGAGCCTGGTGCTTGAAAATGGCGCACTCTGATTTGTTCAATTCAGTGAAGCCCATTTAAAGGGACTACAGCCTCTTTAAAACATGATTATCTCAGCTGAGAACAAAAAGACTCCAATCTCTCGTTTTTCCTGATGTATGCACACACACGCACACATTTTCTGAGAATGCAGTATATGGTAGGCTATATTTCTTCCCAGATGTATTAATTTGATAGCATGACATACAGATTTCAAATTTGACCAAGAAAAAACATAGCAAATAAAAACATATCAAATTTAATCTTCAGTTGAGGAGATATATATGCTTTTTTTTTGTTATGGCTCCCCCTATAGGCCAATGAAATTTGTGGAGTGGCCAGAGAGTGTCCTACTGACTACGTATTGTGAAGTTCGTAGAAATTTGACTTTTCATTCAGAAGATACGACTCTTTTAATACATACATGCAATGGCCTAAATCATTTTGGCCAATCAAACCTGTTCTCGATCATTTTGTCAGCAAACTCTTTACCTGCTAGATTTCATATTTTATGCCGATCAGATGAACGGCCTAGGGCTAGTTTGAAAAAAAAAAAAAAAAAAGTCTTTTAGAAAATTAAAGATGATAGAAAGCAAAAAGTATCAGCCAAAAGTAATTAAACTATATGGAAAAACATGCTAGAGGACCAGGAATCCTGCTGATACAACAAGTTTTGCTCCTACCATTTACAGTTAACAAGTTTTATTTCCTACAGTTGTGAAGATAAAAAAAGATATTCATTTATTATAGACCTTAGCTTCTACCCCTGTGGATGACCATGCCTGACCTCAGAATCTTGACCTGTAGTTTCGTCTGGATGCATACAAGCAGTCATGAGTTACTGCTCTTTGAATAAAATATGCTACACATCATTAGAAGTGATTGACATGTGGCGGCCATATTGTTTATAACTGTCAACATGCTTTTAATATCTTTTGAGGTTCACACTCTCCTGAATAGTTTGACATCAGGTTCGTGAAGATCAGCCAAAGATCCTAGGACTAGTTTAGTAGGTTTTGCATATTATGCAAATTTCCAAAAAAAAATCTGTCATGGAAGAAACTAGTGGGTGGGATCTAGCTGAATTCAGCAGAAGCCAAGAAATAAAATGAAAAGATAATTTTGAGTGTACAGTTTACGGTTCTCGAGATATACAATCAGGTCCATAAATATTGGGACAGTGACACAGTTTTGGTAATTTTGCCTCTGTATACCACCACAGTGGATTTGAAATGAAGGAGTCAAGATGTGACTGAAGCGTAGACTTTCAGCTTTAATTCAAGGGGTTTAACAAAAATATTGCATTAACCGTTTAGGAATTACAGCCATTTTTTTACAGAGTTCCTCCATTTTCACAGGCTCAAAAGTAATGGGACAATTGACTGATAAGCAGTTTCATGGCCAGCTGTGGCCTGTTTCCTCCTTATTTCATGATAAATTAAGGAGATAAAAGGTCTGGAGCTGATTCCAAGTGTTGAATTTGCATTTGGTAGCTGTTCATGGGAACTCTCAATATGCCGTCCAAAGAGGTGTTGATGCAAGTGAAGGAGGCCCATCATTAGGCTGAAAAACCAAAACAGACCTATCAGAGAGATAGCAGAAACTTTAGGAGGGCCATATCAACAATTTGGAACATTCTTAAAAAGAAGGAATGCACTGGCGAGCTCAGCAACACCAAAAGGCCTGGGAGACCACAGAAAACAACTAAAGTGGATGATTGCAGAATTCTTTTCTTATTGAAGAACAACCCCTTCACAATATCTAGCCATGTCAGGAACACTCTGGAGGAGGTAGGCCTATCATTGTCAAAGTCTACAATCAAGAGCCACCTTCATGAATGTAAATACAGACGGTTTACCTCAAGATGCAAACCACTGGTAACACTCAAGAACACAAAGGCCAGATTAGACTTTGCTAAAAAACCTCTAAAAAAGCCTGACCAGTTCTGATGCAAGATTAACTTGTACCAGAATGATGGGAAGAGAAAAGTATGGAGAAGGAAAGGAAGGGCTCATGATCCAAAGCATACCACATCATCCGTCAAACATGTGGAGGCAGTGTTATGGCATGGGCATGTTTGGCTGCCAATGGAACTGGGTCACTGGGGTTTATTGATAATGTGACTGTTGATAGAAGCAGCAGGATGAATTCTGAAGTGTACAGAGCTATACTTTCTGCTCAGATTCAGTCAAATGCTTCAAAACTGATAGGACAGCGCTTCACAGTACAGATGGATAACAACCCAAAACATACTGTGAAAGCAGCCCAAGAGCTTGGAAATTAAATGTTCTTAAATGGCCGAGTCAGTCACCTGACCTCAACGCAGCTGAGCTGCTTTTCACTTACTGAAGACAAATCTGAAGGCAGAATGACCCACAAACAAGCAGCAACTGAAGATGGCTGCAGTAAAGACCTGGCAAATCATCTCAAGGGAGGAAACTCAGGATTTGGTGATGTCCATGGGGTCCAGACTTCAGGTAGTCATTGACTGCAAAGGATTTACCTCCAAGTAATAAAAATAATCCTAATATTTATGATTATATTAGTTTGTCCCATTACTTTTGAGCCTGTGAAAATGGATGAACTCTGTAAAAAATGGTTGTAATTCCTAAACGGTTAATGCAATATTTTTGTTAAACCCCTTGAATTAAAGCTGAAAGTCTACGCTTCAGTCACATCTTGACTGCTTCATTTCAAATCCACTGTGGTGGTGTACAGAGGAAAAATTACCAAAACTGTGTCACTGTCCCAATATTTATGGACCTGACTGTAGGACAAAACGTAAACACTTGCACAACAGTGCTGCCATAAGGCTGACACTGGCCCTTTTACTTCCCTGAGTAACACTGGGAATTCTGAAACATGTGACAAATTTTGGTGTTTCTGTGCCTTACGGTTTGGGCTGCCTATCTCATTTTAGAAGAATCAGACTAATAATAATAAATATGGCCATAAGCGGCAATCTGCGGGGGCCAAGCACTGAGTGCAGACTGCGCCACAGGTAGCTAGCCCTCACTAACTTGCATAGAATACTAAAGAAACCACAGATGAACATAATATTAAATGTTCATGTCGGTAGCTTGATGCTAAACCCGTGAAGTATGTGCTGCAATGTGATTGGCTAATGGCTGAAATGTTTTTAAAGTAACCTAGTCAACAATAAAAATCCTTTCACAGATTAGACAACGATGCAAAAAAACAGATTTTATCTTCATTGGACTTATAAACTGAGAAAGAGAAATTTGAATCTAATCACACCCCCTACTGAAAATCTGTAAGATTAACTGTTTTACTATACACTCATGTCCACTTTATTAGTAACACTAGTGCACTTGCACAGTCATGGAGTTATCTATCTGTATGTTGGTACCAGATGGGCTGGTTTGAATATTTCAGAAAATGCTGATCTCCTGGTATTTTCACCCACAACAGTCTCTAGAGTGGTGCAAAAAACAAAAAACACCAAGTGAGCAGCAGTTCTGTGAGTGGAAATGACTTGTTGATAAGAAAGGAACTATACTGCCAGGAACTATATAGTAACTCATATAATCACTCTTTAGAACCATGGTGAGAAGAAATGCATCTCGGCATGGACAAAACATTGAATCTTGAGGTGGATGGGCTACAACAGCAGAAGACTACATTGAGTTCCCCTCCTGTCAGCCAAGAACAGGAATCTGAGGCTATCACCCAAACTGGTTTGATGTGTTGTGTCTGAGATGCTTTTCTACTCACCACAGTTGTAAAGGTTGTGCTTATTTGAGTTATTATACACCCAAGGAATAAGTAGCAAAAATAATTTTCACAGTAGGACCTATGGAATTCGAGATATGAAAACCTAAAAATGCTTTGCTGTAGCCCCACTGTTAGGACGATCGGGCTCACATCATATGCCTAAGTAACGGGAAGGAGTAGTATGTACTGACCAAGTTTCAGGACTGTAGGACCTAGGTTTGGTCTGCATGAACAGTTTTAGCGAAGAAGAAGAAAAAGCCTAACGAAAACAATAGGCTTCCAAGCACTATATGCTTGGCCCACTAATTATTTAGCAACAATGTGTGCAAAAACTGAAGGGATCTGAATTCTTTCTGAAGCCACTGTATGTTTAACTCACTAAACTTCCAAAGTACACAGTCTATCACATCAGTATCTGTTTACATAGAAAAAGGAAACAGTGAGCACAGTTTCAGGGAAACATACCTTATGTTTCTGAAATGACAAAATATTGTCAGTATAACGAATATTACACTATAGATCAATTTTGATTTAAAATCAAAAAAAGATAATATGATTAAAAGTTTCAAATTAGGAAAATATGATGAAAAGTTTAAGATATGCCTTTTGGTGTTAATATAATTCCTTTTCCAGCATGAACCAAATGATATGAATGCTGTGATATGACAGCACACCGGTAACCATTGTCCAATGTCTCCTGTGTGAAGCCACCCATCCGAATCCAGTGTTTCTGCTGTCATAGCTGGATCCTTCAGATAGCCTTTAAAGACATTTGGGCCTTTGACACACACCTGCAATTCAATCAGAATGTTTTTTTTAGGCTAAATCAAATAGGTAAGCTACATAGTGCAATATTAATTGGTAGTGTTGGCAGTCGCAGGTGCCCAATAATGCAAATTATTAAACACCATGATATCATATTTCTACCTCCCCCTCTCCTTTTGAAGTAAAGTAGTTCTTCTCTGGCACATCCACAAGTTTAATGATGTTGCATGGTAGTGGAGCACCCACATGACCTACAAATAACAGGGGAATATAAATTATCATGCAGACAGGGCACTAAGCTTCCATCATCTCTTCACACAAAATTAGGTGTTGTCACATCACCAGCAGCCTCGGCCATGAACTTCATTCACTGCTACAGCGCAGCATTCACAAATCCAACTCCATTTCCCAGCATCATGGACTACAAAATACATCACATGAGTCTATCACCCACATGTACCCCTGAATTCAAATTACATGCACCTGTACCCAATCACACTCATGCTTTAAATAATCTGGACATTCAAATACTCATTGAGAAGTCTCGCTCCTAGCCTGTTTTAATTCAGTGGTGGTATACTGACATTGTTCTGTTGTTATTTTGCCGCTTGTTTTGCCTAATATGGGCTGTTTGCTGATCGCCTGACCTATGTCTGTTTCTTGACCTTGAGTTTTGGATTGTCTGATGGATTTTAAATAATAATAAAAAAAATTACTTGCATCCCACGTCACTGCCTCTGTGATAGGTATATAATTTTTTAAAAATTATTGTTACACATGTAGGGATGAGCAGAGGCTTCATTTTATAAGGTTATAGCATTGTATGTATTTTTTAAATTAGTTTGGGGAGGTGTGGTGCAGGAAGCACTTAGTAGATTAGATTACTTACTGTTTTTACAGTGATGCAGTGATTTCAATAATGTTGATAAGTTTGTTCTTGTAATTTGTTATAAATGTTTAGACACCTTACTTGTCACCATAAAAGCACAAATGAAGTAATAATCAGTTTCTAGTACAATGGGTATGGATGAATGGGAATGACCATGTTTAGGGCCCTACTTAGCGGGTCCTACCATGGTAGGCTTGCACTTCTGTCTTTTAAACACATAACATTCCAGTCACAAGTAATTTTCTTTCTCTTATTATTCACATAAAATGTAATGTATGGATGTAGTGGGAATACAGGTTATTGTATAACTGACAGTGATGTCATACGAGGCAATCAGGTTTACCTGAAGTCCAGTCTCCAGGGGTCGTGAACGTGCAGCCGGCTGTGCACTCTGTCTGTCCATATGCTTCATACACCTTTAAACATGGATGTATGCACAATACATGAATATACAGATGCTCAGTGTTCAATGTAAAGCTGGCAGACAATATCAGAGAAAGTGAGTATTCAAAGTTTTTTGTGCGTATATGGGTGAGCATGTGTGGGTGATCCCACCTGACAGCCCAGAGCTGCTCTCAAAAAGCTGAGTACAGTAGGAGAGGTGGGAGCAGCACCTGTTATAACCATGCGAAGCCTCCCACCTAAATTGGCCTGCAAAGCAATTACACTCTGATTAGTCCCCAATATATGTATGCGACTTACTTCAAAATATCACGCTCATCAGTATACCCACTCAATCTCTTATGCCTGACTCCAAACATGCATATTGGCTTAATTTAAGTTGTGGGATGGATACAAGTTATGGAGATATAAGGAAACAGGGTTTAAGCTCAGCCATGACGACACACCTGAATCTTGCTGAAGAAGATCTTATCCCAAATGCTGTTATTGCGGATGATCCCACTGCTGACCTCTTCTCCTTTTTTCTTTGCAGCAAAATTAAGGAGCCAACGCTTCACAGGGGTATTGGCCTGAGTGAAGATCTGAACAAAAATAATCAAGAAACTACATCAATTGCCATGCTGTATGTATGTATGTGTAAAGTCAGCAGGATATTATTATAGTTAAAATTTTTTTAAAGCTCAACTTTAGTTTTTTTTTAAACCTTACTCTTTGGTACATTTGAACAGTGAAATGTACAATCATACTAATAATTAGCTGTATCTTCTATAAAGTATTATATATATAGTTAGGTCCATAAGTATTGGGACAATGACACAATTTTGGTAATTTTGCCTCTGTATTCCACCACAATGGATTTGAAATGAAGCAATCAAGATTTGACTGAAGTGTAGACTTTCAGCTTTAATTCAAGGGGTTTAACAAAAATATTGCATTAACCGTTTACGAATTACAGCCATTTTTTACAGAGTCCCTCCATTTTCACAGGCTCAAAAGTAATGGGACAATTGACTGATAAAGCAGTTTCATGGCCAAGCTGTGGCCTGTTTCCTCCTTATTTCATGATAAATTAAGGAGATAAAAGGTCTGGAGCTGATTCCAAGTGTTGAATTTGCATTTGGTAGCTGTTCATGGGAACTCTCAATATGCCGTCCAAAGAGGTGTTGATGCAAGTGAAGGAGGCCATCATTAGGCTGAAAAACCAAAACAGACCTATCAGAGAGATAGCAGAAACTTTAGGAGGGCCATATCAACAATTTAGTACATTCTTAAAAAGAAGGAATGCACTAGTTAGCTCAGCAGCACCAAAAGGCCTGGAAGACCACAGAAAACAACTAAAGTGGATAATTGCAGAATTCTATTCTTATTGAAGAAAACCCTTTCACAACATCTAGCCATGTCAGGAACACTCTGGAGGAGGTAAGCGTATCATTGTCAAAGTCTACAGTCAAGAGCCACCTTCATGAATGTAAATACAGACGGTTTACCTCAAGATGCAAACCGCTGGTAACACTCAAGAACAGACTTTGCTAAAAAACCTCTAAAAAAGCCTGACCAGTTCTGATGGAAGATTAACTGAGTGTTACCAGAATGATGGGAAGAGAAAAGTATGGAGAAGAAAAGGAAAGGCTCATACCACATCATCCGTCAAACATGTGGAGGCAGTGTTATGGCATGGGCATGTATGGCCACCAATGGAACTGGGTCACTGGGGTTTATTGTTGATGTGAATGCTGATAGAAGTAGCAGGATGTATTCTGTAGTGTATAGAGCTATACTTTCTGCTCAGATTCAGTCAAATGCTTCAAAACTGATAGGACAGTGCTTCACAGTACAGATGGATAACAACCCAAAACATACTGTGAAAGCAGCCCAAGAGCTTGGAAATTAAATGTTCTTAAATGGCCGAGTCAGTCACCTGACCTCAACGCAGCTGAGCTGCTTTTCACTTACTGAAGACAAATCTGAAGGCAGAATGACCCACAAACAAGCAGCAACTGAAGATGGCTGCAGTAAAGACCTGGCAAAGCATCTCAAGGGAGGAAACTCAGGATTTGGTGATGTCCATGGGGTCCAGACTTCAGGCAGTCATTCACTACAAAGGATTTACCTCCAAGTAATAAAAATAATCCTAATATTTATGATTATATTAGTTTGTCCAATTACTTTTGAGCCTGTGAAAATGGAGGGACTCTGTAAAAAATAGCTGAAATTCCTAAACGGTCAATGCAATATTTTTGTTAAAGCCCTTGAAGTAAAGCTGAAAGTTTACACTTCAGTCACATCTTGATTGCTTCATTTCAAATCCAGTGTGGTGGAGTATAGAGGCAAAATTACTGAAATTGTGTCTCTGTCCAAATACTTATGGACCTGACTGTAGATGAGATCCAGCGGCATCATATCACTGAAAATAAAATAAAAGCGAATAAATACAATTTATATACAGTATAAATGCTTGAGGCTGTAGGAAGTTGCATGCAAGAGTCCCACAGGGCCATATTCAAGGTGGGCAACTTAAAGCTACCAACTCTTAAGTTGAAAAAATGCATTGAAAGAACATTTACTCTGTATTTAGAGTCAGCTTACGCATCAGTTGATTTTCTAGGTGCCCCATTCAGGTGGTCAGATTTTTCTAGTGTCACAGATGTGGAGATGGATCCCAGTGTAGTCAAGTGCAAAAACTCAGTGGTAAAGCGATACATTATAGATTTAATATTGTAACAAAAGTTTCAAATAAAATAAAAAAATAAACGAACAAACAAAATATTTATCAAAATGTAAAAAATACTCTGCAAATGAAAGTAATGAGAATCAATTGAAAATAAATTTTTCAAAAAGATTACTTTTGATTCACACTCATTTTGCTTTCATTTTTTTCAATTTGTGGATTTTTCTGATGCTGCTTTTTTTTCTTGCTTCTGGAATCACTCTACTGCTTCTGCAATCTTTTTCTGCTTTTGGCCCTTAAATCTCTATTGGTTGTCTGATTTTGGAGTGGGAGGCGCTCTGAAAGTTAGCCACATCCACCCCATTAACAGTGGAGCTGCCATGGCGGAACAAACGGAGCTGAGTGCTCAGCAGCAGGGACACTGTATTGTAGTTTCACTAAAAAGCTGACCAAAAAAAACCACATATGGGTAGCTACTGAACTGTTTGTAGATGCATTCACTCACATTTCTTTATCATATATGTCTTCATTCCATCTAATTAAGTAGCGGTTTAAAAACTAGGTGAAGAGGCTGAATCTGGCTTATCATCCTGATTTTTTGTTTACACTTTCCGACCATTATCTCTTCATTATAAAAATGCCTCAAAAGTCTGACAATTCCAAATGAAACTAAATATACTTTCAAAATGCTCAGTATGAAGAAATTTACTGTCGAATTTCTGGAATAGTGATTCGAAAATAAAAAAAAAAACTGCATCAGAAAATTCCACAAGTAGAAAAAAAAATTAAAGCAACAACTTGTGTGACTTTCTTGACTTCTTTTTGGAAAAATTATTTTGAACTCTTGCTAGCTACAGACTAGGTATCTAGAACTCTTGCTAGCTACAGACTAGGTATGTAGAATGGGACTGGGATCCTGCATGAAGCAAAGGTACTTTTATGTGGAACAGATGCTTGTGGGAAGGCTTTCCAGGTTTCAGCAAAATTCCCACCCCGATTACACCTCAAAACCACACAAAGACTTGAAACTTGCCCAAAATGATTGTGCATAGGACAAGGTAGATGCATTTTTCTTCTTTTCCTCAGTCTTTTCAGGGAAAGAAGTTAAAAGTGAATAGAATAGAATAGAATAGAATAGAACAGAATATGCCTTTATTGTCATTGTCACAGGTACAATGAAATTTAAAAGTGCTCTTCAGTCAGTGCCTAAATAATTTAATATGACAACAATGCTAAAATATAATAATTTAAATACTTTAGAATTCCTAAAATTATGAATAAATAAGAATAAATATACCTTAAACTGCACATGAGTATACCCACACACATGCAATATATAAAAATGTTGAACATGATTCTACATCCTACACATACCTCCACCGTTTTACAGATCCAGCAATTCAACTATTCAACTATTCTAAAAGTGGTGCACATTTCAGATTTGTAGTATCTGCAGTATATGGGCTATTTTAAAGGTGAGTATTGGACACAATAGGGAAAGTTCTGTAGATTGATTTCTGTACAAAACTGTGAGATCAGTCTCCTGGTTCACAAATTGGGGATACATATCCCAGGTCGCCACCCTGGCTTCAGCCATAAGGTCATTCAGAAACCATCTAGTCAGCAGTGCATGGCCCCTGCAAAAAGAGGTAGAACTTTAGGCACTGGGTGGCACCAGGTCCAATCAATGGAACACACACCATTTTTTGGAACAATTTAATGTTCCAAAGTTAATACGCCTCTTTTTCCTTTTTTGAGAAAAGCCTCATGCCTCCAGAGAGTTGGGGCTTGTTTCCCTTCTCAATGAGACATGGATGCATCTCTGAATGTGTTATTTGTGACTAAGTCACAGGTTGAACTCGCTTTCAAGGTTCCCTTTGTTCTTACAGCCCCTAAGGGTGCTACTGTTGCAGTTGCATTTAACAGTCTAAGCATTCTTGCAAGAGCTGGAACCTCACACAGCAGGCCACCTAAATTAACTGGCAAGCTCAATAATGTCTCGAAAATGCCACATTTTGGGGAAACAGAGTGGCTAGCATTCCCAACGAATCTAGAGTCACTGCGAAGGGTATGGTCTGCTTCTGTGCTAGTCATCTTTCACAGTTTGTCATGAGCCCAAGTGCTCTAATGTATGTGTGGAGGGTAGACATGTCCTGGATGGACTGCTCCCTAATGGGAACCCATCCAAGTATGACATTACCTTTATGCCCCTAGCCATCACAGGTAACAAGGCTGCTTGCCTGTATTTTGTAAACCCCCCCCTCAGCTCTAGGGATAGGCTGGAGAGTAGGGCATTGAATTGGAATGTCTGTCCTTGTGATGCAAACTCCAAAAAAATCTTTGTTGCAATGCGATGAAGGCATGAAATGTGCATCACACAGCTTCACCAATGTGACCCAGTCTGTGACTGCACAACATAATTAACATTTGATAGCCTTACCTACATAAAGGAAGGGCCTTAAAAATCAGCCAAGGAGAACTGTCCTTCTTCTGAACTAAGAACTACAAGAAGTCAAACTCATTGTTCTGACAATAGGGTCTATCCTTCTGATTGTGCCTCTGTCCAGAGTAAACAAATCCTTGGAAAAGAGTAGCCACTTGATGGGATTGGAAATTGGACAGGCCCTAAGCCCCAAAGGCTGGGCTGATAACAGAATAGAAATTTATACCTCTGTAGCTTTGTCAACCACACCTGACACAGTCCATAAACCAAATTGGTGAAGAGCCATCCTGCATCCTATCATAGGTGTTATACTGCCAAGACTGAGCCGTTAACATAGTGGGGTCCATCTTGACAACATCACCCACCGTTCCATCTTGTCCAGGTCGAGGCAGTGTAGGTCATTCAGAGTGAATGGCTCCACCGAAGGAGTGGCCGCATCTCCTCCCTCCTCATCCTCCTCTTCCTTGCTTCCTGCTTTATGGTCATCGCTGTTCTGTCCATGGTGATGATCTTCACGATTTCCATTGATTGCTCTGCTGCTTCCCCACTCTTCTTTATTTTGTTCTCCTGTCCTCCATCTTCTCCTGCTTCACCCTGCTCTTTTCAGGGTCGCACTCCACTTAACACTGACACGCCAACTATTTATAAATGCACCTAAATGACTGTGCTAGGCAGTAGTTGTTTGTTCATTTGATTTGTACGAGTGCTGAAGTATTTCAGTATTTTAACAGAAGTATAAAAATAACATCATCTACTTGCAATTAGAATCTACTTGCTTCTGATATTTTGGTTTCAGTACTGATCCAGATACAAGTGTAAAACGCTGTGTGTCAAAATATTAGCTAATGATGGAATATCATTTTGCTTGTTCCACGTGTGCCTCTGAATCGCATATTTAATTATAAACTGGCAGTGGGGGTCGTGGTCGAGCGTCAGCTGCGGACGGAGAGGAGACAGGTCGAACCGGCTGTCACGGACTGGCCAGATCCTGTATATCTCCCTGTGTTTCCCCTTCCTTGTGTTTCCAGTGTTTTCTCTCCCTCTCCCTTCTGTTTGTTTGTGTGTGTGTGTGTGTGTTTTGATTGTTCCAGCCTCAGTGCGGTACACTTCCGGCCTTCCTTGTGTTTTCTTTCATGTTATGTCAAGTCTTTTCCCTGTCTAGTTAACCTTCTGTTTATCCTGTGTTTTTATCCTCATGTTCCAGGTTCCCTGCTCATCCTGCCTGTCTGCTCATTCCCGGTTCTCTTCCTGCTAAACCCAGCCCCACATTGTCTCCCTCATCTCTCACACTGCTGACCTGGGTTCGAATCCTGACCTTGACTGACACTGAATTATAGCTCCCTTCACACACACACAGCCACCTTCCACATGTTGTTAATAAAACCCTCTTAACCTGCTTCCTGTGTCTGTGTTCTGCTTATGGGTCCTCTAGTTCTGTTGCCTGTGACACTGCCAGGTAACATGTGATGATTCTCACCTGTGTCTTATTACCGCCAGTCTACTTATTTGTGTCTCTTTGTACTTTCAGTGATTCCCATAACCAGCAAGCAAGAGAGAGAGTGTGGTATAGCTGGCAGAGCTTGCGAGACACTCACGCACACACACATGCTGAGGAGCGTGAACTTGATGGAGTAAAAGCTGTGAGTCCAGGACAGACCCACTTTTGGTTGAGTTGTCCTGTTTTTGTTGAGTTGTCAAAAGTGCACTGAAAAGCACAGACTGAATAAATGCAAGCCTGGAGCTCGGCTAGAATTCTGCCTGCCTCCCAAGTCTTCCTCCACACCCTCATGCACCAGGTTCTACAATGTTGCTGAAACCTGGGATCAGGGAAGACTAAGGCGCCGCCATGGAAGCCTCCCCACTCAGCGATATCATCAAGTCCCTCACCCTCCTTCACCAACCCCTTGACCAAGTGCTCCTTGACCTGTGCAATTGTCAAAACCCTCGCGCAGGGGCAGGCCGAGAGCCAGTGAGCACTCCAGAAGCTGCTGCAGCTCACCACATCTCCAGCTGTGTCCCCTGCCACACATGACGCTCACCAAGATGGCCTCCATTTACGATCTGGTGGCCTTTCTGGAGCTCTTTGAGCATGCGGCAGTTGCCGGAGAATGGGAATGGGCTTTGTGACACCGCCCTTTGCTTCTGGGGGAAGCCCAATCATTAGTAAGGTAATGGAATTAGTTGTGCGTGACCAGCTACAGAAGTACCTTCTGGAAAACAATCTGATCTTGTGCAGGCAGTTTGGATTCAGACCAGCCCACAGTACAGCTGACCTTCTGAATATCCTCTCCCAGAAGTGGAACCAACACCATGACAATGGTAAAGAGGTGGTTGTAATTGCCCTTGACATCAATGGAGCCTTTGACAAAGTGTGGCAAAATGAATTGCTATCCAAACTCAAGGCAAAGGAGATCAAAACAAAGCTCCTCACCTGGATCAACAGCTACCTCTCTGGAAGATCCATTTGTGTAGCACTTTCAGGGCAGAATGCTAACACTACATACCCTAGGCCTTCTGCTATTCTCAGTTTTCATCGATGACTTGGTAAAGGTATGTGAAAACCAGCTATTCTTATATACTGATGATTCTGTTGTGATACTGACCACATCTGTTAAAGACCTACAGCAGGTACAGACAAGTCTGAATGCCGACTTAGACTATGAAGGACTGGGCTGACAATTGAAAGATAACATTTGAACCAAACAAGTGCCAGGCCCTGGTTATCTACAGAAAACAAACCCCTTCTCAAATCAGTGTCTTCCTTGAAAGATGTCAACTGCACACCTAAACACCTAGACATCCTGGGGCTTCCATTTGACAGCAAGCTACTATGAGACAGCAAGCTACTAGGCTGGGCAGAAGATTGGAGTCCTTAGAAAGGTCAGCAATAAACTAGATAGTCCTAGGAGAGCATGTCTTTACAAGTCACAGGTTTGGCATTTCATGGAATCTCGCTCTTTATAAGATCCACTCAGACAATTGCCCCCTAGACTCGAAGGCATTGCTCCCACTCCCATATACCTCATGCCAAACCACTGGTTGGGTACATGTCTTTTGGCAATTACAGGCTTTTAAAACTCAAGCACATTGCTACTTGATAAATAAGCATGTTTGACTGAGCTGCTGCGAACCATTTGATTTGCCTCCCATGACTCCATTTTGTGAGCCTGCTGGACTACAGCCTATATTGTTGGACAGTGTAGCAATTGTTCACTTATGCATCTATATAAAAAAAAAAAGCCCAGCTTGCCCCCAGCAGCTGTTGCCGTGGACACAGCTGGAGTATTCCAGCCTCAAGACACCTGAGGAGCAATGGTGACTCTTCTAATCACTGTAGATCCCCAAGTTCGGCCACCCCTTCACCTACATGCAGCAGCTGAGGTACTCCTGTTGCTGGTGGTTGATGGCGGAGTAGCGGGATGCAGAACAGATCATCAAGCTGGTGGTACTGGAGCAATACATCACTTGATTCTCAAAAGAAATGGTAGTTCCTGGTTCCAGAGACCCTGGTCTTTCTCGCCCTCTCTCTTCTCTCCCCTCTTATCCCCCAGCTCTGCCTCACCAGACCCGAGGTGCTGGGACCCCGAAACTGACACCCTGGAACCGGTTCGCACTTAGCTCCCCTGCCTCTCAGTTTCCCCATGCTCAGTCTCTCTCTCCACAGGGGAACATCCCATGCCCACCAGAGCTGGGGCAAAGCCCGGGCAGGTATGTTGGTGCTGCAGGCAAGAAAGAACATATAAGGCCTTGGTGGACTCAGGGTGTAATCAGACCTCAGGCCACTAAAGCCTGATTCAGTGCGAGGCTTTGGGAAGTGCACGTTTGGTGTCACAGCAGTTATTCCTCGCCTCCCACATCCTCTTGGTTCAAATTGACCAGGGTTTCGGGCATTAGTATGAGAAATGTTTGTGGATTGGTCCTGCAGGAGCGAGGCACAGTGTGAAATGTGCACAGCAGTGGCTGGGGAGGCGGTGCCGGAGCTGTCAAAATCAGCTCCGTGTTAGGGGGACATGGAGGGTGGGGAGGACTCCGCTTGTAGGTATTTCCCTTGGGGATTTCCCCTCTGGGATTTCGACTTGGAACAGTCATGTGACAAAACCCTGAGGCACACCTTTGAGTAACTGATGGTCGGCAAATTCAGCCTAATGTTGCGCTATCCCACCCACATGGGGAAGCAGGGGCGTGCTCGAGCACCAGTTTGTGAATGGAGGGCAAGGCTGACTGGCGAGGCCCAACTCATGGCCCGGCAGCTACCGTTCCCCAATGTGCTGGAATACCTGGACCTGAAACAAGTGATTTGGCAATGGGTCAAATGGTCCTACAATGGGTCAAATGGGACCTTCAATGGGTCAGAACAGCACCGCCAGCGCTTGCGGTTGCTGACCTTCTGCGACCTTGGCCACCCATTTGCCTTCACCTGGAAGCTCTGGGACACCTGCTGGAGGTGGCTGCTGGCTGCTTTATGAATTGTTGGGGATTCAATTGATTTGCACCATCATTTATCATCCGCAAATGGATGGGCTGGTGGAACGATTTAATCAAACACTTAAAAACATGATTCGTTCATTCACGAAGATGTGCAAAATTGGGATAAGTGGCTAGAGCCCCTGTTATTTGCAGTATGAGAGATCCCACAAGCCTCCACAGGGTTTTCCCCATTCGAGTTATTTTATGGGCGGAAGCCTCACAGGGTGCTCGATGTTGTTTGGGAAAATTGGGAGGAGGGACAGAAAAAGTGAAATTCAATACATTCTTGACCTGAGACCAAAATTCCACACCTGAAGCCATATAACCCAGGAGCAAAAAGTGAAATTCAATACATTCTTGACCTGAGACCAAAATTCCACACCTTAAGCCATATAACCCAGGAGCATGTGATACAGGTGCAAGAACATCAATCTTGGCTGAATAACAAGGTACTCAGCTACGAGAGTTTGCACCAGGAGACGAAGTGCTTGTTGTACTACCCACATCGAGCTCTAAATTACTCGCCAAGTGGCAAGGGCCCTTTGAGGCCACATGGCGGGTCGGGGAACGTTGAATATGAAGTGAGGCGAACGGATAGAGGCGGGGCGCGGCAGGTGTACCACCTTAACCTCCTTAAACCAATGAGGGAGGCGGTTCCTATGGCTTCGGCAACAGTTGTTCCAGAGAGGGAGGAGCTAGGACTGGAGGTAAATCTAAAAACTCAATCCACCCCAGAGGTAAATCTAAAAACTCAAGCCACCCCGGTCCCTTATGGATTTCACTTCTCTCCCTCCCAAATCACGGACATTGCTAAATTGCAGGAGGAGTTTTCCGACAAGTCTACCCGCATCTATCCGCCTTGCCTCTACCCAGTTGCACTAGTCTCATAGAGCACTACATACAGTAGATACAACTCCAGGGGTGGTGTTACGCAGCCCCATCGTCTGCCCGAACCCTGACCTGGGAATAATCAAGGCGTCCCACAGTGACAGGAACAGCCGAGTGGTTTTGGTGCTCAAAGCAGATGGATGGTCCGTTTTTGTGCGGACTTTAGAAAAGTCAACGAAATTTCTAAATTTGATGCATACCCAATGCCTCGCATTGATGAATTGCTTGAATAGTTAGGTGTTGCTTGCTTTTATCTGACACTAGATTTAACAGAGGGATATTAGCAGATCCCCTTGACTCCAATATCTCGCCAAAAAATGGCCTTTTCCACTCCATTTGGGTTACACCAATTCATAACCCTTCCTTTTGGGTTGTACGGGGCCCCATCCACGTTCCAGCAACTCATGGACGGAATCCTCCATCCACACGCTGCTTATGCCACTGCCTATTTAGATAATGTTATTATCTACAGTAATGATTGGCAGCGGCACATGCAGCACCTGAGGGCTGTTCTGAGATTGCTGAGATGCGCAGGACTCTCGCCGAACCCAAAGAAGTACGCTATCTGGGCTTACACTTGAGTCATTGGCAGGTGTGTCCCCAAATTGATAAGGAATTGAGGCCTACCCAAGACGAAAAAGGAGGTGAGAAGGACAGTTTCTAGGGCTAGCTGGCTATTATCAGAGGTTTGTGCCTAATTATTTGCACATCACCAGCTCACTGACTGATCTCACTAAAAATGGGGCACCAGATCCGGTCCAGTTGATGGAGCTGTGCCAGCATTCTCCTGCCTTTTCTCTCCCTTTTATTTTGCAGACTGATGCATCAGACAGGGGGCTGGGGACTATGTTGTCCCAGGTGGTGCACCCCATGCTGTACATCTCTCCATGCTGTACGCAAGCTCTCAGTGCATGAGACATGCAGAGGTAGAGGAGGAGTAGAGGCTATCAAGAGGGTGGTCCTCACCCTCCAGTAGTACCTGTTGGGACGGGCCTTCACCCTCTGTTCGGACTATGCTCTGCTCCAGTGCCTCAACTGCATGAAGGATGCCAAAGCGTGGATCACTCTAGTGATTGGAGGATAAGAGGGAAAGAGACTTGTGCCTTGAGAGAGAGCAACCAGCACAGAGCCATGTGTGTGTGCACGTGTGTGATTAAAGAGCTGAAAAGCAAAAGAATAATGCGCTTTTTGAAGTTGTCCAAGCCTGCTTCCGGCATCCTCATTTCTGCCCAAACTTGAGATAGTGTCACACCATATTTTTCAATTATTAAAGATATACCCTATCAAGTGATGTAGGACATTCAAACCAAGGTAGAGATGACCCAGTTGTTGGTACCAAAAAGCAATGGCGATGTTCACAGGTGGTGTGCTGCGTGTCAGCTGATGAATCCACCGGCCACCCCAAAAGCTCCATCAACCCAACCCAAAGAAATGTGCAATTGGATGGGTGGAAGTACAGTATGTGGGCTTCTACTTGGGCCATGGGCAGGTGCATCCCCAAACTGATAAGACAGCAGTGATTTTGGCCTGCCCAAGACCAAAAAGGGGGTGAGGCAGTTCCTGGAGCTGGTTGGCTGGCTATTATTGGAGATTTGTACCTAATTTTTTGTATGTCACCAGCCCACTGACTGACCTCACTAAAAAGGGAGCACCTGGTCAGGTCCAGTGGATGGAGCTGTTTGAGCCAGTTTTCTGCCAGGTAAAAGCAGTTTTGTGCAGGGGTCCACTGTTGCATTCTCCTGATTTTTCTCTCCCTTTTGTTCTGCAGGCTGACGCATCAGCACAGGCCTTGGAGGTCACTTTGTCCCATGTGGTGGAGGGGGAGGAGCATCCCATGCTGTACATCAGCTGTAAATTTTCGGTAAGGGAGACCAAGTTTAGCACAACTGAGGAGGAGTGGCCATCAAGTGGGGAGTTCTCACCCTCTAATACCTACTGGGGTTCCTCTTAACCCTCTGTTCTGATCATGCCCTGCTCCAATGGCTCCCCCACATGAAGAATGCCAATGCGTGGATCACTCGCTGGTATCTGGAACTTCAGCCATTCAAATTTGCGGTGGTCCACAGGCCAGGGGGGGCAGACGGTTGTGGCAGATTACCTCTCCCACAGGGGTGAAGATTCAGCTACAAGGCCTGATGGCTCCCAGGCCTGAATAGGGTGGTGGTGGTATGTAGCAGCAGGAGCATAGTCGAGTGTCAGCTGTGGACGGAGAGGAGGCAGGTCAAACTGGCAGGTAACGTGATGATTCTCACCTGTGTCTTATTACCACCAGTCTACTTATTTGTGTCTCTCTGTGCTTTCAGTTACTCCCATTACCAGCAAGCAAGAGAGAGTGTGGTAAAGCTGGTGGAGCTTGAGGCACACATACACACACCAAGGAGCATGAGCATGAACTTGAACTTGACTGAGCAAAACCTGCAAGTCTTGGATGGACCTGTATTCAGTTGAGTTGTCCTGTTTTTATTGAGTTGGTGAAAGAGCAATAAAAAGCATGGACTGACTAAACACGAGCCTGGAGCTTGGCTAGAATTCCGCCTGCCTCCTGAGTCTTCCTCCATATCCTCAAACACTGGGTTCTACACAAACCAAACATACACTAAGTTTAGACACAATGACTGTATGTGCATGAGTGGACAATGTGGCACCATTCACTCCCATTGTGTGGTTTTGAAGCCAAGATTTGTTCAAATTTAAAGTCGCCATCTTGATTGAGTTTGCACACTAAGTCAAAACTGGAGACAGATTCTGTGCAGTAGAAACCATCGGTACCATAGTCTGCACAGTGGATATACATTAAGATGACACAATGAATAATGATAGCTCAAATGGTAAGTACAGCATTATTAATTAATATGTAAAACATGTTGCTAATTTGTAGCCATATAATTTGCACAAGCATATTCATTTTACCATTGTCAGGAAATGTTTTTAGAACTTTGAGCCATGACCGACTGAGCTACCATTTGCTAGCTAGCTGATATTAGCTAATCCATGCATGTTAATCAAAGGATTAGTAAGTAGCTAATGTAATGTACCATCTGAAAAAATACTAGTAAACAACAGTAAACATTTACACTTAACAACATATTTCTGAGTAAAAGAATTACTGCTGTCCATGATTTTCACCTATCTCTGAGACCCACAGTAAATTGCTCCTCTGAATAGGGGTGATGTGCACTCCCTTATGCTTCTCTTGTTCTGTTGGTTGTGTTGAAAGTCTGTTAGAACAGTTTACAGCAGAACAAGACATGGCTTTGCAACACTGTCAACAGTATGAATCTCTGGTACAAAGATTGAAGGATGTCAAATGAAGTTTGCAGGGCTTCAGGTGCATGACAGAACATGTGTGCATGTTCATGAGGCTAGACTGTCATTTCTAGGTATTGATCAGCTATTGAACCAACACCTCAAGACTGTCAGTCCCATCATCAACCACACCCTTATAATGATCATCAAATCAAACAGATTTATCCTAAGAAAAAACATTAAGGGAGGTATCAAGGTCAACTGAACTTGGCAGAACACTATTCCCTAAAATAATTTGTGTAAATAGAAATTAAATGTAAGTATGAATTTTTCCATTCAATTATGGTATATGGGAATAGTACTTCCTGTTATAAGATTACAACAAACCAAATAGAAGATTACTACACATATTTCTAGACATTTTTTACTATTTTCAAGCTTGAAATAATCTTGTTCCATTGGCAGATAATTTTGCTAATTTTAAGCATTTATGTCTAGAAAGAAAGAAATTCATCTGCCAATAGAATAAGAACATTTTAAAGCTTTAAATTAATAAAAAAAATGTCTAGAAATAATAATCTTATATTTGGTCTATAGTAATAGGAAATAGTAGCTCAATTTGACTACAGTATATTCAAAATATTTTCGCTTGCTAAAATGTGTTTTTTTTTTTAGTCTACAGTCTTTGGTTTCAACGCATACACTCAACTGATACTGTGGCTGCTGATGTTATTGTGTGTTGATTTGTTTCAGTATTTCTCACCTTATCATACATGCGGTTGAGGAGCCGAGGCACCACAGGGAAGACAGTGGGGCGCAGGGCCTTCATGTCATCAGAAAGGAGACGGATATCACCCTGAAAAAAGCCGATCCTACCCCCATGACAGTACACCACAGCCTGAACACAAAAACATCTTACTAGCCTTGTGAGGCTCTACCATTGACATAATTATTAATGTTATTAATTAATGATATGCATACATATAAACATAGACCCAATCTTAACATAAGGAATAAACAAAACAAAAGGAAATCTTTTGGATTCATTAAAAAAAAAAGTTGCAGTTTTTGTAAACAAAAACAAACAAACAAACAAACAAACAAACAAAAAACATTTGTCCCCAAGGTCAAAACTGTCAGATATTCCTATCTTTTTGGGGAACAGGAGAAAAAATATGTGTGGGCGAGAGTTGTGTGTTGAACTCTGTGTCTTAATGTCTGCAGAGTTCATCTTTGAAGCCTTTATTATTTACTATCTGTTACTGCTAATTCAGTTGTGAAATGTAAATCAGCTGATGACTCATAGTCAGGAGAGGATGGTATATAAATGGGCTGGCAGGTTTAAGCCTCCCTGTCTTTCAAAGATAAAAAGACATCAATACAAGGACTGATTTTTAACATCCTTATCAGATAATTTGTTAACAAAGGCTTTAACGCAGGTTGTTTTGGATTTATATGGACATAAGATATATAACAATGGACATAAGATATATACTGTATACAGAATGATATGAAAATTATCTTTCTTGCCAGAGAGTAGACACATCAGTAAATGTTGTGAAATTAATGTGCATTGGAGTGGTCTCGTATGTAATATGCTGCTTTCTTTACTGACATATAAACATATATATATATATATATATATATATATATATATATATATATATATATATGTTTGTATGTCAGTAAAGAAAACAGCATATTATATATGAGACCACTTTTCAGACAAAAAACCATAATGAAGGCTGCTGGGTTTTGCTCCAAAAATAAGAAGCAAGTGTGACAGTCAAAGTCTCCAGAAGAACTGTGGCTGATTCCGCAAGATTCCGCTCAGTAACTTAGCAGCTAATTTCCTTATAAAACTGCACAAATCTACCTGAGACTACTCTTTTTTTTTTAAAGCAAAGGATCGTTACACCATATATTGACTTTGTTTCATTTAGTACTGTTTACTGCTCTCTCTATAGTATTTTTTTTAATGTAGAAACATTTAATTTCATTATTTTTGAAGGCATCTTTGCATGACATCTTTTTCTAAATACCCGACCACATATATAACTTGGAGCGATCCTGTAGCTTGTGAATATGGTCAGTGCAGCAGTTTTTCTGTCATCCAAAGCTGTGATAGACTACTGTTTGGTCTCCCATTCACGCTCTTCACTGTGCTGACTGTATACATTTTATACTTTGCCTAGCTTTGAGTGTTCTCTTGCTGGTACCATGTTAGATAACAGTTGCCACTGTCTGAGTGTTACTGTTGTTCAGAGGCTTGCTCTTGAGCACAGTGTAGAAACAGGTCTGTCCCTCCTTTTCCCTCTCATCCACCTGAGCTTCTGCTGTTAACAAGTCTGGAGTGTGTGTGTCCTTCCATCACTCTTGTGCTGCTGACTGCATTGCCACCAACTGCCTGAACTTCCGTTGACTTATGCTTGTTCAGCCAGTACAGGCTTCAGACAGCCACCTTTGAAATGCTGGTGGTGCAAATAGGGTTAGTCACTGTGTCTCAGCCCCTAACACTGAACATGCTCTTGTGCTCACTGGTAGCCAATTCTATGTACCTTAAAGCAAGTGTTAAATGTGGTAGGTTTTCAGTGGCCATCAACTGCTAAGAGACTCCATGAGCCTCTGAGGCTTGGCTAGCATGTTGAGCACTGACAGGATTTGCCTGAAATGCATGCCACTGTGGACCCCTGCATCACATCCAGCTAGCACTGGAGAGGCTTCTTCAAATGGGAGAGGCTGGACTCTCTTGCAAGTTGACCCTGCAGCAAAAGAAGCCCTAAAGAGGAGAGTTCAGGTTTCAAAATCACAAAGCCAATAGAAAAAAGCAGACTGGTCACATGGCACCAATATGCTACTAAGAGCTGAACCAATGCTCAGACATCTTCTGAGCCATAAGCACCTGGAATCACACACCTAGGGCCTAATGAATGCACAGTTGACCCTGGTCCATGCCATGGGTCTGGCCCTAATCCACAGATTTCACAGTGCTTGTCAGCAAGCTTGCCTACATCTGATTCTGGCTCCTATTGAGGATGCCCTATAGGGGATTGTTGACTGCAGCCACTGCAGTGGTTACTTTTGGCCTGTTTGAATGAAGGATCTTTCAGAAATAGGTCATCAGCCTATGGCTAAACCCCACACTCAATCAACAGAGACAGCTAGTCTCAGCCAAAGGGACATAAACCCTGACCCGCTGGAGGCATGAAGCCCTTAGCAAGTGAAAATATCTTGCATATAATGCAATATAAAAATAATAATGGCAAGACTATCATCACAGACCCCTCCTCTCACTGGATGGGGAGCAGTGTGATGTCACAGAGGCAGTATGGACTCATAATGTGAGGACAGAACACATCAACGTAGAATTAGAATTGAGGGCTGTCTGGTTTGCTTTCTAGTTCTTCCTACCTTTTCTGAGACGCTGTCATATCCTGATCTGTTTAGACAACATACTGAATGCATTCTCACTTCCTTCATTGATTAATTTGCCCACATCACACAGAATTCAACAATTGAACAAAAGTTCTATTCATGGCCTTGAAAACGCTAGCAAGACCCTGCCTCTCTTGCTAGTGTTTGGGATGCCCAGGTAACTCCCTTCCTGTAGAGTTGTGGCACCCATGGTGAGACTATCTGCACTTGTGGGTTTGGCTATTTGGAGCAGTGGGCATCTTGATGACTGTGACATCCAGTAAACATTCTTGAACTCTAGAGCCCCTAGTATGGTCTCAGGTGGGAATCACTACAAACATGGTGTGAGTCCCATTGATCAGCCCCAGTGTGCAGCATAATGCCTAAAGTGCTAGACTATTTATATGTGGAGGCCATTTTCGCTCACCACAGCACAGTGGATTGCTACTTGGTGGGAGCTCATAGACTGACAAGTGCCTACATTTACCATGCCCCCCAAACAACCTGGACTGGAATTTCCCCCTCATGTTGGGTCATGAGTCTCTTGAGCTCTATATGTAGGAACCCATACAGCATGCAGGTCTGAAATGGGGATCATTTAAGACAGCCATTTTTTGCAATTAGCTCAGCAAAAAGCCTGCGAAAACTGCACAACTTTGGCAATAAGCTTGCCCTGCATGCATAGGACAGTTAACTAGTCAGGTTACTTGTCTAGGCAGGTTACTTGTTTTTTCATCGTTGTTGCAATGATTATTGTTCATAATTTACTGCTTAAATAATAGTGATGTTATTTAAATTAAATGCTTTGTCAGGACATGACCCACCTGTCGATAACAATGATGGATATATTCTGGATAGGACTCCTTTAAGTCAAACTGTCTCTGAGAATGATCTCTGGACCCCAGTGTCATATGTGTCTCATAATATCACAAGGTGCGAGTCATACACCATGGTTAAATTTGTTAGGATTCATGACACTGAATAACAAGTCTAGTCTCCAGTTTATTTATAAACTCCAGTTTGTGTTTTGTCACTTTTACTGGTATTCAGATAATAATTATATTTCTATTTCACCCCTCATAACCTCCAGAGGTGGAGTTCAACACGTGGATAACTTCTTGTGGGTATGTGCACCCACGTGGCACATACAAGCAATTTCCTAGCAGTTTTGCTTCTTGCATCGGAATGACCACTCCAGTCTGCAGTTATCTACCCCTCTGTGGTCGAACTGATTGAAAACCTCACTCCTGGCAGCAGATCACCTATGCCAGGGGCAGAATGCCTCTCTACCAAATTGGTTTATGGATGGCACCAGGCATGGTTGGCACAGTTTAGGCTGCCAGACACATGCAACCAACCTAGTAAAAGCTACCCTAGTCAAGTGAGTTTTTTTTGTTTTGTTATTACACTGTATAGCTTGTATATATTATAACTAAATGTGGTTTTCCAAGACCATGGTGCCACATATACCAATACAGTAGCACAGTACACATGAGAATGAGAAATGTGCAAAAAATACACAGAGCAATAAATACGCAGGAGAGTGCATGTTAACTAGACAGGGCAACAAAAAAGTGCAACAATTGTCTGTAAATTTTGACTCTGAGGAGAAGTGTAGCAGCAATATTGGGTGAAAGGTAGAAGGAAAAGAGTATCATACTAGTAAAAGTGCCCAATATCAGCATTAGGAAGTGCAGATGTGCAGTTATGATTGCACAATAGTGGGTGCTGGGAAAGGTAAATGTTGGGAGGCAGGAGTGTGTTGAGTAATCTGACCAATTCAGGGAAGAAGCTGTTGCGGAGACTCTGTTGTGTGGTGGTGGCACGGATGCTCAGATACCTTCTACCAGAATGCAGGAGGGTGAAAAATCCATGAGAGGGGTGGGAGGGGTCGTCCACAAAGCTGGTGATCTTACGGATGTAGTAGTGTTGAAACAGGCATTGAAAGTGGGTAGAGAGACTCAGGTGTTCTCAGCTGTTTTCAAAATTCACTGTAAGATCTTGCTGTCTTGCTGTCTGAAACTGTGCTGATCCCATACAAAACAGTGAGACAACTGGTCAGGAAGGTCTCTATTGTCCCCCTGTAGAAGGTGATAAAGATGGGTGAGGGGAAGTTAGCCTTTTCCAATCTCTGCTGGGCTTTCTTGGCTAGGCAGGTGGTATTGAGATTCAAGGAGAGGTCCTCTGTGATGTGCATAGCAAGAAACTTGGAGCTTTTTGTCCACAGTTGCTCAATTGATTTGCAGTGGTGAGTGGTCCATGTGGGTCCTTCTGAAGTCAACAATCATCTTTGGTTTTATTGACATTGAGAGATAGATTATTGTCTCAGTCATGAGTGTTAACAGGAGTGGACTGAGCACACAGCCCTGGGGAGCACCGGTGTTCAGTATGTTGGTGCTGGAGGTGTTGCCAATCCTGATGGACTGGGGTCTCTCGGTCCAGGATCCAGTTGCAGAGGAAGGTGGTCAGGTCCAGCAAGCTCAGCTTTTCTATGAGTTTTGTTCAATGCTGAACTGAAATCTATGAACAGCATCCCCACATATTTGTCAAGTTTGTCTAGGTGGGTCAGAGACAGGTGGCTGGCAGCAGATTTGGCATTCTCTGTTGAGCAGGGTGGTAGGCACACTGGAATGGGTCCACTGTGTTTCATGAATAGCCACTCAAAGCACTCCATGATGATATGTGTGAATGCAACAGGCCAGTAGTCACTGAGGCAGGACAGAGATGATTTCTTTGGCACAGGGATGATGCTGGTAATCCTGAAGCAAACAGGGACAACTGCTTGGCTCAGAGAGATGTTGAAGATGTCTGTTAGGACACTGCAAGCTGATCAGCACGGCCCTGAGCACCTGGCCAGGTATGGTGTCAGGGCCAGCAGCTTCCCATAGGTTAACTCTGGACAGAGTGCGTAGACAGAGTATGTGTTACTCTACTTGGCACCTGCCAGCACATTGTTCCATGCCTTGGACCATGCATAGAAATCCTTCAGGCTGTTTGGGAGAAAAGCATCGCCATCACAGACAAGAAATTTAACTATGAAGTCTGTCATGGCCTGAATATCTTGCCACATACACAATATGTCCTTGTTGTTTTGGAAGTGACCATGGATTCTTTGTGCCTAGTTGCACTTTGCCTCTCTGTTAGCCCAGGACAGGTGGATCCTTGCTATGCGGAGAGCTGCCTTGTTGTCTGACTTAAAGGCAGTGACTCAGGTTTTCAGTAGTGTGCACACTTCTGCAGTCGTCCAAGGCTTCTGATTTGCATGTGTGGTGATGGTATTGAAGGAATTCACATGATCCATGCACTTACTGTATGTAGCAGCCTCTCTGAACATGATCCAGTCTGTGTGCTTAAAACAAGTGTTGAGATGGTTCCCTCAGACAAGGTTCTCACCTGTTTCAGAATTGGTTTGGCACATTTCAGGAGTGGTCTGTATGCCAGGATTAGCATAACAGAGATGTGGTCTGAGAAGCCATGTTGGGGCCAGGGTACAGCCTTGTATGCACCATGTATGCTGGGGAACAAGGTCTGTGTTTGTTCCCTGGGCTGCAAAATCACAGCATTCAGCAAATGAAACACCCCAGCAAGGCCCCAGCAATACAATGATTCCCACTGCTGCTTTTACTAGTGGTTAGGACCCCTTGAGAACCCCCTCCCTGTGTTCAGGGAGGCATTTCCATAAATGAATCGAAGAGTGTGACACAATGCCTAAAGTGGTAGCCTTTTTTGCAAGGGTCATTGGACCATGGCAAGTCCCTGTCCAGGGAGACGACTCAGTGGCATAATAGCAAAACCAAAGCTAACCCTAAGGTTTGCCCCTGGGAGCACCACTTCTCTCCATTTCACATGTCTAACAGGTTTGCTCTCCTCAGTGAAGCCCCCCTTGAGAAACCTGAAAGAGCACTGGTTATAGGAGACTCTATCTTAAGGCATATGAAATGAGCTAGCTTTATTTAGGTGTATACTGGGAGCCAGGGCGCTGGACATAGCAGGTAATCTTAGGGTCTTAGGCAAGCATAGGTTTTCGAAGATAGTTATTCATGTAGGAGCTAATGATATATGCCTTCGTCAATCAGAGGTTGCTAAGAGTAACATTGTAGAGGTGTGTAAATTAGCAAAGGTGATGTCCAATGCTGTAATATGCTCTGGCCCAATCCCAATGTGGCATCGCAATGTAGCTTACAGCAGATTATGGTTGTTGAACTGCTGGATGTCCAGGTGGTGCTCCAAAAACAATGTGGGCTTTATAGATAATAGTGGGCAAGGCTGGCCTCTTAGGACAGGATGGTATCCATCCTACTTGGGAAGGTGCTGCTCTCATTTCTTGCAGCATAGCACATAGTACATAACAGACCTAGTTAATCGGTGACATTCCAGAGCCAAGGACAGGCAGCAGACAAGCAGGCTAAACCAACCATATGCTAGCTGCACTGAGTCGGCTCTTAGGTTCCACTATATTGTGACTGTGTCTGCTCCCTGAGCTAAACAAAAATGTAGAAAAACTAAAAAAATGTTTGTTGTAGTAACCTAATTAACATAAAATTAAATCATACGGAATGCACAGCCAGTACCTTTGATCTGAAGCTAGGACAGTTAAATATTACATCTCGTACATCTAAACCACTTAGTGTTAATGAAACTATTACTGAATGTACTGTGTTTAACAGAAAATTAACCAAAGGAGTATGTAGTATTAAATGAAGTCCTCACAGATACAGTTGTATACATCAGCCCCATCTAACTGGCAGAGGAGGAGTTGTCACAGTTATTTATAATGATAATCTAGGTATCACACAAAAACCTAGTCATAAGTCAATGAGTTTGAAGTTCTTTATACTAACATAAAATATGTAGTCACAAAAAATAAGTCTACCCAGACAATTCCACTAATTATTATTTACTGACCCCCAGGGCCATATTCTGATATATATTCTGATAATCCGGAAGACCCTCTGAGAACAGCGGTTGTGTCCATTCTAGATTCAGTAGGGGTTAATCAGAACAATATAGGATCCACTTATAATGGTGGTCACACTCTTGAGCTAATACTAACATTTGTATTAAATATAGAAAATTTCCACACATTTCCACACTCTGAAGCTATCTCAGAGTGATAGTTTCAAATGTGTCTTAGTCGTAATATATGCACCTTACCGTACTACCATGTCAAACATACATTCACGTCAGCTAGTGCACAGAGTTTTATCAGCAATCTCCCAGACTATGATTGTTGATAAAATGATTGGATAACAGTCTGATCCCACAGAACTTGATTAGGTGACATAATGCTTAGAGTCAATGTTCCGCTACACTCTAGATAATATAGCTCCACTTAAACAAAAAATAATTGGAGAGAAAAAATTAGCACCCTGGTATAATGGTCACACACCCACCTTAAAACAGACCACTCAAAAATTAGAATGTAAATGGTATCAAACTAAACTGGCAGTATTTCAAACCGCATGGAAGGAGAGTCTCCTTATACCCTTAATGCTGCTAGATCAACGTATCTCTCCAGCCTAATAGAAAATAACAAAAATAATCCTAGATTCATTCATTTTTTAATGACAACATTGAAAATATCAGGCAAAAAATTCAGACTATAAACTTAAAATGATAATAATTGATAACTAACTCTGTAGATAATTATATAACCATAACAGCTCAGCGAATAGAGAGGTGTAAGGGATCTAGGATACAAGTTCATGTATTTGATGAGGAAATTAGTGAAAGTAGTTCTGTCTCTCGATGGGGAGTAAACCCTTACCTACATGTTTCTTCAAACAGATAATCCCAGAAGCAATCCAACCTCTTCTAAAAATCGGTTCTTCTCTTAGCTTTGGTTATGTAAATAAATTTTTTTAAACTAGCAGTTATCAAATCCTGAAAAAAAAATTGGACCTCAACCCCTGTTGGTTGTCCAACTATAGGCCAATATCAAACCTCCTCTTTATTTCCAAGATTATAGAAAATGTTGTAGCACAGCAATTATGCTCATACCTACATTGGAATAACATTCATTAAATGTATCAGTCAGGATTTAGGCCTCATAGCACAGAAACAATGCTGGTTAAAGTGGTAAATGACTTACTACTGACAAAATGAGTTACATTTAACTGAACATTTATAGAGTGTTTAATTGATTAAATCAATAAAATGTAAAACAAAACTAAAATCCTCTCATCCTTTCTACAAACAACATGCACACATACAAGCACACACACACACACATGTATGCGTGCAGTGTTACCTCAATGAGCCGCTCAAACATGTGTGCAAGGGGCAAGAAAGAAATGAGAACATCTTCTTGATTTGGAGATATGACTTTCTGCATGACAGACAATTATTGCAGTTAAACACAAAATGTTGAAAAAAGTGTAAATTCAATCAGAATATTATTTAGAATTCATTTGCGACAGTATCTACCAGGCCTGTGTTCCACTAACACTTACATCCGTTGCTTTCAGGAAGCCAGAGAAATCAGCAACAATGTTCCCATGTGTAAGCATCACACCCTTTGGATTTCCTAAAGAAAATAAACACAGAGACATACTAACAAGTGAACGGTGCCATTGTGCCAGTGCCCTGAAAACTCCGGCTTGTGTTTTAGTTCATTTAATGGCTTATTTTTATTTCATTTGCCCAGCACAATGCTGTAGCCAAAATATATGACAAAATATATGAGTCTATATCATATTTATTCTCCTAGTATAACCTATGGGGTACATGCTTTTTCTCTGGCACAGTGCCATAGATGATTTACTCATTGTATATGTCAAGAGAGCCGGGCATCCCATAATGATGATTAAGATGTATTATTTTAATTTTTTTTTAAATAAATTTTAATTCCTACCATGACACATGTTGAATAAAGGCTTCTTGTCTTGGCTTCATACCACATATTCCAACCTATTTGTGCTGACTAAGACTTAATAGCTTATATTTATGCTTTCTGCTTGGCTTTTGTATGAGTAACATATTTCAGATGTATGATCATATAGCTAGATTGCATGACTAATTTAAGCAACTTAATTTTGGTGCAGCAACACAAATGCACATAACGTACATTATTTTTAAATGAAATTTTGTGAAAAGCTTACATCTGCAGGTGGAGTGCTCGGTACAGTAAGAACCATTCTTTTATCTGTTCTTCATCCATTCATCCTACCAAGCAATTCTACTAATGCAGTAGGTTTTTGCACAGTGGGATATGCTCTCATCATGGTTAACCACCAGATAAGTGGGTTTCCAAAATATATGCAGCTTCAGCTCTGAGTGATCATGAGCCATGCTACAGGATTGGACATGGGCAGCAGATGTCTAGCCTCTCTGGAGACTGGGGAGAGAAACCAATGAGGTATCAGCCATCTTGGGACAGATCTTGTCATGGTTTTCAACACCAAGCCAAGAAAATGGACAAAAGTTTTGCCAAGGCATGCCATGTCAAAGCTGCTGTGGGACATTTCCCAGCTGTCTGTGAACTGACAGTCGAGCCATGATATATAATTTCAGCTCCAGCATGATCTGGGAATGAACCACATTTAGCCTTTACCAGTGACAGAGGCTGCTGGCAGACTCCCAACAGGCTGTGCCTCAATGTTGCAAGCAGGTGTATAATGCTGGGGTGCGCCACACCTGAGCCCGCAGCACACGCTTAACTTTATTTACCTTACTTTTATTAGGCTACCTTAATTTTATGCAGCTCAAAGTGCTTCACAGTAAAATTAAATAAACATCAATCCCATATATGTAAACCAATAAATACATACAGTATAAAAACATAATAAAAAAAGAAAATTTAAAATACAAAGCAAATAGTTTGGCTGTATACTGGCTGTATTATCACGCACAGCCCATCACACGGTAAGCTGCTGTCATCTGGGTGAGATCTTATGATACTGCTTCATGCACAGCATGAGGTTATCAAGGTTAAAAACTTGATTTTTCAGCTAGATGCCCATTTTAAATTTCCTTCAGTCTAAAGCTCTAAAACTGATTATAAAGCTCTCTGACTGCTTATAGTCATATGAGCACTATCAACTTTATTTTGGAGCTCCAACAGACCCAGCCATTGGTGCTTAGGGCCCAGCCAAATTCTAATGCCATTGAGACACCGCCTTTCCTAAGAAAGTAATTTTTCCTCTGGACAGAAGTACAAGCAGAAAGATAAGACCATGTTTAGAACAAGGGATTCTACTGCACATACTTCCAGAAGGACAATGGTCCTCATCTGAGTCTTTTAAGCGCCTCGGTTACACAGGGTCTCACTTGAAGGTTTCACCACTCTGGAACACAGGTTTTCAGCCATATGTGGACTCAGTTAAGTTTTTATGGGCCTCCACCAAGAAGCAAGCTACCTGAGACTAGAAAAAATAAAGCAAATGAAAAGACTAAGACAAGACAGGGCAAGGCAATGGAAACTCAGCATGAACACAAAAGCAACTCACGGTGCAAACATAACAGTAACACTACAGCATAATGCTTGGCAACTAAGGAGGGAAAACACAGAACTTAAATAGAGTGTACCTATTTAGAAGAACACAAAACTGGTCTGCACAGACACAGAAAGGTAGGCAAACAACAAAGGAAAAAATTCAAAAATGTGTGTGGGTGCCCTCTGGCAGTCTGGGGGGAATTGTCCATGGTGAACCTGACATAACGCAGGTCCTGAAGAGCCCAAAATTTAAGAGGGACTGGACCCCTGAGCAGAGCAACTTCCCTACCAGTGCCAGAAGGGGGAGCAATGACCACGGGTAAGCAAGGAGGCAGGGCAACATCCTCAGAGCCAGGAGGCGGAGCGTCGTCTTCAGTGGGGCAGGGAGGTCAAGCAACTTTCTCAGTAGGGCAGGGAGGAAGACCAATTACGAAATCCCCGTTTTGGGCTTGTGCCTCCTCCCCTGACCATTTTTTCAGTGACAGCAGTGCAGTTATTGCAATTGCTGGCCAGTTTTTCATGCTGCTGCTGGTGCTGCTTGAGGAGAAGGACCTGTGCTGCCAACTCCTGCCTTAGCACCCCCAATTCTGCTGCATCTATATTCTGGCCAAGCATTCTGTCACAAATCCCAGGAGTCAGATGCAAATGCAGACAGTCTCTACTGAATAAACAACTAACAAACAAAAGACAGAAAAAGAAAGAAAACCTAGAAAAAATAAAACAAAGGACTAGACTAAGGCAAGACAGGGCAAGGGAAAGGGAAACTCAAGATGAACACAAAAGCTACTCACAAGTGCAAACACAACAACATAACAGTAACCCTAGAAAATAATGCTCGGCAACTAAGGAGAGAAAACACAGAATATAAATAGGGTAACTAATTAGGGGAACAAAAAACATGTGTGCGCTAACACAGGAAGTGAGGCAGACAAAGGAAGGAACAATAAAGGAATTGTGAGTGAGGGTGCCTTCTGGTGGTCTGGGGGCAATTGTCCATGGTGAACATGATACATGCCAGTTTTGTGCCAAAATAGATTGGTATTTGCTATTCAATCTATTTTGACTAGAGCCCCAGTTCCAGCTGAAGAGAAGCAGCCCATAGCATTATGTTGCCGCCACCACGGTTGCTTGTTTTTGTGTTTTGTGTTATATTTTAAAATTATTTTTTATTTTTAAAATTATTCTCAAGATAGTCTACCTTGATCTAATGACACCTTAACATATTTTGCCACACGGTTTGGGGCAATTTAGGAGGGCTTGGATGTTTTTTCACTTTTTCAGTTTTTCATTCTCTCTAGACACCCTACCTCATAGCCCAGACATGTGAAGAATATGAGAGATTGTTGTCACATGCAAAGAGTGCCCAGTACTTGCCAGATATTCCTAATGTTGCTGTAGGTCTCTTGGTAGCCTCCCTGATAAGTTTTCTTCTTGTCTTTTTGTCAATTTTGGAGGGATATCCAGTTTTTTGGTAATGTCACCATGGTGACCCTCCTCTTTTCTCCACTTGTTGATGATGGCCTTCATGGTGTTCCGTTGCACATCTTCACTGTATCAATCTTCATTATGATTTAGTTAGTTTTCTAAAGTAATCAGTCTTTTTGGATCAGTACCATTAGATAATCAGTCTAGAATTAAAATTATATAATTATAAACTTCAAATTCACTGATCAGCCATAACATTAAAACCACCTGCCTAATATTGTGTAGGTTCCCCTTGTGCTGCCAAAACAGCTCTGACCCATTAAGGCATGGACTCCACAAGACATTAGGGAACACCATTGCCTTGAAGGAGTGTTCTTGGTCTGCTTGTGTCAAAGTAACATCTACATGAATACCAGGCCCCAAGGTTTCCTAGCTGAACATTGCCCAGAGCATCACACTGCCTCCACCAGTCTGCCTTCTTCCCATAGTGCATCCTGGTGCCATCTCTTCCCCAGGTATGTGAGGCACATGACTGTCCACATGAAATAAAATAAAACATGATTCATCAGACCAGGCCATTGCTCCATGGTACAGTTCTGATGCTTATGTGCCCATTGTAGGCACTTTCGGCAGTGGACAGGTGTCAGCATGGGCACTCTGACCAGTCTGCAGCTACGTAGCCCCATACGCGTCTTTTTCAGCAATTTGTGCTACAGTAGCTCATCTGTGGGATTGGACCAGATGGGCTAGCCTTCACTCCCCACTCGCATCAATGAGCCTTGGGTGCCCATGATCCTGTCGCCGGTTCACCGATTGTCCTTCCTTGGACCACTTTTGGTAGCTACTAACCAGTGCATGCTGGGAACACTGTTTTGGAGATGCTCTGACCCAGTCATCTAGCCATTACAATTTGAACCTTGTCAAAGTCACTCAGATCCTTACACCTGCCCATTTTTCCTGCTCCTGAATAAATAAATGGAAATAGAAAAATAACATTGCAACAGCTATCTGGGCTCCCAGTCAGTGGACCACCTAAACTTAAATGGCTTAAGTGCCAGATAACAACAAGTGATCCATGTATTGGTATCTTCATGTGGTGGAGCCACTGGAATGGGACATGATCCCCACAGAAAGTGAAGGCCTGTCCCAACAGACAGTGGTGGAAGTTGAGGACCCAGCCACTTCTCAGAACAGCCTTTTGATGTTGACTGTGCCAGACATGCTGAGTGTAGGCAGGTATTCTATCCATGTATTGAAACGTAGCTGAGGCTCCAAAAATAAATGGAAAGGAATGGTAACAAAAAAAAAAAAGACATTTTAGGCTCACCTCCCGTCCCAGCTTCTCCCTCTTTTGAAGCATTGCCAAAGCCACAGGGGCTGCCTCTTGCCATGCTTTTAAGAGATTGAGTTGGTATATTTGCAGTGCTCCACCCCTATCTTTACCTCATAGTCAATGTCCCCGACTGGCCGTGTGACCTTAAAGGGCCCTTGCCATTTTGCTAATAATTTAGAGCGCAATGTAATACTATGAGCACTTTATCTTCCAGTGAAAACTGACTGTGAAGTGTAAAGTTCCTGAACTCTGAACTGTGAAGCTCCCTCCCCCCTGATTTTTCCAGATGCAGTGGGAATAACACCTATACAGTAATTCAAACAGGGAGAACCCAGTTAAGGCTCAACGGACCTCGCAGACTGCGAATAACAGGGTTTTGAGCCAATGTGAGCGTGCTGCTTTGCTTTCACCATCATATGCAAGACACTACACTATGTAGTTTAATAATGAATTAATAAGAGATAAAATATCATGTAAATAACCAATTACCATTAGCTAGAATTTGACTTGCTGCATAGCCAATTTATGCAAGCTATTGGAATTGATGCTAGTCCAACCTGGCATTAGCAAAGAAAACAGGCCAGCTTGGTTAAATATAAATAGTTAACAGAAGTTGAGACCTTAAAGATTTGTAACAAGTACATTGAAGGTCTACATAAAATGTAAGGAATACAATGTATGGTTATTTTTAAATGGAATGAAGCAAGAGTACTCAACACTCATACACCGCAAATTAGCAATATATTGTATTATAACACATTGTCAGGCAACAGGGACAAACGCAAGTGCAGGTACACGAAAGCTTTATTTAGACAGCTTGTAAACAAATCCAAATAGTGAGGCAAAATCGAGGTCAACTCGAGGTGCTCAGATCGATGCTCTGACCTAGTCGTTTTGCCATCACAATTTGGCCCTTGTCAAATTCACTCAGATCCTTACGCTTGCCCATTTTTACTGCTTCCAACACCATCCACTTTGAGAACTGACTGTTCACTTGCTGCCTAATATATCCCACCACTTGACACGTGCCACTGTAGGGAGATAGTCAATGTTTTTCACTTCACTTGTCAGTGGTTTCAAAGTTAGTGCTGATCTTTAGCCCTGGAGCTTTTTACAGAGCTGAAAATTATGTTTATTTTTGTTTTGGTGGACTAGTTGATTATAGTAAAAAAAAATTGAGTCTCTGCACTAGGGTTTCAGTGACACTTTTAAGTGAATCCCTAAAGCCTAAACTAAATTACTAAGCTTTTTCTATCACACTATATAAACTTAAGTTTCAAACTCTATATTGATATATTTCCTAATAATTAACTCCTTATTAATAAGTTTAAGTCATACGGATTTTGCAGTACCTTTTGCTTAACATATTATATTTACATAAAATTAGCTTTGGCCTTTCAGATTTCTTTTGTTACCTTGTTTCTTAACATAGTAAAAATACATCTATTCACATTTAACTGCGGAAATTATTTATTTTTTTGGCCAGATTTGTTTTTAACTATCCTCATAAAACTATTTATCACATCTTCAGTCACAGAGATAAAAGCATTAGAATGACACTTAGTTATTCTAAAATGAAGGAATATTGTATTAGAATACCTAAACTTCTGTTTTGTATTTTTCCTAGCTATAACTGAAGATTGTGGTCAGAAAATACTGTAACCATATTAAATAATTTAAAAATGCAATCTGGTTTATTACTGTAATTCAAATCTGTTTTGTTTTAGATGAACTAGTTATTCATGTAGGGTCTTCAACAATTTGTTAAAAATCAAATCTACCAGTTATCGTTTTAAGTTTCTTCCTGTTTAATTTATCAAGCCAATTAATATTAAATTCAACAACTAAAATAAGATATATAAAACCTCAACTCAATCACATTATATAACTTATCATAAAATCATTACTTGCTGAGGATGAAAGATCCAATAATTATAAAAGAAATTTGTGGTGAAAGAGTAATGTTCAATCCAATATGTTCTGTTATCTTTAATATAAAACAAAACCATGCATATGTTTTTTATTGTTTTTATTTACTTTTTAATCTTTCCTGGGCTAGCTAAGATCATGGTAGGTAAGTGGACAATTTAAGAAATGCTGTTGTATTTAATGTGCATGTGTATGTGTGTTTTGGTTAGAAACCGTGAGCTAGTTTTGGCCTGTTTGTCTAAATAATTTGTGAATGATATTTAGTACCATGCTATTTCTTACTAAATTCAAGGCATAATGAGGCTAGGAGTTTCAGTGTAATTCAAACAGTAACTTACTTTTAGAGAGCACGGCATCTACACTCATGTCAGCTTACCTGTTGTGCCACTGGTGAAGCAGATTATTGAAAGGTCTTCTGAACAAGGTGGCTGTGTGAACAAACATAAATGTGTTATTTAGTGGTAAACAGAGAATAAATGAAAGCTTAACTTACTGTGTCTGTAAACAACTCTTAAATGCGTCCATGACTATTCCATATATCCTTATACTGACCAGACATGTAACAATATGCATTTTGAAATCCTGTATTTAACACATATTCTGTTTTACTGGTGTATTTGCAGAAGAAATGGCAGGAGAGCAGGAGCTGGCTTGTACAAATACAGCTAATTTAGAAGAACTATAGCAAGACATGACTGTTATTATGTGACTCTTCTGAAGTGTAATCTTTCAGTAATATATTGAATATGAATCTAGAGCATATAATCGGTCCATTCTAAATGAGCAATGGTAGACCTACTGATTCTGAGCGAACTGGTACTTGCAGTTCGTGAATGAAATGAACGAACTGAGCGAACTAGGGGAACAAACGAGGATCTGCTGACTCACTGATGTCGGCTCAGTTGATACATGCATGTTGTTCGTTCGGATCGTCACCCTTTCAGCAAGAAGAGAAGAGGGCGGAACAGTGCATTTGAATAGTGTACAGCACTAAGACAAGCCTTATGTGTTGCTGTTGTGTTGTTCATAGCATAATCCACTATACACGAATGTGTTGTTCATAGCATAATCCGCTACACATGAATGTGTAAAAATGACTGCTGGCTATTTTTTAAACATATGTAGCACTGAAAACTACTTCATACACGTATGTAAAATTTTTATTATTATTTTTTTAAATTACATCTGCATCCACTCTCTCAAAACTAGTCTGCACTTACTGAAATGTCTTTCTTGAAAATACATTCGCCAGACCTTCTCTTTGTGGATTGGACATGCCAATTTTAATAAATCATAATACTAAAACTTCTCTTGAAAACCTGTTTTTTTTAAATGAATGTATTGATTGAATGAAACAATGGCTTACTCATAATATCTAAAACGACAGTCACTGGCGCCACCTACTGGTGTAATTATGTAACTTACGGAAAGTGTCACTCAACGAATCAGTGAACGAACCGGAACGAATCTTTTTGATGTACGGAATCAAAAGACTCGAGTCGAATTTCGGGATAAATCGAAATGACCACCACTAGTCCAATCTATTAAAGAACCAGTATGTAGAAATATGTTATACCATGTAACTTGAGGAAGATTTTATTTCGTAACTCTAGGTTGTGCTTCCTCATACATACATACATACAATAATCTGACAGTTGGCAGTGGCAAGTAAATACACATTCAAGGAGTAAGTATGGATGTACAGTACATTATATATATTTCCCCTGGATTTTCCCGATGACTATCTGTGCCAAAGATAATGATATTCGGCAGATGGTATAGTTTATCTATGCTTCTTGAACCGCACATTAAAAATCGGACACGCCGAAGCCACGTTTTTACTGTACGCAAACTGTATTTATTTCTCTGCAGTTCTTTGCGAGTATTAGCCTTCATATATTATTTTACATATATGATTTAATATATTTTCGCAAATTGATATGTATTTTATTAATATTTCATTTAAAAATACATTCATATTAAATGAAATTACATGAAATATGTTGGGGTTATACGTTTTCAATCCGTTTATTCTCACTATGAAAGTAAACTTATGCATTTACACAATCAGCAATTTTCCCGAGCTTTGGCAACCGCATTGATGTTGCTTTTTTGCGGTCAGTGTAGGTTTAAATTCCTCATATTTCCACATAATAATTTCTTGCTCTTCAGCCGGAAGTATGCTCACCTGCTTTTTTCTATGTTGAACGCTGTTGGCTGTTTGCTGCAAACATCTGGCTTTTATGTGTATGCGCATGCTGAGTAAACAGTAGCTGCGTTTACATGGACACTAATAATCCTATCGTAATTGGACTAGAAGCACAATCAGATTTAAAAAGTCACATGTAAACACGTCAATCGGAATGAATTGGCCAAAACTTTTTAAAATTTCATTCGGCTCGTAAGAGGTGGTTCAAACCTTTTCTAATCCGATGGAGAGGACATGTAAACACTTCATCGGATTGAAACGAGATAGTTCTGCGCATGTGCAAAGACGTACAAATCACGTAATGACGTATGGCGCACGGCTGACTGACAGCTGCTTTATCTGCCCGCTCACCATGCCCTTACAGAACATGTAAACGAATTTCTTGACCGTGCGCTTATGGATGCCAAATTGATTGGAGATCACACGGTATTCTGTACAGCTGCCGAGTTTATACAGTACAATTGTGACTCGCATTGTCAGCGGTATTGGGGCTCTGACTGTAGCCTCACCAGGTGCCATGTACCCCTCCACCATTGGGCATAGTGTCATAAATGACTGTCGTGTCATCCTAAAATTCTCCTTCCACTCCTCATCTGTGAAGTGGTGCAAGACGACGTTGTCCCACCAGTCCTTGCTTTGGAACCTCATCCACAGACGCCTTGTTCTGGGCTCAGGAAGGGGCATTTTAATTGCTTGATAAATACATGCAGTACCGCACAAAACATCACACGCTCGTCGTCTTCTAATTAGCAGCTGAAATAGGCAAATGTTAAGTCTGCTTTTTAAAACGAAAAAAAGAAGCAATGGCAAGAGAGTGGCTGCTAGTATCTGCATGTTGGAATAGCGGGAAATGTGTATTCGTGCACTGTGCGCATGTCAGAAGATCAAATCCAATTCTGTCATGTAAACGCGCATATCAACCCGATTAGTTTATTCGGCGTTCTTGTAAACACTGCATTCGGATTAATCAATCTGATTGATTTCATTCCGATTGAAACAAAAAGAGTATGTAAACTTCCATGTAAACGTGACTATTGATTCAGGGTTAAAACCTGGGTTGACTGAGAAAACTGATAACCAGCGTCATGACGCATGTTAACCTTAATTAACCCGGGTTGGATATGTTTGGTTTTGTCAACTCAAAACTTACTCTGCAACTCTGAGTTTGTTCAACTCGCTTCGTGCAACAGGCCTCAGATGTGTTAAGACCACTTCATCATGAGTGGGAGAGATGACTCCGTGTGTGTTTTCAAAGAAATGGCAATCATGTATAGATGTTTTGTAAATAAACATTTTGCTAAAAGTGTTGGAGGAGGCTGTAGCCCAAAATATATAAACGAATAAAGCACCTACTTAAGCGCAAATAAAAATTGGCACACCATATCCGGGTAATCATGGAAGGACTTATTGTTCACAAGTTACTAATGACAAGTCCAAGTCAAGTCTGAAGTCTATTTTTATGCGACGTAAGCATTACTCGGTATCGAGTTATCGAATTGTGAACTCCTGCAAACCCGTCTCTGCCACAAGCACGCTACTGTGCTTTTTAAAAGGGAAGGTTTATTTTTTTTCACATGTGGCGATTTGGTGGCGATTTGGTCTTTTTGCAAATGAGCGTGGTCCTGCACCAGCACATCAATTTAATTTAGAATGTATGGGATTTATTAACTGTTAACAATTAGCAATTGTGTACAGCTGTGCATATGCACGTGTGATAAATACCAGTTTTCTTGTGCATACGTGTGGGTCTTACACACAAAATTAGAAAGTAGTACACTGACAAAGAAGTCTTTTTTTATTGCACAGCTAATTGAAAAGTATCGATTTTCATCTCCTGATAGAGGCATGGCTTAATAGTAATGGTATTGAAGTACTTAATGAAGCCTGTCCTCTTGAGTTTGTTAGGTTACCCAGCTGTTGATCTTACGCAATATGGGTCAGGTCCCACTCATAAACAGGGGCATACCGTAGACTTGATTATTTCATGTCTCATGAATATAAGAGTACCTGAAATAGCTGATGTTGCAATTTCAGATGTGTCTTTTTTTTTTTAGCTTTTCATCATGTACTAGAACATTAATACAGCTAATACTGCTGTAAACTTAACTGACCTAATGCATACTCTCCCTCCTCTTATGCCCTCATTAAACGATACACTAGTGGAGACGATTAACACCAGGTTTACCAGATGTGTTGATACTGTTGCACCGCAAAACCTTCCAGGCAAAATAAAAGCCCCTTGGAGAAATACTTCCTACATCATAAAACTAAGATGGGACTACAGAAGAGCAGCAAGGCAATAGAGAAACACAAAGCTGGCAGTTCATCTTGCTATTTATAAAACACAACTGATAAACTTTAAAAGTGAAATGAATTCTAGCTTATTTTTCAAACTTGATTAGTACTTAGATAAATAATAAAAAGTTCCAAATGCCAAATGTAGTGAGTTTGCAACGTTTTTTTAGTGACAAGATTACTGGAATAAGGAAGAAACATAGCTAGCGCTCACACCAGTGGACTGACTACTCTACCAGCTGTCAGCTATACTAATAGCAATATGTCCTGTTTTATAGTGACTGGCTTGGAAACACCCTTAGATGTAATTTCATTACTAAAATCTTCAACCTGTCCTCTTGATCCCTGACCAACTCATTTTTCTTCAAACAGGTTTTAAACTCATTATCTGCTGACGTCCTGAGCATCATCAATCAATCACTGCAACAGGGAATTTTTCCTCATATCTGTAAAACAGCTATTGACAGGCCATTGTTGAAAATAGAGGTCTTGACTCCTCTCTGCTTAATAATTACAGACCTTTGTCAAACTTTCCATTTCATGGCAAAGCTATTGAAAAAGTACTGTCCAACCAGTTGAATGATTATCTTGCAACCATCTTAATGACACGTTTCAGTCTTGCTTCTGGGCCTGTCGCAGCATGGAAACAGATGCAGGCAATCTGTCTGTTCTGGTTCTGCTAGATCTACCCAAGTGCTGCTTTTGATACAGTTGATCATGAAATTCTACTTGGTCGACTGCAAAACCGAGTGGGCCTCACTGGCCAAATCTCAGATTAGTTTAGGTCATATCTAAGCAGCCATGACTATTATGTTGCACTTTTCACTCGTACCTCTAAACATCATGCAATAACCTGTGGTGTCCCCCAAGGATTGATTCTTGCTTTTGTTTTTCATTCTCTGTATGCGTCCACGTCCTGGCATAATTAAGAAACATAACATTGGTTATCATCAGTATGCAGATGATACCCAGCTTTATGTGTCCTTCGTGCCAAATGCTTACAAGTCTATACGTTCACTGTTCCGCTGCATAAGCGACACCAACATGTGGATGGCTAACAATTTTCTGCGGTTAAATAGAGACGGCAGAGGTTCTTAATATTGGAAGTCATTTTTGATAGTGAGCTCAAGAATCACATTAGCGCTACATGCATATATATATAAAATATATATATAGTGTGTGTGTATATATATATAGTGTGTATATATATATATATATATATATATATATATATATATATATATATATATATATATATATATATATATAAAATCAGCCCTATATAGATACAAATACACTCGCTTAGGAACACCTGCACACATTATTATTCATACAATTATCTAATCAGCCAATCGTGTGGCAACAGTGCAATGCATAAAATCATGCAGATACAGGCCAGCAGCTTCGGGTAATGTTCACATCAACCATAAGAATGGAGAAAAAATGTGATCTCAGTGATTTTGACCGTGGCATGATTGTTGGTGCCAGATGGGCAAGTTTGAGTTTGCTGAATAACTGCTGATCTCCTGGGATTTACATGCACAACAGTCTCTAGAGTTTACTCAGAAGGGTGAGAAAAACAAAAAACATCTAGCGAGTTGCCATTATGAGGACAGAAACACCTTGTTGATGAGAGAGGTCAATGGAGAATGGCCAGACTGGTTTGCGCTGACAGAAGGGCTATAGTAACTCAGACAACCACTCTGTACAATTGTGGTGAGCAGAAAATTATCTCAGAATGCACAACACATCGAACCTTGAGGTGGATGGGCTACAACAGCAGAAGACCATGTCGGGTTCCACAAGAATCTGAGGGCACCATGGGCATAGGCTCACCCAAACTGGACAGATGAAAAAAAAAAACACCTGGTCTTCTTCCAGTCATCAACGGTCCAGTTTCGGTGAGTCTGTGTCCATCATAGCTTCAAATTATTGTATTTGACTGACAGGAGTGGAACCTGATGTGGTCTTCTGCTGTTGTAGCCCATCCCCTTCAAGGTTTGATGTGTTTTACAGTTTTTAAGTCACATCATCTGGTCTGAAAGTTCTGCGTTCTGCAGTTAGCTAGACTAACTAGTTGTGCAGTGCTATCTAGCAATTGCCAATATTAATACATTCACTTTCTGTAATGTTAGCCTAATTGCTTTGTTGATATGGACATACTGTACTTTCAAATAAGCCCATTTCTATACCTTAACTTCTCTTCTTGACCAAAACCAAGATGTGTTAGCTGTTTGTTTCTCCAACATGACTCTGATGGACATTTTCACAGCAGACGCTTAGAGAGGGTGGGGTTCTGCCAGTCTACACCTATATAAATTTTGATTAAAACAGCACTTTATTATTCCCTCTTCCCTCCACCACAGCTCAACCAATGTTCCAGTGTACTACATTAAAATTACAGCTTTTTCCAGGGCAACATTTATTCAGGGCTTGATTCAAAACATTTGGTGCCGAATCCCCCGTGCCACTGGGCTAAGCCTAGCCATCTGGCTCTCCCGGCAATAAACTGGACATCCTCAGACTACAGTTAACTACCCAGCATGAACTCAGGGACTGCTTTGTGTTCATTCTTACGGAAATGTGGCTCAATTACAGCATTCCGGAAGCGGCCAGTCAGCTGGCCAGGCAAATCATCCATCGCACCAACAGGATAGCAGCACTGTCTGGTAAGAGTCACGGTGGTGGCCTGTGTGTTTACACCAACAATGAGTGGTTCAGAAAAGTTGTTGTGGTCTCAAGTTACTGTTCGTTGCTGGTAGAGTTTATGACTATAAAGTGCCAACCATACTACCTGGCCAGAGAGTTTACCACTGTGCTCATAGTCATGGTGTACATTCCACCTGAGGGTAACATAAGGGAAGCTCTAAGTGAACTCTACGGGGCTATCAGCAACCTACAGTGCACCCTGATGGATTTTTCATTGTAGACGGGGACTCAGTGCAGCCAAAATTCCACTAGCATGTTGATTTTGTGACCTGGCAAACAAACACTCTAGACCTTGTTTACACCAACATTCATGGTGCTTACAAGGCTGCACCCCGCCTCAGACTACATCTCTGTTATGCTAATCCCAGCATACAGATCACTTCTGAAATGTGCCAAACTGAATCTGAAACAGGTGAAAACCTGTTGTGAGGGAGCCATCTCAGTACTTCAGGACTGTTTTGAGCACACAGACTGGAATATGTTCAGAGAGGCTGTTACATACAATCACACCACTTATTTGTAGGAATACATAGCATTAGTGACTGGCTACATCAGCATGTGCATAGATAATGTGATTTCCATCCATCACCACACATGCAAATCAGAAACTGTGGATGACTCCTAAAGTGTGCTTGCTGCTGAAAACCCAAGACAATGCCTTCAGTTCTGATGGCAAGGCAGTCCTCTGTACAGCAAGGGCCAATCTGTCCTGAGCTATCAGAAAGGTGAAGCGCAACTATGCAGAAAGAATCCACGGTCACTTCATAAACACTAAGAACACAGCGTATGTGGCAAAACATTCAGGCGATCACAGACTAC
Organism: Pangasianodon hypophthalmus; assembly: GCF_027358585.1. NCBI lineage: Eukaryota > Metazoa > Chordata > Actinopteri > Siluriformes > Pangasiidae > Pangasianodon > Pangasianodon hypophthalmus. The sequence continues at coordinate 15,406,782 of NC_069724.1, read as the reverse complement.
AAAGCTATAACACTTTTTTTTATGTGATGGTAATGCCTTGTTCTCAGACCCACTGAATGATTTCTATACACAGTTTGAAGCACAGAACAACATGCAAGTGGGGAAGATCACCCCAATTCCCACAGACCAAGTACTCTGTCTGCAGTAGACTTCAAGAAAACTCTGTCCGGTGTCAACCCAAGGAAAGCTGCTGGTCCTGAAAACATACCTTGCCGGGTGCTCAAGGAATGTTACAGACATCTTCAACATTTCCCTGAGCCAAGCAGTCATCCCTGTGTGCTTCAAGACGACCACCATCATCCCTGTGCTGAAGAAATCATCTGTGTCCTGCCTCAGTGACTACCGGCCTGTTGCACTAACACTTATCATCATGAAGTGCTTCGAGTGGCTAGTAATGAAACACATAAAGAGCAGTCTTACCACCTTACTGGACCCATTTCAGTACACCTACCATCCTAACCACTCAACTGAGGACACCATATTTGCTACCATCCACCTCTCTCTCTCAGCTGGACAAAAAGAACAATTATGTAAGAATGCTTTTTTACAGACTTCAGTTAAGCATTCAGCACATCTCACAACAACTGATATTTCCTATCAGCTGAGTTTGAACATCTCCTTCTGCAACTGGATCCTGGATTTTTTGACTGGGACACCCTAGTCCATCAGGATCAGCATACCACCCCTAGCACCACCACACTAAACACTGGTAGCTCGAAGAATGGTGTAGAGATAGCAATCTATCTCTTAATGTTGATAAGAGTAAAAAGATGATTGTAGAATTCAGGAGGACCCAAGTAGACCACTCAGCACTGCACATCAATGGAACAACTGTGGAAAGGGTCAAAAGCTTCTTGGTGTGCATGACTGAGGAACTCTCCTGGACTCTCAACACCACCTGTGTAGCCCAGAAGGCCCAGTAGCGTCTCCACTTCCTGCGGAGGCTAAAGAAAGCCAAACTCCCCCCTCCCATCCTCAATGCCTTCACCAGATGGACAATAGAGAGCATCCTGACCATCTGTGTTGCTGTGTGGTATGGGAACTGCATGGTGTCCACCCTCAAGACCCTACAGCGGATTGTGAGAACAGCTAAAAAGATCATCTGAGTCTCTCTACCCACCATCGATGTCTTTTACAAGAACCGATGCATCCAAAAAGCCAGCAGCATTGTGGACAATCTCTCTCACTCATCCCATGGACTTTTCACTTTCCTGCCATCTGGCAGAAGGTACAGGAGCATCCTTACCACCACCAGCAGACTCAAAACAGTTTCTTCCCTGAGGCAGTCAGATTACTCAACACCCTGCTGCCTTCCAACGCTCACCTGGGCTAGTCAAAAACCTAACCCAGTATGACTCAAAAACATTTCACACCTGCACTTTACAAACTTGCATCAGTCACTTTATATTTATGGAACTCCTTTTGCTGCCAATATTGCTGCTATATTTATGGCTACTACACTACTCAGTAGTTTACAGTTACAGCCCAAGTTCTGTATATTTACTGTACTGTGTATTTAATGTTCTGTGTATTTTCTGTCCTGCACTCATCTCACACTGTTGTGTATTTCCACTTTATGTAGTCTTGCATACTGTTACTGTATGTGTTGACCATGGTTCTGGAGAAATGACATTTTGTTCCAATGTATACAAGCTATATAGAGGAATGGCAGTAAAAATTATAGGACTTGATTTGATTTGTTGTTTAATTGCATAGAATGCCTTGCATGCTTTCTCTGTCAGCTCACTGGTTGCAGTGAAACTTGCATTTGAAGTCATTTTTAGCAATAAATGATTATATTCTTTATATGTTTGATTTTGTGTGTACCTAATGTGAAGAATGATGTATGTTCCTGAGATCTGGCTCTTTTCTGGAATATGAGAGTTTTGATCTTTTTGAGGTTTACTGTCAGGGCCCAGGTCTAATAGTACTGCTGCAGGAGAATCAGGTTGGGCTGTAGCTCCTGAGCATTGGGGAACAGCAGGAACAAACTGTCTGCATACAGCAGGAATTTGACCTCTGGGCCATGTAGAGCTGGCTGCAGACTGCTTTAAAATAATTGCCAATTTGTTATGTTGCCCTTATTGTTGTTGCTAAGGTGCTGCTAAGCATTTGCTATGGTATTCCAGGTAGCTGCAAGGGTGTTGCTAGGCAGATGCTATGGTATCCCAGGTGGTTGCTACGGTGTTGCTATGTGGTTGCTAGTTTGTTTCTAGAGTGTTGCTAGGTGATTGGTAAGGTATCCCTGGTGGTTGCTAGTTAATCCCAAGTTGTTGCTAGGGTGTTGCTAGGTGGTTGCTAGGGTATCCCAGGTGGTTGCTAGGAAGTTGCTAGCATACCCCAGGTGGTTGATAGGGTGTTGCTGTGACAGCCCAGGTGGTTACTAGGTGGTTGCTAGGGTATCCTAGGTGTTTGCTACTAGTCAACTTTCATGACCACTGCTCATTGTTAACCTTATCAAATGCCTGCTCAAAGCTGATTGGCCAATGGTGGCCATGTTCTTCAAGTAACAATGTCATCATCAAATATCCAGGTATAGATTAGCAGATAGATGTAGCATCCTAGATTTCAGCTTGATTGGACTTACGGTTTCCGAGAAAGTTATCTATTTAACTCTGCCCCCTATCGATATCCACATCCCAAACTCTGCCAATGTTCTAAGAACTATGTACTGAAATGGCCATTTAAGTTTCATGTCTGTAGCACCTACGGTTAAGTCTGCACTACCTTTCAAAACATTACCCCATTCATTGGCAATGGGAAAAAATTGGAATTTGAACAGTTGCTATGTGGAAACCAGGTGACCCATTAAAAAGCTGTATACAACCACACTATTCCTGATCATCCTGAACAATGTGGATTTGGTTCTGTGAGTGTGTTGCGATGCAGATCTTTAATGATGGCCGATCATTGTTACAGACACACACACATAAAACACATGTTGGAACACACTTGGAACACACATGTTCCAAGATGGTGGCACGCATGGATGCAGCAGCTCTTTGCTCTTCTGTTTGGTGTTTTGTTTGTGTGGTTTTGTATTTGTTCTTTAATTTGTTGGTCGAGACTTGCAATGCAAACCTTGTCTACGGTCGTCAGGACTTAAACAACTATGGATTTCACTACAAGCTAACAGTTACAAGTGATTTTCAGTGGACTGATAACATATCGGAGGATATAGCAAGAGCACCGGGATCTCCGTGGATTGTCGTCAGACCCAGCAGGCGATGCAGGCAGCGGAGGGAGAGGAAACAAAAACGAGGATGCCGGGCAGGCTTACTTAAGCGGCTACGTAAACAACCATTTAAACCACCGCTTCTGAGCATCTTTCTCACCAACGCCAGATCTATAACACTCAAAATGGATGAGTTGGAGCTAAAAATCACAGCAAATCGTCTCGTTCGGGATTGCTGTGTGATGGTAAAACCGAAACCTGGCTTCACGTGCTAATCCCCGATGCTGCAATTCAGTTAGTAGGACACACAATCCACCGGCTGGACAGAAATAAAGACTCGGGTATGAGCAGAGGAGGGGGATTTTGCATCTTTCTGCACAATGACTGGTGTAACAACAGTAAAATCATAGACAGGTACTGCTGTACTGCTTCCCTGACTTAGAAATTGCTGATGGTTATTTGTAGACCATTTTATTTACCAAGAAAGCTAACAGCAGTAATAGTGAATGCTGTGTACACTCCACCAGACGCTAATGCTAGCGCAGCTCTCACTCAGTTACACACCAACAAACTCATCCAGACAGAGTGTACATCATAGCGAGTGATTTTAATCAAGCGTGCCTGAAAACAGTACTACCTAAATTCACCCAGTGTGTTAAGTGTGCTACCAGAGGGAAAAATACACTGGACCATGTTTTCTCTAACACCAAGAATGCCTACAGGGCCGCACTCCTCCCCCACCTAGGACAGTCAGATCACTGTTCACTGCTCCTTCTCCCAGCATACACCCTGCTCAGGAGGAAAACAAAGCCGGTCACAAAAATCATAAAAACTTGGCCCGAGGAAGCTCTCTCTCAAGTCGAGGACTGCTTGGAACGTACAGCCTGGGAGGTTTTTGAACAGCAGGACCTGGAGCAATACACAGAAACTGTATTGTTTTATATTAAAAACTGCACTGACAATGTCACTGTCAGAAACCCTGGATGATAAGTGAGGTCCAGTCACTGCTCAAAGAACGCAACTCCGACTTCAGGTCAGGTGACAAGGATCTGTATAGTGCTGCTAGAGCCAGCCTGAAGAGAGGCATCAAACACGCTAAAGATGCTTACAAAAGAAAAATTGAGGACCATCTCACAGACAATAACCTAAGAAGAGTGTGGCAGGGAATTCAGAGCATCACCAATTACAAGAACAATGACCACAGCACCGTCTACGCTGATGCCTCACTGGCTGAGGAACTTAACCATTTCTTTGCCCGCTTTGCGGTCAATGGGCCCAATGCAAATTCAGTGCCACCACCAACCTCTAGCACCTGCCATCTCAACCTACAGGAATGAGAGGTGAGACAAGTGCTCAAAACCGTAAACACAAGAAAGGCTGCAGGTCCTGACGGGGTTTCTGGCAAGGTACTCAAAGCCTGTGCCAACCAGCTTGCCAGGGTCTTCACAAAGATCTTCAACCTCTCACTGACATCAGCCATCATCCCACCTTGCTTAAAATCTGCTACCATCATCCCTGTCCCTAAAAAGACAGCCACCAACAGCCTGAACGACTACAGACCAGTTGCACTCACATCAGTAATCATTCATCAGTAATCATGAAGTGCTTTGTGAGATTGGTCTCACAGCATATTAAATCCAGCCTTCCTCCCACCTTTGACCCACAACAATTTGCATACAGAGCAAATAGGTCTACAGAAGATGCCATCATCATAGCCCTTCACACTGCACTAAACCACCTTGAACTCAAGGGAACCTATGTAAGAATGCTCTTCATAGACTATAGCTCAGTGTTCAATACGATTATCCCAGTATTCTAATTAGCAAATTAAGTGAACTGGGCCTCTCTCCCTCCATCTGTACCTGGATAAAGGACTTCCTCACAAACTGTTAGGCTTGGACCCCACTTCTCCTCCACCATCACGCTCAGCACCGGTTCTCCACAAGGCTGCGTATTGAGCCCTCTACTCTTTGTACACATATGACTGCACTCCCACTCATTCTACCAACACCATCATCAAATTTGCTGACGATACTACAGATTGGACTTATCTCAGAAGATGAAACAACCTGGAGTGCAAGCTGCTGGTGGCCTTTTACCGCTCCACCATCGAAAGTGTGCTAGTATACAGCATTTTGGTGTGGTCCTCCAGCACTGCAGCACACAAGAGAGCCCTCCAAAGAATAATCAACACAGCCCAAAAAAATCACTGGCTGCTCACTACCCTCCCTGGAAGACATTGCCTGCTCCCGCTATCTCACTAGGGCCAAAAACATCATCAAGGACACATCACACCCAGGCCACCATCTGTCTGATCCGCTGCCCTCAGGCAGGCAGTACAGATCCTTAAGAACAAAGACCACTCGCTTTCAGGACAGCTTTTTCCCAAATGCTATCAGGACTATTAACTCACAAATGCATCTATCTCTGGTCACTTACTCAACTACGGTCACTTATTCCATTTCTATCTGTACGTCTGTGTGTCTATACTAAACTGTTTACACCAGTGTAGAGGGTAATGTGCAATACCATCAACGGTACTTTAGTCACTTGTTGTATATACTTTATACTATACTGTATACTTGCTGTACATACATACTTACTTTTATACCATACGGTATAATCACTTTACAGTCTTATTTGTCGTCTAATGTTATATGTTTATAATTGTTATATGTCCCTGTGTTTTGATCTGTGGACTGTTTTCCTTGTTTTTGATTGTTTGCTGCCTGCCCTGACCATTGCCTGTGTACTGGATTACTCTGTTGTCTCTGCCTTGGATTGTACTGTTTGCTGGTGCGAGGCCCTGCCTGTTTTGACCACGTTTGTTAATAAAGCCTTGCACTTGGATCCCCAACTCCGTTGTCACAACTCCCCACGTTACAATTTATGTTTGGTTTTAGGGAAATTAGAGGTCACTGGTGTATTTCACAGGCAGGGGAATATTTATATTTTGGTTTGGGACAATTTACATGTGTATTTATTTTAGGCTTTTGAAGCAATTACCAATTTCCAAGGAGGGCATTTATATTTGGGTTTTGGGCAATTACAGGTCACAGTGGTATTTACTTTTTTGATGTTGGGGCAGTTCGCAGGCACAGGTCACATCGCCATTTTTTTTTGGAATTTGCAGCAATTAGCAGTAAGGGTGGAATTTATATTTCCATTTGAGGCAATTAGCAGTAATTGGGTCAAGACATTTATTTATTTGGCCAATTTAGCATTCAGCTGGGGTATATTTAAGCTTTGGGGCAATTAGAGTTTGGGGGGTATTTGGGTTTTATTGCAATTAGCAGGCATAGAGGTACTTATGCATGTGAGTACATAGACAGAGGATTTGGAAGATTTTTACTCCTTCGTTTATACTTCATTTGTATTGTATCTTATTTTCTACCTACCTATTTTTTACCTATTCTGGTTAAGGGTGCTAAAGGGTACTATGTACCGTGGGCTACACAAGATCTCGATTGGCTGATTACCCATCTCCCTGACATCCACGAAGGAGCTGGGAAGTGGATTAAGGTGTTTGAAGAAGAGATAATGGGCAAGCTGTTGGCAATTGGATACATCAAAGCACTCCTTGCCAAAATTTTAGGAGGGTCAAGAATGAAAGAGATCCTTATACCTGCTAACTTACAAAGAGCAGTGAATTCTCCAGCAATGGCTGGAACTCAGTTTGATCAATATCATCCATGCCTGTGGCAAACACTGAGGGCAGAGTACCCATCTCATATAGACCCCAAGTCTCTGAAAGGGGAACAGCTGGGAGAAACAGAAAATCCCACCACCTATGTGCAAAGGCAACTAAAAAAATGAAGACAAGAACTGGAAAGGGATCCAGAGGCAGATCCTGTGATGTCATCATTGTTCAGAATTGGCAATAATGGATGCTATGCCACCATTTGTAAAAGCTAAACTAGAAGATGTGGTTGGGCTACATTCTAAACCACACAAGGAATTCTGGGACCATGTGACTCATGCGGTTGAACAATACAGAAGGAATGAACAAAAGCTCAAGAATCAAGACAGAGAACTACAAAGAAAACTGGCACAACTGCAGCTTGAAGAGCTGACAAACAAAAATATGAAAAAGGTTCAAGCACCTGTGAAAGACAAATATAAAGACAAAGACCAAGTGGAGGAAGTCTAATCAGCAGTGATGGCTCCTCTGAATGCACCACCACCTCCACCACCTGCTGTTCAGCAAAGCGTGCCAGCTGCACCAGCTATGCTGCTCCTGTAGTTCCACAACAGCCTACAGTGCCTATTATTAATGTCTATCAGCAGCCAAATAACATGAACTGGCAAAGAAGGCCACCACCAAGAGGAAGAGGAAGACCCACTACTGATCCTCGAGGGATATGCTGGGGATAACCAGGTCATAACAGGCATGATTGCCCCACCAATCCATGGCAACAGCAACCTGGTGGTGAAGGGGATGGTTGGGTCCAGCCCTACCGACAATCTCCACAAGGCCCAGTGAACCCATGGGGTGGGCCTAATCAAGGGTACTAGGGGTGCCCAGAGAATCCTACCAGGGAGGGTCAGTTTCCAATTCTAACAACTGATGCTGATCAAGAATATATGCTGCAGGTTAAAATAGAGGGCAAACTAACACCCATGATGGTAGACACTGGAGCCACTTACACATGTGTAAGTCCAAATTATGCCTCTCACCTCCCCATGTCTGGAAAATTTGCAAAGACAGTAGGATTCTCAGGACAAATGCAGCTAATTCCAATGACAGCTCCAGTTAGTCTACAGACTAAAAAAAAAAGGTGACATTGCCTATTTTAGTATCAGAACAAACTCCTGTTAATTTGTTGGGAAGAGATGCATTGTGTAAACTTCAAAACCTGGTGTCTCTAGAAGGAGTTTGTGTAGATGTAACAGGGGTAAAAGCATGTTTCTTTCCAAGTAATGTGTATTGGCTAGGAGAGATAAGTAATGAAGCAAAACAAGTAATTGGTAAATGGGGAAAGTTTATTGAAGCACAGATCCTAGGTGCAAAAATGCCTAAGTCTGAGTATCATTGTACAATGCTATATGATCCATCACGTGACCCAGAGATTGAAAAAAGGTGGTTGAAAGATACAAAGGGTCAGAAAGTTCCCTCGGTGTCTAGATGCATAACTATAGGGAAACAGGGAGCTGCTATGCAAATAGATCCTTGTGATGATTGTATTGATGATGGTTTTATTGACAAGTGGTTCCAGGTTCCTAATTCTATTCCACATGTGCTCTTTATGTGGGAAAGGGCTGGGAATCAAAAGACTTCCAGGAATTCCACAGGTAGTGGTGATCACTGAGAAAACACATGTCGATGAATGAGACAGTCAGAGTCCAAGAAATCTGAACTGTTGAGAGAAATGGAAAAACAGGTACCAGCTAATTTGTGGTCTCAACATGATACTGTTGTAGGTCTAGTAAAATCTGCTAGCCCAATTAGAATTAGAACTAAACCAGGTGCTCAATTATCTAGAAAGCAACAATATCTGCGCCCTGCAACTGCGCCCTGAAGCAGAGGCAGGTATTAAACAAACTATTCAGGGATTAGTCCATGCTGGAGTCCTAGTTGAGACAGTGAGTTATTGTAATATCCCAATATTACCTGTTATTAAAGCTGACAAATCAAAATGGCGTTTGGTACATGATTTGTGTGCAGTTAATGAGGTGGTAGAAGATTGGCCAGTGGAAGTTCCCAACCCTCACATATTGCTAACCAATGTTCCTCCTGATGCCAAATACTTTACTGTAATTGATCCTTGTTCTGCCTTTTTTAGTGTTCCTCTGGCTGAAGAGGCATTTATTTGCTTTTACATATGCTGGAAAGCAATACACGTACACAAGACTTCCTCAAGGTTTCAAACATTCACCACATGTGTTCAATCAAGTTCTCAGAGCTGATTTGGAAGATCTTAGATGATTTGCTCCACTTCCTTGATTTGCTCCACTTCCTTGGAACAATGCCATACAGATTCCATTAAAGTACTTACTAAATTTGCCCTAGGGGGAAATCAGGCATCTAAAACTAAGCTACAGCACTGTCAGCCACAAGTTGAGTATTTAGGGAGATTAATTGAATACAGAACTAAGGCAATTGCACCAACACAGCTAGAGAGTATCAGTAAAGCGCCATTACCACAGACAGTAGGGAAAATGATGATCTTTTTAGGAATGACAGGATTTAGTTCTGACTGGATAGAGGACTATGCAATTAAAACCGCACCTTTGAGAGCAATCATGAAGCAAGCAGGACATCAGAATTTGTGTTCATCATTAGTGTGGAACATGTTACCATGCTACCAACAGGGACTAGCTTCCCTATACTACGCATCTACTGTGACTATGGGTTATCCAGTGATCATTTACACACATCACAATGTAGTGGAATTATTAGAACAAGGGAGATTTGTTCTAACTCAGGCTAGGTGCTTAGACTACTCATCTCTTTTGACATACCCAGATATCACTATTAACGCTGCACTACAGTAAATTCAGCTGACATGGTTCCTTAGAACGTGAAGGACAGCCTCATGATTGTGTAGCAAACTCACTGGCTTTTATTCGACTTCGACCAGACTTAGAGTCCTCACCCATTCCAGAAGCAGATGTTGAGTATTTTGTGGATAGTTCATGTTTCAGAGATCATTTGAGCAATCGTGCAGGGTTTTCAGTGGTGAAAAGACAGAATGAGGACTTTGTGAAGGTGATTTCACAGCATTGTAAGCAACCGTGTCCTGCTCAGTTGTGTCAGTTAGCTAAAGGTCAAGTTGAAAATATATATACTGATTCTGCTTATGCCTATGGTGTTTGTCATTTATTTGGGGCTGTCTGGAAGAAAAGTGATGGGACACCCATCCAACATGCTGAACAAATAGTTCAACTGATTTCCGCTATGATGCATCCAAGGCATTTAGCAATTATCAAATGTCAGGCACATAAGAAAGTTAATGATTTTGTCATCAAAGGTAACAATGCTGCAGTTAGAAGCTAAGAAAGCTTCAGGTTGCCAGGTAGCAGTAATGGCCCCTATGGTACTCAATCAGCCTGAGCCCATTTTGGATGATATTGTTCATATTCAAGGACAGGCAAATGCTGATGAGCATTCAGTGTGGCATCAGAGGGGTGCTACTAGAGACGTAAATGGTATATGGCGCTCACATGAAGGACTTATAATTGCACCCACAGTACTTCTCACTGTGTTGATTTCAGATGCTCATGGTTTTGAATTGAATCAGCGCTGGTACAATAATTTTCATGTGCCTGGTTCGGTCTGCAGGGTCTGCAGAATTGATAACCCCTGAAATACACTGTAAGCTGTCGTAATGATTTGCCGCTCTCAGTTAATACAAGGTTCAATCTTTAATCTAGTAACTTATCTACTGGTGACACTCACAGTGATTTGCATAATAATGTTATTTTAATAATAGTTTTTAATAATGTACATTTATGTAATAATAGAAGAGGTTTGTTCAGATCATTATTATTATTATTATTATTATTATTATTATTATTATTATTATTATTTTCTGAGTACGTGTGTGCATTCTGTTCCCTCAATTACATTTAAAAACTCTGTGCTGGCATGAAAAATTTTCTTTTTTACTAGAGATGCCCTGATCCGATACCTGGCACCGATACAGACCTTTTTTTTCCTTTTTTTTTTTTTCGGGTATCGGTGAGACGGGAACGATCCAAATCCGATACTGTGCGTTACTCATCGTTGTTACTGTCAAGCTCCACAAAGGGCAAAAACATTATAAAGCGCCATAAAAGTTTTCGTGCACTAAATTCCAAGTCTTCTGAAGCCATTTGATAGCTTTATGTGAGAGAGAGACGGATATTTAGGTCGTTAAATTAAAGTTCATGGATACTCTTCCTTCCGCTGCAGATGTCAGATGTCATCTATTCAGTGAGTGAGTGAGTGAGTGAAGTGACTTGTGGCCAAGTATGGTGACCCATACTTGGAATTTGTGCTCTGCATTTAACCTATCCAAGTGCACACACACACACACCATGAACACACACCCGGAGCAGTGGGCAGCCTTTTTTTTTTTTTCTGCGGCGCCTGGGGAGCAGTTGGGGGTTTGATGCCTTGCTCAAGGGTCTCACCTCAGTCGTGGTATTGAGGGTGAAAGAGAGCGCTGGTCATTCAGTCCCCCCACCTACAATCCCCGCCGGCCTGAGACTCGAACACACGACTTTCAGGTTCACCTTCGGGTTGCAAGTCCGACTCTCTAACCATTATATAATGGTATATTCAGTATATTCAAACAGCGTGTCGCGATCGGTTACAACAGTCTTACAAAACTCTCTCTGAGATGTTCCACTGTTCCCATTATTATGCATAATCTGTCGATAAAGGTCTGTGCTTTTGTATAAAAGGACTTTATTTTGCTGGAGTTTATTAGTGATGGTAAGTTCAGATCATTTTACCAACTCGGACCTTTGAGTCTCGTTCACCAAAATGAACGAATCTTTTTTCAAGTCATTTAGTTCATTTAGTTCATTTTAGCAAAATATAATTAAAATGTTACGTGTTACTTCCCTAACACATCTACTACTTACGCAAACGTTGATCACACTACAAACAAGACAAAACTATAATGCTACAAGAAACAGAAAACATGAATTCATTGTTTACCTGGATCTTTAGTCGATGATTAGCTCACCTCACCTCTTATCTGACAAGTCTTTAATTCTGACAAGAATTAATGCAGTCCAGTGCAGTTTTAGTTGGTCTCTACTCTAAAAATTTTAACTACAGGTACATTTCAAAGAGAAATTGGAGAATGGTACTGGCATTTCCCAACCAACTACAAGTTCATATCGCTCACACTTAAAGACAACATTAGGGTTTACAGTGTACTGTGTATGGTTGTGTATGTGCTCAATAATATTTATATTATTATAAGATTTGATCACATCACGCCAATCTCATACACACTGCATTGGCTCCCAGTAAAATTTCTTGTCGATTATAAAATACTACTAATGACCTATAAGCACTGAATGTTCTTGCACCTCAATAACTAAGCAAACTTTTGGTCTTTTATGATCTGTCCAGGACTCAAACCCAGTCGCAATCTTTAAGTCTAGGCTGAAATTTAAAAATTTTTTTAGTTAAGTCTACGGGTTACAGATCAGAAGGTCAGGGGTTCAAGCCCCAGCACTACCAAACTGCTACTGTTGGGCCCTTGAGCAAGGGGCACTGTATCATGACTGCCGTTCTGACCCCAGCTTTCTAACATATACTATAAATGTGACAAATGCCATTAGGTGGATTGTGCATTCTAAATTGAATGAGTATGTGTTGCCCGTGATGGACTGGCATTTCACTCAGAATGTATCACCGTCTGGTATCCTGCTGGGATAGGCTGCGGCTCCACTGTGACCCTGACCAGCATAAAGCAGTTACTGAACATGAATGAATGAAGGTTAATCTACTGATGACAGTTGCAGAAAATAAGATGCGGTTATCTCACAACTGTCAAAATCTTGTCATAGCGGCTGGAGCTCCTTTTCCGCCTTGTGTTGTGATAATGTGTGATGTATCCATGCTAATGTATGAGTCTGTGAAACTCTGATCATATGTTACCAGAAAATCTTCTCAAAGTTTTTTTTTTTTTTTTAAATCTGTGAGAGGTAAGAAATAACATGAATGCAACTGATAACTACATCGTTAGTCCCATATACTGTTCAGTAATTATAAATATGAAAATATGTCTCATGAAGAGCCCTGGTTTGAGAACAAAATGGATGATTGAGAACACAACATGCAAACACTAATGAGAATCTCAGATTCTGATTAGACCTTACTGATGTAAATATGTTTGAAAACACATTGAAAACACATTGAAAACACTGGTTGATAACACACTGATGGAATGGTTACTCACCATTGGTTTTCTGTAATGTTCTTGACCTAAGGCCTGCGGGTAACAAAATTATTAAACACACATATCTCAGCATTCAGTAACACACATCTCAGCATTTAAGTTCAGTAACATGTTAATCCCACAGTGACTATTATAGCTGTGCTTGCTTGTATTTTTGTTACTTGGTAATTATCATATATACACATATATGTGTAGAGAGAAAGAGAGAGAGAGAGAGACACGGAGAGGGAGGGTGGGGGTTTACAAAAGTCTGAGACCACTAATGAAAATGCCTCTATTTTGCATTATTGTCTAATTATTTAATACAACAATTTTCCAATTTTCATTACAAATTATATTATTGACACCAACTTGAGTGAAATGTACAATATTTTAAAATATATACACAAATTTCAGAGTTTCTTAGTATTTGGTATGTCCCCTTTTGCTTTAATGACAGTGTATACTTGAGCTGGCATGGACATCATTTTGGATCAAATCCATTGCTTTTGTACAAAGTAGTTAACATGGTTAGCATCACAGATTTGCTAATTAAATAGGGACCTAGAAATAGTGCAGAATATTAAATATTCAAGATATTGAACATTTACTTTCTTTGTGTGAAATATTTAAAAATTGCTTAATGCTTCTGTATATTTTCAACTTTAAATAAAAAATGTGGTCTCAGACTTTTGGGTCCCTGTGTGTGTGTGTGTGTGTGTGTGTGTGTGTGTGTATATACAGTCAGGTCCATAAATATTGGGACATCGACACAATTCTAACATTTTTGGCTCTATACACCACCACAATGGATTTCAAATGAAACGAACAAGATGTGCTTTAACTGCAGACTGTCAGCTTTAATATGAGGGTATTTACATCCAAATCAGGTAAACGGTGTAGGAATTACAACAGTTTGCATATGTGCCTCCCACTTGTTAAGGGACCAAAAGTGATGGGACAATTGGCTTCTCAGCTGTTCCATGGTGTGTGTTATTCCCTCATTATCCCAATTACAATGAGCAGATAAAAGGTCCAGAGTTCATTTCAAGTGTGCTATTTGCATTTGGAATCTGTTGCTGTCAACTCTCAAGATGAGATCCAAAGAGCTGTCACTATCAGTAAACCATTAGTGAGCCTCAAAAACAGGAAGGCCAGATTAGAGTTTGCTAAACGACATCTAAAAAAGCCTTCACAATTCTGGAACAACATCCTATGGCCAGATGAGACCAAGATCAACTTGTACCAGAGTGATGGGAAGAGAAGAGTATGGAGAAGGAACGGAACTGCTCATGATCCTAAGCATACCACCTCATCAGTGAAGCATGGTGGTGGTAGTGTCATGGCGTGGGCATGTATGGCTGCCAATGGAACTGGTTCTCTTGTATTTATTGATGATGTGACTACTGACAAAAGCAGCAGGATGAATTCTGAAGTGTTTCGGGCAATATTATCTGCTCATATTCAGCCAAATGCTTCAGAACTCAATGGACGGCGCTTCACAGTGCAGATGTACAATGACCCAAAGCATACTGCAAAAGCAACCAAAGAGTTTTTGAAGGGAAAGAAGTGGACTGTTATGCAATGGCCAAGTCAATCACCTGACCTGAATCCGATTGAGCATGCATTTCACTTGCTGAAGACAAAACTGAAGGGAAAATGCCCCAAGAACAAGCAGGAACTGAAGACAGTTGCAGTAGAGGCCTGGCAGAGCATCACCAGGGATGAAACCCAGCGTCTGGTGATGTCTATGCGTTCCAGACTTCGGGCTGTAATTCACTGCAAAGGATTTGCAACCAAGTATTAAAAAGTGAAAGTTTGATTTATGATTATTATTCTGTCCCATTACTTTTGGTCCCTTAACAAGTGGGAGGCACATATGCAAACTGTTGTAATTCCTACACCGTTCACCTGATTTGGATGTAAATACCCTCAAATTAAAGCTGCCAGTCTGCAGTTAAAGCACATCTTGTTCGTTTCATTTGAAATCCATTGTGGTGGTGTATAGAGCCAAAAATGTTAGAATTGTGTCGATGTCCCAATATTTATGGACCTGACTGTATATATATATATATATATATATATATATATATATATATATATATATATATATATATATATATATATGTCAGTAAAGAAAGTAACATGCTACGTAATAGACCATTAATAATGAAGTCTGTCAGGTTTTACCTGCAAAAACAAAATAAGTGTGACAGTCACAGTCTCCAGAAGGACTGCAGCAAATTCTCCAAGAAGCTTAGAAAAAAATTACTAGACAATTTCCTTATAAATCTTTACAAAATGTACCTGAGAGTACTGATGTGCAAAGGAAAGGGTTGTTACACCAAATATTTAATTTGTTTACATTATTACTGATTATTGCTCTTTAAAATATATTTTTTAACAGTTAATTTCCATTATTTTTGAATTCATCTTTACATGTCTTTGTATGTGCCTGAGATTTTTACATAGTACTCTATCTCTCTCTCTCTCTCTCTCTCTCTCTATATATATATATATATATATATATATATATATATATATATATATATATATACATATAATTTTTCTCATTTGAGGCTATACCACTTCTTGGGATTTTGAAGCACTATTTAATTTTTTCAAAGGTTGAATTATGCATAGATCATAATAAGTCTGAACTAACCCTAGGACACTTCCCACACAATAGCTATACACATGTTGTCACTATTATGAACTAAGAGAGGAGTTAATTTTAATACTTTTTATTATGGATATGGATGATGTACACTTACTGAACACTTAATTAGAAACACCTGTATACCTTCACATTCATGCAATTATCTAATCAGTCAATTGTATGGCAGCAGTGCAATGCATAAAATCATGCAGATAGGGGCCATCAGCTTTGGGTAATGTTCACATCAACCATAAGAATGGGAAAAATGTGATCTCAGTGATTTTGACTGTACCATGACTGTTGGTGCCAAACGGGCTGGTTTGAGTACTTCAGTAACTGCTGATCTCCTGGGATTTTCATGCACAAGAGTCTCTAGAGCTTACTCAGAATGATACAATAAAGAAAAAACTCCAGTGAGCGGCGGTTCTGCGGATGGAAATGCCTTCTTGATGAGAGAGGTCAACGGAGAATGGCCAGATTGGTTTGAGCTGACAGAAATGCTGCAGTAATGCAAATAATCACTCTGTACAATTGTGATGAGCAGAAAAGAATCTCAGAATGCACATCACATCCAACCTTGAGGCGGATGGGCTACTACAGCAGAAGACCATGACAGGTTCTACTTCTGTCAGCCGAGAACATAAAGCTAAGGCTGCAGTGGGCACATGCGCACCAAAACTGGACAGATGAAGACTGGACAAACCTAGCCTGGTCTGATGAATCTCAGTTTCTGCTGAGGCACACAGATAGTCAGAATTTGGTGCCAACAGCATGAATGGACCTGCATCCATGGACCCAATCTGCCTTGTGTCAACAGTCCAGGCTGGTGGAGGTGGTGTAATGATGTGGGGAATGTTTTCTTGGCACATTTTGGGCCTGTTAATACCAATCAGTTATTGCTTGAATGCCACAGCCTATTTGAGTATTGTTACTGACCATGTGCATCCCTTCATGGCAACAATTTTCTCTTCTTCTAATGGCTACTTCCAGTATATGATAATGCACAAAGTCTTGAAAAGCAAAAGTCTTCTCAAACTGGTATCGTGAACATGAGTTCAGTGTTCGTCAGTGGCCTTCCCAGTCAGTGGATCTGAATCTAATAGAGCACATTTGGGATGTGGTAGAATGGGAGATTTGCAGCATGAATGTGCCCCTGAAAAATCTGCATGATGCAATCATGTCATCATGGACCAGAATGTGAAAGGAAAGTTTTCAACATCTTGTGGAATCCATGCGGAGAATTGAGGTTTTGAGAGCAAAGGGAGGCCCTACCCAGTATTAGTATAGTGTTCCTAATAAAGTGCTCAGTGAGTGTATAATTACACATTATTTTAATATAATTATTTTAATATAATTAATTATTTTAACATATTTTTACCAAATATGAGCTATAAAAAAGAATTATAAGGAAAATTCTAATGATTTGACTGGTGGCCTAGGAAAACCCTTCAGATGGTCAATAATTTTTTTTTTTACATTTTCTGCTATATAATTCAGAAAACGGTAGTTCCAGATGAAATTGTGGTTCTGTGAACATTGGATTATTGCCATGGATGTGTCTAACACCTGGATATCCTCTCATGTGTGTGCACCTTCATACCATGATCATCAGTATAGTCACAAAGTGACAGTGATGTATTTTTTTCCACTTTTTTTTCTGGAACCTACGCTCTGCCTATCTATTGGGTTGGCAGCAATTCCAAATGACATGTACATTCTGTGTTCCACAATTACACCTGTAAAAATCCATAAGTTATCCGTAGTAGCATTGTATTTCACTCATTCTAACCACCAGGGGCATATCTAATGCCTGAACACCCCTTTCCACAAGGTCATGAGGAATGGGCTCATTTATGACTAACTGGGATGGTGTTCAGAGGTGATCACCATGCTCACACCACTAGGACACTACTAGCCTCTAAGTAGTGCCCAGGAGGATGCAATGTGGAATAGTATGTGCAAAACTTCACTGGGTTGGGTCAGTAATGAGGAACGGGAGGACAACTCAAACAGCTTTTATTTTTATTATAGTATTTTTGCTTTTCAGCGCTGATCTCACGCTCTACACACACACGCTCTGAAGGCAGAAAAAGACACACATATTTAACCTTCGGATAATATGGCATGGGTGAGAATCATCATGTGTCACCTGCCGGTTTGATCTGACTCCTCTCCATCCATAGCTGACGCTCGACCGCGCCCCCGCTGGCACAGTATGTCAAGGCAGGTGCTGAGCGCCCAGCCTGCTCGTAGGCTGTGCTGATGACCTCTGTCACCCAGTATCTTTGTACTGTGACAGATTTAACTGGTATGATGAATGGATAGTTGCATGGGTTTGTCCACAACGTCACTACAGAGTCATCCAGCCCCCAGTGCATGCAGGATGAGCTTACCACAAAGGCCCAAACCCACAGGCATAGATAGTCTGGCTGGGGATGCCACCAGTGGGCCAGGGTCCATGCCCCTTTCGCCAAGGTCAGAATGTGAAACTGTTGGTCAAGCCAGTGGTTCAGTCACCAGCTTATGATTGCTCACAAAGTCCCTTAGTTCCCACAGGGCAAAAGAGAACCACTGCTGCAGCTGCAGTCAACAATTCCACTTAGGACCTAACCTATGGGGTGCATCAGGGGACATTGTGTGTTTGCTAGTGCCCTGGATGCATAGTTCTGTATACTTATGGTTCCGACAAGGACTGTGCGCCTTCAGAAGCATCAGAGCATTGGTTTGCCCCTAGGTAATATGGTAGTGTGTGGCTGGTTTATGTTGTTCTGTAGGATTTATGATTCAGAAGCCTGAACTTTCTAGCCTTTCTTTAGCCACAGTCACAGAGAGCATCCCAGGTACACAGACTTACTACAGTCACTTTGCATGCCTCTGGTGGTGTGGACTGGGCTTGCCACACTTGGCATTGTGCATAAATCTGACTAGCAGAGAGGTTTTCCATACCTCGTGCCATGTGTCTTGATCTCACCAGCAAGGCTTCAATCAACTCTGGAGTGAGAAAATAGGCATCTTCTGGAGTACATAGGCACTCTGCACTGGGGCAGCATACCTTGTAGTGTAATGCTTTGTCTGGTGAAACTACCAGCAATACAATTCAGATGTCAACAGGGGGCATGTGGCTCAGGTCGATCTCTTTGTCATCCGACATACTAGCCAAGGCTTGCACCATGGGGTGTCAATGTAGAGCCGAAGGGTGGAAAAAAACTGACATAACTGTCTATGTAACCCTTGCATGGCCACCAGAAAGTGGAATAGCACATAGCAATACAATTTCATGGGGTGTACCTTATACAGCCCACCAATGTGTCCCACCCCCTCCACCAATTCTCCCTAATTTGCTCTTGCCAATTCACACCCACCTGACAGCTGCCCCTATCTTACAACAGCTACCAACCCGCAGGGGTGAAGGCTAACATGCAGTTCCTCTAAAACGCATACCGCAGCTACTGCATTTTTCTTAACTGCTAAGCATGCAGTGTCACAGGGCAGCATAACACACATGGAAGAAAGTGCTAGCTGCCCTCTTCTGAGTACAGGAGATCACAAATACCCATGATTGGCTACAATTGCTGTGATTGATGGGAGGGAGCATTACTCCCACTCAGAGAGCACAGCTAGAGTCCTGTCCATGGATGGCTTTGGCATTGGCGGGATTCAATCTCACAATCTCCTGACCACAGGGAGAATATTTTTCTGTTGTGCCAATGGTGAGCTAAGCAACATGGCTCAGATGTCGATTTGGCCTTTGTCAGTAAGAGTTTCTCATTGTCCTGGACATAGACATACTGTATACTATATTAGATTAGATTATATTAGATTAGATTCAACTTTATTGTCATTGAGCAGAGTACAAGTACAAGGCTAATAGGCACTGATATTGGGCAAGAAGGCCTGACGTGCATTCCAATTCCCAAAGGTGTTCAGTGGGGTTGAGATCAGTGTTCTGCGCAGGCCACTTACTTCCACAAAAACCTTGCCAAACTATGGACCTTGCATTGTGAACAATGGCATTATCAAGGGCTAGGCTCAAAACTGTTGTTCCAGTGAATAATTCCAGTGAATGGAAAGCTTAATGCTATGGCAAACAAAGTCATTCTAGAAAATTGGGTGCTTCCAACTTTATGCCAGCCATTTGGGGAAGGCACACATAAGGGTATGATGGCCATATAGTGTGCCATCCTCATGCCATCTGCATGTCCTGAACTATAATATGTTTTGCATGCATCTCAACCAGAAGTGAAGCTGTAAAGTCTTGTTTCTCCCAAGAAGTGAAAAGGGAGAAAATTGTATTTCCACAGCTTCCACACAGTCATGAATATTGTGTTCACAGACAGTATTTCCAGTATGTGCGGCAACAGACAACATACGCAGCAGGTTAACAAACAAAGCAAAGAACAGTACCAAAAAATGAACACCCTTTAGTTATTATTTGACAACTGCAGTTAAATGTTTAACTAAGTAGTTAGTAAAATATATATATATTTCCTGTCTGTTTTACTCTTTAATTAAAGAAGTTTATAAGTTGCTTGAATACAGAGGTACAACTGAATGAGTAAATCAATATTTGTGTGAAAGGCATGTTTTAGCATATTTTTGCAGTTGTTTTATGGTTCCAAATAAGAATATTCAGAGCATTATCTGTATCAGTAGCATTACAGAGTTCAAGTCAAACATTTTACTGCAAAAAGCACTTAAAAAAATAAAACGTATGCTGACAATGACTTTTATTGTGAATTTGTGAGCACAACCTCAGTTAAAAAGAATATTGTGTGTTCCAGGCAAAAGAACGGAGGATTATATAATTCATCTATTATTATGTCTAAACTCTTTATTTGATTTGTCAAATCCTTGCATACCTCAACATCTTTCAGGGCCAGGATGTGAACACCACACTTCTCGCCCTGCTCCACAAGTTCTACATCGAACAGGTCCATGAGGATAACTCTCTTCAGTGTCAGTGTCTTCTGTCTCTCTACATTATCTAGAAGCACCTTGGCCTTTTCAGGTTTATCACAGATCACTGTAGATATTTCTGCTACATTTATGACACACAAAAGAAAAAGATTTGAGCTACTTGTACTTAAGTTACTTGAAGGGCTAGTGATGAAGACAAAATTACAACACATAGAAGTATATCAAAGTATGTTTGCCCATTAGAAAATAATATTTACCCATTATTGTCAGCCACAAATGTGTATACAAAAAAGAATTATTATTATTATGGATTTTAATAATTAATTAATTGTTATTAATCAAGGTATTACCTCTAATATATTGCTTATTGCTTAAAATATTGCTCAAAAATGAAGCTTTTCTGATGAGCATATTCCTGTTTCTATTATTAGAGGGCAAATTCATTAATTAAGCAATAACAGATATAACAATAACAGCCAACAGTCTTACCCGTGTTGATTATGTATCGAATTGCATCAGGCCCCAGTGTGTCATAAAGTGGCACCACCACCATGGAGTAGGTGTAACAAGCCAGCTCTGAGATTATCCACTAACAGCACAAAGAAAGTGAGAAAGACAGAAAGGCATGGGCATAGGTTCAATAAATGCCCTTAACAAATGCAGAAAACACTATAAGACTGTGTCGTTTTCTTGTTGCCCTTTGACCTCTCACCTCTGGCCTGTTCTGGGCAAACACTCCAATAAACTGCTTGGAATTGGGCTGGCAACCCTGAGACAACAAACCTGAGCCCAGGTGCTCTGCCCGAGTTGTGACCTGTGCAAGTGACGCAAATAAGAGTCAGTGACCAAAGAATTGCAAGTAATACCAAATAACAAATCTATAAAAATTGTCAGTAGAGCACACTGAAAGTGCAGTTGTACCCAAGAAATCCCAGGAAAACCCTTAACCTTAAATTGCTCAGTTATCTGTATGTTTTCACTGTATTATGGATCATGTATATTGCTTTAGATAAATGTATGTCAAATAAACTAAAATAAACATACAGTACATGCTTGGACACCACTGATATCAGAGAATTTGAAAATCCCTTAAATTACATGTGCATTCCTTAAACAGTGTCATGTGAGAAGTTATTGTCTCTTCTGTGACAGAAGAGTAAAAAAAAAAGTAATAATAATAATAATAATAATAATAATAATAATAGTGAATTGCTTATGGCCATACTACTCTGAGAAAAACCCCTCTGAGATCTCATCTGATCTCGGCTGCTAAGCAGGGCCGGGTCAGGGTAATACTTGGATAGGTGACTGCCTTGGACTACCCTTACGAAAATTCACAACAGTTTTACTAAGGTAAGTTCATCGTGACTATGCATATTTTATAGTTAACCAGTAGTAGTTTTTTATTACTGCTGTGTGCTAGTCGGTGCTGCACTGTAACTCACATTGTCTTGTTTTGACTGTTTTGGACTGTCTTGTGCCGTCTCCACATGTTTGCACTGTGCACTTTATGTAAATACATGTAATGCCTACTGTAGTTCTGTGTTTTGTTTTATGTAGCACCTTGGTCCTGGAGGAACGTTGTTTCGTTTCACTGTGCACTAACTAGCTGTATATGGTTGAAATGACAATAAAGCCACTTTACTTTACACTTGACTTGATTCTACCATGAGCTACTATGTTCCTTCATGGTAACTACACTATATGGACAAAAGTTTGTATAGGATACATTTTCATGCTATAGCATTACAGTTTCCCTTCACTGGAACTAAGAGGAATAGCCCAAACATGGTCAAGCATGACAATGCCCCTGTGCAAAAAGCAAGGTCCATGCACACATGATTTGCCAGGTTGGAGTGGAAGAACAGAGCTCTGACCTCAACCCCACTGAACACCTTTGGGATGAATTGGAAGGCTGACTGCACGCCAGGGCTTTTCATCTGACATCGGTGCCTGACCTCACTAATGCTCTTGTGGCTGAATTCACCTCAAATTCAATTTTATTTATATAGAGCTTTTAACAATGAATATTGTCACAAGCCAGCTTTACAGAAATCCAGATATAAATTTTAAATTTGACATTTATCCCTAATGAGCAAGCCCACAAACTTTGCGTCCACAAACTTTCGGCCATATAATATATGTTTATACTATTATACTGTCATGGTTTTACTATGACAGTATCATAGTAAAACCATGACATTATCATAGTATAAACATATATTATATGTTTATACTATGATACTGTCATGGTTTGACTATGGTGGCTCAAAGCAACTATGGCTATTGTATATTTAACCATGATTTTACTATGAGCTACTACGGTGCCTTATGATAATTATGTTTATACTATAATATTGTTTTACTATGGTGGTTTATAGTAAGTATGTCTATTTGATAGTTAACCATGAGTGTACCATTAACTACTGCTATGGTGCCTTATGATAACTGTTGAGTGTTACACTGCCATGCATTTACTGTGGTGGTTTATAGTAACTATGGTTATCGTATAGTTACAATTCTACCACAAACAAGTATGGTGCCTTTAGGTAACTATGTTTATACTGTGAACCATTAACTAGTGCATGACAGTTTGTTAGCTTTAAATCATAACCACTTGTTGGAAGTTGTAAATAGCTGAACTTCTTTTTGTATTTTTTGGGCAATTTCTCAGTGAACATATTCTATCTTTCTGTAATTATTATTATTTTGCATGATTAAAAGATACACAAAAAAGTAGTAAGAATACAAATATACAGTGCAGGGAGAGGCAAAAACCCATGAGAGCTTATGTAACAATGTTACATTTTCACAGTTGTTGTAGAAAACACTAAATGAACATACAGAAAATAATACAGCTACATAAAAATGATGAACTAACAATATATTAGTAACAATGACTACTAGTAGTTACCAATAGTAACTACTAACAATATATATCATAATAACAAAAAACATAAATACAGAAATGGGTGAATGGCATGTATATATGTATGTGTCAGTGCGTATATGTACAAGTGTATGAGTACGTATGTGCATGCACTGTGTGAATGTGCATACATGTGTTCATCTATAAAAGATGCTGGAGTATGTACAGTCACGTCCGTAAGTATTTGGACAATGACAGAGTATTTGTGATTTTGCCTTTACACACCACCACAATGGATTTGGAAACAATCAAGATGTGATCGAAGTATAGACTTTCAGCTTTATTTTAAGAGGTTCCACAAAAATATGGCATTTACCATTTAGGAATTACAGCCATTTTAAGCGAAGTACTTCCATTTTCAGGGGCTCAAATGTATTTGGACAATTGACTGACAAGACTGTACGTGTGTAAGCATGTATAAGTAACATGAGGGGGATGTTGGTTCATACACCTGAACAATAATAATAATAATAATAATAATACATATTATAAATTAAATAAATAAAACATAATACATGGACAAAAATAAATAGGGAAAAACAGTTACAAGGCAGCAATTAAATGATCTTTTAAACATCTTTTATAACATATTATAGACGAACATTTTTTACCAGGTGGAAAAAGCCATTCCATAATTTGATTCCCCTAGATCTTACTGAGAATTGACCTCTACAAGTGAGAAATTTAGGAAAATGAAAATCTGAAGATTGACGAGAGTGGACCAGTGAATTTGTTTTAAAGTAAGTATTGAATTGCTCTAGAAAATTCCCTTCACTTAAATGTATCTTTAAATGTATCTATAAATGAAAACACATACTTTAAAAATATTGATGTCATAAATAGCAAAAATCTGAAATTTCTGAAAAAAAGGAGAAGATGAAATATATGATCGGGTTACAATCCTAACAAAACATTTCTGTAGAACCAAAATTTTTATTTATACAATTTTATTTTTGTAAGAAGTCTATTAACGCTAGCTTGCTACTAGTTGAAGCACAGTCGTCTAGCTGAACAAGATAGTGCTGTCTTACTTCAGGGGTACAAGCACGTAGTATGCTGTTTTCTGTCAGGTTTGTTTATTGTTTACAAGAAAATAAAATTTGTATTTAAATTTATTTATTTATTCCATATTTTGTCATAATAAATAATTTGACTAATTATGCCATTGAAGCCAGCTAATCTATTCAGCATAGACCAAATACAAAGAATATGGTAATAAGATTTGCCCATATTTATGGATATTTTCTTTTCCTGAAAGAAACCCATGTATCTGCCAGAATGAAGCTACAGAATGGGAAAAAGTGAAAAGGTGGTTGCTATGCTGTACCAGGTGGTTGCTTTGGTGTTATTAAGCAGTTGCTATGTTATCCCACCTGGTTGCTGCAGTGTTCCTAGGTGCTTGCTGTGGTATTCCAGATGGGTGCTATGTTGTCCCAGTTGGTTGCTAGGCTTTTGTGAAGTGGCTGCTAAGGAATCTTAATTAGTTTCTAGTGTGTTAATTTGCTGCTGTCATGTTCCAGGGATTGGTTAAGGTGTTAGGAGGCTCAATGTGATTAGGGTGTTGATAGATTGTTACTATGCTAATCCAGGTGGTTGTTAGGGTGTTGCTAGCTGGTTTATATGCTATCCCAGATGTTTGCTAGGGTGTTGCTAGGTCATTGCTATGGTATCGTAGTTGGCTTCTAGGGTGTTGCTTGGTGGTTGGCATGATATTCCAGCATGTTGCTAAAGTGTTGTTAGGTGGTTTCTATGGTTTCCCAGTTGGTTTTTAGGATGTTGCTAGGGTGTTAGGGTGTTGCTAGTTAGGTGCTATTACATTCCAGTTGGTTGCAAGGGTATTGCAAAGTGGATGCTGTGTTATCCCATGCGGTTGCTAGGGTCTTGCTAGGTGGTTGTTATGACATTCCAGTTGTTCAGTAGGGTGTTGCTAGGTGGTTACTATTATATTCCATTTGGTTGCTATTACATTCCAGCTGGTTGCTAGGGTATTACAGGTGGTTGCTAGGCTGTTCCTAGGTGTTTGCTTTTGTTTTTTTTAGTTTTAAGACAGCAAGCAGAGGCCATCCACGTCAAAATGTCTAATAAATTTCTAAATAAATGTCTAAATAAATTTTAACAAACCTTTGACTGAGGTACGTTTAATATTAAACATGGCAAACATTCATCTTGTTCAGTATGTTGAGTGTAGGATGTTTAGTCATTCTTGTTAGTAATAGCTTTATTTGTGATTGTTTATTATTATTATTATTATTATTATTATTATTATTATTATTATGTTATTTATTTGTGAAAGTGTTTATTAGTTAGCTCCCTGACCGAGAAGATTTCAGCATTAGAGGTGCGCATCCAGATGCTAGAGAGGGTTAGTGAGAGTGAGAGCAGCATAGTTTCTGTAGGGAAAGTCTGGCTGCCTTAGGCGGGGTTAGCAATCCCCCAACTCCAGCATTAGAGCCCTCAATGCAGGGTGAATGGGTGATGACTCAGGCCATAATCACAAAGCCAAAATTAACACTAAGGTTCACCTATGGGTGCACCATTCCATTCTGCTTCATGTATCTAACAGGATTGCTCTCCTCAGTGAAGCACCCACTGAGAAACCTGAAAGAGTTCTGGTTATAGGAGACTCTATGTGAAATTAGCTAGGCCTTTAGGGGCACCAGCAGGCTAACATGTCCATCTGCTAGCTGCACTGAGTCGTCACGAAGATTCCACCATATTGAGACTGTGCCTGTTCCCCAAGCTAAACAAAATAAGTTTGTTTTAGTTTATTTGTTATTACAATAATGTTTACAAATAAAATTGAATTGAATTGAATTAATTTAGTGACCCTAAACTTAGTTTGCATTCTCCATTTTCATCTTGCTATGGAAGGACAAACCATGTGGATGAAATGATAAACATATTTTTTCACAAAAAAACTGTTTTTTTTTTCCTGTCAAAGTTTGTTTTTTGTTTTTTTGTTTTTTTTTTGCATATCAGGTATACAGTAACCAGTCTAACATCAAAAGTAATCTATCTCCGTTTAAAAAGTTATATCAGATATGTTGATGAACCGGCAGTGTATAAAAACATATGAGTGAATTAGCAAAAGTGTAGCTCTGCGTTGCTAGACTAAGCACTTTTCCCAGATGGTGGCTGTGGGGCAAAATGAGCCAGAACCTTGGGGGTAAGTTCAACCAGTGGTTCATCTTACCCCCTGATGTTTACATGAAGTCAAATATTTGGTGTTTAAAATTAGTGTTGCATCCTAACAATAAATAACTGACATTATATTTCGTATTTTAGATGTAGCTAACAGCTGTCACGCACATAATTAGAAAGAAAAAAAAAACAGAAGAAAAACACATAGGGGCTCCACACCTCTAGATTAGTTAAAGAGTGTGTTCGCTGAAGTCAAGGGAGGAAAATCCATCAAAAAAGTGTCAAAAGAAACAAAGACAAGAAACAAAGGGGCAGCCCTTCACAGATATCTTAAAAAAGGTAGAGGATGGGAAGACATTAACAGGAACCTCTGAGGTAAAGAAGATATTTAGGGAAGACATAGAGACGGGGCTTGCAGACCACATAAAAAACCTTTCTCACAGGTTCTGTGGCCTCACTACAAAGAAATGTCATGAACTGGCATTTGAACTGGCAAAAAGGAACAACACTCCAGTCCCCAGCAACTGGACAGGGCAGGTTGGCAGGTTAGTCTGAATGTATAGGAAAGGCAAGGCTTAGTGAGTGCAACATAAAAAATGCAGTCCTCAAAGTTAAACTGAGTGATTCTAAACTCTTTTAATTATTGGTTTGCCTGCCATATTCCAGAAGCAACATCGGCCTT
The DNA here is from genome assembly GCF_027358585.1 of Pangasianodon hypophthalmus. Lineage (NCBI taxonomy): Eukaryota > Metazoa > Chordata > Actinopteri > Siluriformes > Pangasiidae > Pangasianodon > Pangasianodon hypophthalmus. The sequence continues at coordinate 15,379,398 of NC_069724.1, read as the reverse complement.
TAAAAGGACCACCATGGGAGAATTTTTTGAAAATCTTGCCGAAGTGATGGATAGGTATAAGAACAAAACACATATCTAGCCTACTTAAAGATTCCAGCTTGTTTTTTGTTAAATAAAGTATAATATAAGAAAACTAAAAAGTATAATTGAATTATTTCATTATTGTAATTTTTCTGACATTTCAATATTTTGTTTTCAAGGCACAATTTCCCTCCAAATATGATTTATAACCTTGTCAAAACAGATGTAACTATGGTGCAAGCAGCAAAGCAAATAGTCACAGAGAATGAGAAGATGCAAATATGTTCTGTTACATCTGCTGAACGAGGTGAGCTCTTGACTGTGTTGTGTGAGGTCAGTGCTACAGGGAATTATTGAATGTCACACTCTGCTGAGTAGTTTGACACCAAAATTTGAAGATAGGACAAAAATCCTTTGACAAGTTCTCAAAACTATGCTTTGCTTATTAATTATTAAAAATTTGATGGGATGGAACTAAATGGTCCAAGAGGCACATTTTTAGGGTGTAAGGAGACAAAACATTTTCACTGTACCCCTTATTTTACAAAAGAAATGCTTGTTTTTAAGTGCAATAACATGAATAGCTCTGTATCAAATATTATTGAGTCCTTAGTGGGTACTTTCAAAAAATACTAGGACAAGTTCTCAAAAGTAGGTATGCAAGTGGGTGGAGCTAAGTGGTTCTTGAGGCTTTTTGTTCGGAAGGACACAAGAAATAAGAAGCAAAAAGAATTTTCACTGTAGGACTTACGGTATTCGAGATTTAAGCCAAAATGTAAATGCTTTGCTATAGCACCACAATTAGACGGCGGGAGGGTATACTATGTACTCTTCAAGTTTCATGACTGTAGGACTTACAGTTTGGTCTGCACAATCAGTTTTAGAGGAGAGATATAATAATAATAAGAAGAAGATGGACAAGAAGAAGATGCAGAAGAAGAAAAATCCTAATGAAAACAATAGAGTTCCTAGCACTACGTGCTTGGTCGCCGCAACCAATCTTCAGCAAATATTGCCTGCCAATGGCCAGTTCTTGCCAAGTTACATAGAACAATAAAAAGTCCATAGATTAACATAATAGATTAACATCTTTACAAGTTTTGTAAGGATTGCTCACAAAACTTGATAAATATGAAATGTCTGAAATTGTGTGATATGTTGCTGAACGCTGAATAGAAGTAACCCCAATGGAAATTAAAATCCAGTTACAGATTAGCAGAACAAAGCAGCATACCAAATTTCAGCTCACTTGGTTTCTAAGAAACAGCTATTTGAACTTAACTCCACCCCCTATTGACATCCATACCCCAAACTTTGCACATCTATTCATAGCCTTAAGATGCCATTCAGAATTATCCAACCAGTCCTCAGTTACAGCTGTTTTAGTAAATCAAGCTCTGCCCTGCTAGGTTTGGTTGGTGTTCTTTGCAAAGCTCAAAATGTTTTTGATAATTAATGAGAATTAGACTATGCCAAGTAATGTGACACCAACTTTGTGAACATAGGCCATACATCTTAGGAGTAGTTTGCAAAAATATATTTAGCAAATTATGCAAATTTTCATCAATTTGAGTGGGTGTGGCTAAATGGTCCAAAACACATGTTATGTGTACAGCCAAAGTATTATGGGGGGAAAAGAAAAAAATCACTATTAACTTTAATTTTTGAGAGATATACTTCTTTTGTGTGGAGAGCCATGAATCATGCTCCCCAGTGGCCATTTGAATAAGTTGCATGGTTTACTAGTACATCTGTAGTGGAACCTGTGTAGCATTCAAGTTTCTTGACAGTAGGTCAGAGTTAACCCTGTTAAATGCCTGCTGAAACCGGATTCGCTGATGGCAGCCATGTTTTTCAAGTAATCAGGTTATTATCAAAGGCCACCTACATATTAGCACAGATATGCACTCTACCAAATTTCAGCTCAATAGGACTTGGAATGGTTCCTGAGAAACATTTATTTGAACTTAGCCCCACCCCCTGTGTATGATCACACCCCAAACTTTGCATATGACCACAGTAAAATAATAATTAATAAATTATTAATTAATGAATAATGAATAAATTAGGCCCCACCTCATAAGAACTGACTGACATGTGATGGCATTATTATTTATAAATGTCAACATCTTTTTGATAATTATTGAGTTTCATACTCTGCTGAGTAGTGTAACACCGTATTTGTGGAGATAGGCCAAAAATCCCAGGACAGGTTTGGCAAAATAATTTTTGCATATTGTGCAAATTATCAGAAACGTGACTGGGCGAAGCTAAATGGTCCAAAATGCATTTTTTGACTGAGCAAAATGATCAAGTTAAAAAAGCAATTTAATGGTACACTTTATTTTCCAAGACATATACTTGGTTTTGTATGCACAAACACGAATAGTGGCCACCAGCAGCCAAAATGAGTGAGATTACAGCAGATAGTAGTGGGTCACAACCTAAACCTACCATTCAAGTTGTGTGAGGACAGCTCAGTGTTAACCCAGTCAAATGCCTGCTTAAATCTGATTGGCTGATGGCATCCATGTTTTTAATTAATTAGGTGGTCATAAAAAAATCCACTTACACATTAGCACATACAGTAGATGCACTATACCGAATTACAGCTCTATGCGAATTACAATTCCTGTGAAACTGTCATCTCACCTTAGCTCCAACCCATGTATGATTATGCCCCAAACTTTGTACATGACCTCAGAATCTTGTCTTCTATATGCCTTCTATAAGTTTCATGCGACTCTATGCAAGCACTCATGAGCTGCATCTGTGTATGTAAATGAGGCTCCTCATCATAACTGACTGACCTATGGCAGCCATATTATTTGCAAATTTAAAAATATTTCTGATACATTTTAAGGTGCACACTCCAGAATAATGTAATACCAATTTTTGGGCTAAAAACCTAGGATGCAAAAGTAGATTTTCAAAATTATGCAAATTATCTTAAATTGGAGTGGGCAGGACTAATTGGCTGAAAAGGCAAATTTGTGTTCTTTTAGCCACAGTATCAGCATAATGAATAAGATTTACAGTAAACCATATTTAACAAGAGGTACAGTAAGTATTTGGACAGTGACACATTTTTTGTAATTTTGCCTCTGTACATCACCACAGTGGATTTCATATTAAGCAATCAGGATGTGATTGAAGTGTAGACTTTCAGCTTTAATTCAAGGGTTTAACAAAAATATTGCATTAACCATTTAGGAATTACAGTCAATTTTTACATAGTCCCTCCATTTTCAAAGGCTCAAAAGTAATTGGACAAACTAACATAATATAAATATAAGGATTATTTTTAATACTTAGATGCAAAGTCTACACTTCAATCACTTCCATTGTGGTGGTGTACAGAGGCAAAACTGTTTCACTGTCCAAATACTTATGGGCCTAACTGTATGATTCTGTTAATGTGCAAAAACATGAATAGCACCCCTCAGTGGCCAATTTGCTTCCTTAACAAGTGGGTCCCAACCTGAACCTACAGTACCTTTCAAGCTTTGTGACAATAGCTCAGTGTTAATCCTGTCAAATTCCTGCTGAAATCTGACTGGCCGATGGCAGCCATGTTTTTAATTAATTGGGTCATCATCAAAAATCCACGTACACATTAGCACATAGATGCAGCTCTATGCGAGTTACAGTCCCTGAGAAACAGTTATCTCACCTTAGCTCAGTTATCTCACCCCATGTAAGTTCATACCCCTAACTATTGTTTATGACTACAGAATTTTATCCTTATATTTCTTTCAAGTTTCGTCCGAATCCATTCAAGCACTCATAAGTTGCAGCTGTTTGAGTAAATTAGGCTCTGCCTCATTATAATTGATTGACCTGTTTCAGCTATATTGCTTGCAAATTTCAAATATGTTTCAGATATCTTTTAAGCCATCTACTCTTCTGAAGCAGATTATGCAAAATTAGGTTTTGCATATTATGCAAATTATCTTAATTTTCAGTGGGTAGGGCTAGATGGATCTAGATGCTCTTTTGTTTGTGTGAATCCAAAGGAATCAAAACAAAAAAGGTCTCATTTGTAGGTCTCATGATTCATGAGAATCACAAAACTCTACCTTATTGCGTCACCATTAGGCCAATTGGGCCCATCTTGCTTCACTGAGTAGCGTAATGGAGTACTACCTACTGACCAAGTCTCATGTCTGTACAACTTACGGTTTGGTCTGCACGATTCATTCTATGGCAGAAAGATAATAATAAGAAGAAGAAGAAGAAAGAAGAAAGAAAAAACGTAACTACAATAGGGTTCCATCAGCTTCGGTGCTTGGACCCCTGATAATAAAAAAAAAAAAAATTTGAAATCCTGAAAAATGGCATGGTGGCTTGGTGGTTAGCACTGTTTGCAACAATTAAGGGGTGAAGCACTTTCTGTCCCCACCCCTTGAGCGACGGAGGAAGACCAGAAGCCATGGGGACCATCAGTACTTAGTCCAATGGAGATGCTAAATTATATACTAAATTTGAAGGCAAAAGGTCAAACTGTTGCTGAGATGTCGCCTCAGTTCCTGTTTTCAGCAGCTCTCCCAAGTTGAAAATGATGTCAAATCTTATTTCTTAACTTCTGCTCAGATCACAAATTCATTACATGGTGAACTCTTGGCATCTTTCAAGAAATCATGATTGCCACTTAAGCTGTTTCAAAGTTATTGAGCAGTTTTACTAATTTGTGAATTATAGCACACACACACACACCCCAGACTTGGGAAGGACCATTATTCATCTACAAAGTGTGGTCAAAATCCGTCACAGTTGCTGACATATGCCCTTAGTTCCTGTTTGGTGACTTCACCATCAAATTCACTTGAGCATTATAGATGAATCATCCATCCTATCAGAAATCTGAGAAATAAGTTTAGTTCAGGTTGGTCTCCTAACGCTCTCTTCCAAATTTGATGGTTATTTGACAAAATTTGCAGTAGAAGACATGAAAAAAAATTTCTTAAAATTCTAAAAGGCTTACTTCCTATTTGAGAAATCACAAATTTTTTCAATCAACATTTGGAAGCTTCAAGGGAATCAATAGTAAAAAGAGCCTTGATTTCATGTTGTGTGGTTTAAAAGTTACAAGCAGTTTTACAAATTTGCAAATTATAGTGCCAATGAGGTCCTTCAGTTATCTGTTTATCTAGTTATTTAAGTTTGACCAAAAGACATCATAGTTGCTGAGATATGCCCTCACGTCTTGTTTTGATGGCTTCACCATCAGATTCATTTGCGTGTCATGGACAAACCATCCCATACCAAAATCCATTAAACTACTTTTTATTAGACTGGCTTCACAATTCTGCAGGCCAAATTTGGTGATGACTGGACAAAATTTGTAGAAGTTGTTCTGGGGAAAAAAATAAAAAAACTTCCTGTTGGATAAATGACAAATCAAGTATATCCAAAACAGACCATTCTAGGGAATCAAGAGGAACAAGAATCTTGATTGAATGTCACAAGCAATTTTACAAATTTATTAATTATAGCGCCACCTAGAGGTGAAATTAGACAAAGCTTCTTGGTGATGATTGGACTAAGTTTGTGGGAAAAGAAAGAAAATCCAACATGGCAGAAATTGATATCAAGGTGTCATTTTTGATTCGGCTTGACCCAAAGAATCAGAAGAAATCGGATTCACATTTCTTTGTAGATTGTGTTGCGTTGTAGAGTTATTATAGTAAAAGTATGTCCAAATTTACTCTATTGGTGGCACTAGAGGGCTTGAGTGGTGTACACCAAAATTGCCATGAAGACTGTCCAAATTTCATAAAACAGACTCCCATAAAACTTACAGTGACTATAGGATGCCTACGCACCTTCGGTGCTTGGCCATCTAATAATAATAAGAAGATGAAGAAGAAGAAGAAAACATACAATCACTACAGGGTGCCTACGCACCTTTGGTGCATGGCCCCCTGATAATAAGATGATGTACAATCACTAAAGGGTGTAAAGGCACCTTTGGTGCTTGGCCCCCTAGCAAGGAGAAGGAAAATTCTAACAAAAACATTAGAGTTCCAAGTATTATTTGCTTGGCACCCAATAATAATAACAAGAAAATAAAAATAAAAATCTAAACAAAGACAATAAGGTTCCAGCACTTCATACTTGGACCCTTAAGGAAAAACCTTTACAATTCCAATAGGGTTACAAGGACTTGTGCCTGTACCCCTAAAAATAGGGTTCCAGCACCTTCAGTGCTAACAAAAACAACCAAGTGCTTGCACCCCTAAAAATCTTGACAATTACAATTGAATTCCAGCAGTACATGCATGCACCCCTAATAGCATCTAATGACTTTGTTGAACTTAATCTGCTTTCTCCTCCTGGTTTCAGTACTTTGACTAAGCCCCGAATCGGAGGCAGGGGTGGGGGCCTGGTGGTGGTCTATCGCCACTGTCTTCATATTGAGCTGTCTCCTTTCCATGAGGTGCCATCATTTGAAAATTTGGCATTTAAAATCACTACTCACTCTTCACTGCTTATAATATTGGTGTATTGTCCTCCTAAAATGAACATGCAATTTCTATCAGATTTGTGTGAATTGCTGACAATTGCTTCTGCCCAATCTACAGCTATGCTATTGCTAGGGGATTTCAATATTCATGTTGATACTGATACTGTTCATGCTCTTGAGTTCATGTCTGTCCTTGATTGTTTTAATCAGCAGCAACATATTGATTTTCCAACTCATGTACATGGCCATACACTGGATTTGGTTTGTTCTAATGGTATCGACATTACTGCCTTAAAAGGCTCTGACATATGTATTTCTGATCATAAACTGATTGAAATTTCTTGTAATTTTTTTCATTCCAAAGCCTGTTGTTAATCCTTGATTGATTATCGTGCATGGAAGTTGGTTGATCCTCTGTCATTTTCTGCTGCACTCAGTGATTTCCTCCTTTCTGACTGCTGCAGTCTTTCCAGTGCTGAAGACATTCTTAATGTCTGTGATGAAAGTATCTCTACTATTTTGAATCATTTTGCTCCCTTAAAATCTAGACAGGTCCCATCCTCGCACACTTCTCCTTGGTTCAACACTGAGCTTAGGGCAATGAAAACCAAGGGCCGCCAGCTAGAAAGACTTTATAAGCAACCTGGCTTGATTGTTCACTCCTTGGCATATACTGAGCACATTAAGCAGTACAGGAATGCTCTTAATGAAGCATGTTCATCTTATTTCTCCACTCTTACTAAGTCCAAAAACAGACCTAGAACATTATTTAATACAATTAAAAAGTTAACTCAGCCCCCCTCACAGTCTCTAGAGGGTTCTGATCAACTGTGTGATGCTTTCCTGAACTTTTTCAGAGTAAAACACCTCATACCTGTCAACACCCTACCTCTGTTCCCACTAGTGAACTTCTCTCATTATGCCATGCTCATAGCTACTCTAGTTTTGACTCTATTGTCCCCACAGTGGTTGATGAGATAATCAGGCTGTCTAATTCTTCTACTAGTCTTCTTGATCCTGCACCTACCTCTTTACTGAAGAATTGCTTGCCTGCTTTGTCACTACTCATCACTCATTTCATTAATACGTCAATGTCATCTGGAACTGTACCATCTAAGCTTAAGATTGCTGCTGTCACCCCGGTTCTTAAAAAGCATGGTCTCGATCCTTCTTCCCTAAGTAGCTATAGGCCCATTTCAAACTTATCTTTTATCTCTAAGATATTAGAAAAAGTTGTTGCCTCCCAGGTACAGGCTTTCTTAACAGCACGCAACCTCTATGAGCCCTTTCAGTCTGGCTTTCGTCCATTACACAGTACTGAAACAGCCTTGGTTAAGGTTCTTAACGATATTCTCTTAGCCACAGACTCTGGTGCTCTTAGCACTCTCCTTCTGTTAGATCTCAGCTCAGCTTTTGACACTGTTTGTCATGAGATACTCCTCTCACGGCTTTCAGAAATTGGTATTACTGGCACAGCCTTTGAATGGTTTTCCTCCTATTTGGCAGGGAGGCAACAATTTGTCATATACCAGAAACACAAATCATCCACCAAATCCATCAGTTCTGGCGTACCTCAGAGTTCTGTTTTGGGCCCTCTCCTTTTCACTATTTATATACTACCAATTGGACAAATAATCAAACGCTATGGGTTTAACTTCCACTGTTATGCAGATGATATTCAGATTTATTTTAGCATACCTTCCACCTCAGTGTTTCCTCCGCCTACATTAACAACTTCCATCAAGGAACTCAAGCTTTGGCTGGAGGCAAATTACCTTAAATTTAACTCTGATAAAACTGAGGTAATTCTAATTGGCTCTAAAGCTGTTGTATTTAAATTTTCTGGTCAACAGATGGATCTGGACGGTGACCTGATTACGCCCTCCACGACAATTCGCAATCTTGGTGTTCTCATTGATTCCACTCTTTCATTTAATGATCACATTGGTAAAGTGGTAAAGACAGCTTTTTTCCACCTACGTAATATCTCTTGTATTCGATCCTCTCTCAGACAGCAGGATGCTGAAACTGTTGTACATGCCTTCATCACATCTCATCTAGATTATTGTAATTCACTTCTTTATGGCCTGTCAGCTAAAAATATCAAACGATTACAATATGTTCAAAACTCTGCAACTCGCTTGATCACCCACACGAGAAAGAATGATCACATTACCCCAATCCTCTATCACCTTCATTGGCTTCCGGTTTCCTTGCGCATAAACTACAAGATACTAATCCTCACTTATAAAGCTCTCCATAACCTTGGTCCTGCATATTTATCTGACTTACTTCTGCCTTATATTCCTGCCCGTTCCTTACGATCTTCTAGTGAGTGATTGTTAGTCACTCCTAAGTTTCGTATGGCAACTATGGGAGCTAGATCTTTCAGTGTTGTGGCTCCCAGATTGTGGAATTCTCTTCCCCAAGAAATCCGTCAAGCATCCTCCCTTCTCTCCTTCAAAAACCTCTTAAAAACACATTTTTTCTCTGAATATTACTCCTCAGTTCTCAGTCTGTAAATTGTACCCTGTTAGGGACGTTCATATAAATTCTCTCTGTATCTCTAAGCTAATTTTGTAAGTGGGCTCTGTATAGGTATGTGTTAAATGTTGGTATGTGCATCTCTAATTTACCTTTGTAAGCGACCTCTGTATATTACTTTCAGCTCTTAACATGTGTTCTGTCCTTTGATATTGATGTTTATGTGTATTCCTTAAATCTGACTTGTAAAGTGACCTTGGGTGTTGGAAAGGCGCTATATAAATAAAAGTTATTATTATTATTATAATAAATATAGCTGGAAGTGGCAATCATCAGGATCCAAGCACATTTATTCAGATTTACAGGCTTAAATTGTTATCTTGTGGTATCTTTACTTATGATTGTGATTCTTCTTCTTCTTCACACTAATATTCAACATGACAAAATCATTTGCAAAAATGTAAAACAGCACCACAGACACAAAAAGGTCAGTATATAAAAAGAAAGCTGACTGATAGTTAATGTTCTAGTATTGTGGCTTTGAAGTAACTGTTTTAATAAATGAACATCTGAAATGTTGAATAGAAATAAGAACACCATGCTTATTTATGCAGGTTTATAGCCTGATGCCATCTTGTGGTCTAATATGATATTGCACATTATCTGTATACATAAACGGATTTTAATGTTACTGGAGTGCCCAGTGAAGCAAATGCATAAACACTGGCATGACAAATTAGCATGACATATTCAACATTTTTAAAACATGTATGAATTGATAATACAATTAAAAGGTATTCTTTTAAAATATGATCAGCCCCGATGACACTGGTCATTTTTGCTTTTGTCACACAGGCAAGTTATTTGATTATATCCATAGTCCATTACCATTTTGTAAAACAAGACTGCAGATGAATTTTATTGGTATTTCTCAGCTGTGTTTTCAGATGTTTTATGATGTCTAGTTGTCTTCTGGTGTTTATAAAGATTCACAGATTCTTGTTGCACCCATGTGGTGTAATATTGCACATATTGCCCATATTGTTTATTACAGGGAAAAAAACAGTAAAATTTATTGGACATTTATAAATCTCAAAATGTTTTGGGAAATTCTTCAAGCACAAACTCCACTGTTTTTTGTACCACAATCTTTGTGAAAATAGACCATAAATCCTAGGATTAGTTCAGAAAAATATGTTTTACATAAAATTATTGTAAATGTGAGTGGGCCTGGCATGGATAAATCATTTAAAGGGGATTTTAAGTTTAGTGCACTTTCAGGAATAGAATCTAGCTATTCTAAGAAAATTCAATTATAAGAAAATTTTGATTTGATTTGTTTGTTTTCGTGTGCACCGTCCCCCTGCCGCACCCCAACTGCCCTTAGACCCCCTATACGTGACCATGCCACATCCTTTGTAGATGCCCTCAGAATCCTGTATATGTCCTGTATAAGTTTTGTGCAAATCTATTCACACAATTATGAGTTATACCTGTTTAAGTGATTTAGGCTCCACACTCACCTCTCGATAAGAAAGCCATTTGTAAGGTTGATTAGGGAGACGAGAACCTAAGCACGGTCCATCACCTGAGGAGACAACAAGACACATCTGAGTTATGTCAAATGAAACAAATTACCAACAGTTCTGCTTTATGGTATGGCATGTTTGCATCTCTTAATCTTTATTGACTTAGATAGAAGATAGAAGTGGTTTGACACCCTGTTACCAGCTTTTTAACTGTCACTTCACAAACTGTTACTTGTCACATGCTTGTCACATGCAACAGTAACAAAACAAACAAACATGACATTTGTACACATTACAATAATCAACTGTATGTAAACAGGACAGCATACAATAAAGAGCCCATAAAAAAAATCAAATGTTCTGTATACTCTATAAAGGGGTTCCAGACTCTGTGAAATCTCGAATTTCATTACATTCAAGACTTCCCTAAGCCATAGTGTATGAGAGGGGGGTAAAGGAGATTTCCATTTAAATAATATTAATTGCCTAGCAAGCAGGGTAACAAAAGTGACAAAATCAGCTTCCAAAGAAGAAAGAGGCATTACACCAAACAAAATAAAATGAATAATAATAATAATAATAATAACAATAATAATAAGTTTATTTTATATAGTGCCTTTCTGCAAACTCAATGTCACTTTACAATATGAAAATAGATAAACATGACAGCAGACAAAGAACAAAGGAAATAAACAAAAAATCCACGGCAATGCTCAGATCAAACAGTCAGAGATCAGAAAAACAAGAAAGAAAAAGATGTGTTTTAAGGTGGGTTTTGAAATCCTGTAATGAAGAAAGATCACGTATGTTTTTGGGAAGAGAAGTCCAGAGTGTGGGGGCAGAGATACAAAACGCTCGTCCACCAAACAATGCTAACCTGTGGCGTGGAATTAACAGTAGACCAGTATCTGAAGAGTGTAATGTGCGAACTGGGGAGTAAGTATGAATGAGATCAGAAATGTATGGGGGGGCGAGACCATGAAGTGCTTTGAAGGTGATAAGGAGAATCTTGTATTGAATACGGAAGCGAATGGGTAGCCAATGAAGTCTGTGTAGGACGGGAGTAATATGAGAGGATTTCTTAGAAAAAGTGAGAACCCTAGCTGCAGAGTTCTGGATATATTGGAGCTTATTTAATGTTGTGTTTGGTAGACCATAGAAAAGAGAATTACAGTAGTCTAGTCGAGAAGTGATGAAGGCATGACCCAGTGTCTCAGCATCATTGATATTTAAGAAGGGACGTAAACGAGCAGAAAGAAGGCAGATTTGGTGAGTGAAGAAATGTGAGGCAGGAAGGAGAGAGAGGAGTCAAAGATTATACCCAGGTTTTTAACGGTGGTGGAAGGTCGAACCAAAATCCCAGCAATGTTAACATTATCAGCACAGAAAGGAGCAACATTTTTTGGTGAACCAACAAGTAGCAGATCTATTTTATCAGTGTTGAGTTTGAGAAAGTTACTGGTCATCCAAGCATTTATATCATTAATACAAGCTGTTATGGAGTTGGTGGGAAAAGGAGAGTTGTGTTGAGAACTTATATAGAGCTGGGTGTCGTCTACATAGCAATGGAAGTTAAAGCCGTGATGATGAATAATGTTATCTAAAGGGAGCATATAGATGATGAAGAGTAAAGGCCCAAGAACAGAACCCTGAGGAACACTGTGGGGACAGGAGCAGTAGAGGACTTAGCCTGGCAGACAGAGATGTAATGCTGGCGGTCAGACAGGTAAGAAGTGAACCAAGATAGGGCAGTTCCAGAAATACCAAGAGCAGAGAGTCGTGAGATTAGAATACTGTGAGAGATAGTGTCAAAAGCAGAGGAAAGATCTAACAGAATTAAAATGCTAATGGAGCCAGAGTCAGTGGCCGTAAGAAGGTCATTGACAACCTTAAGAAGAGCTGTCTCAGTGCTGTGAAGAGTGCGAAAACCGGACTGGAGGTCCGTTCATAGAGGTTATGAGATGACAGATATGACTGAAGTTGAGCAGCAACAACTTTTTCAAGTAGCTTTGAGAGAAGCAGAAGATTTGAAATTGGTCTGTAATTGGCCATATCAGAGGGGTCAAGGAGGGGTTTCTTTAACACTGGTGTGACAGCTGCAGTTTTTAATTAGAGAGGAACAACACCAGTGCTGAGAAGGTGAGAAATGAGAAGTGAAATAGGCCGCGAAATAACAGGTGCAGTGTTTTTGAGTAGAGCAGTAGGAGCAGGATCAAGATGACAGAAAGATGGATTAGATTTTTTGAGTAGCTCAGAGATATAAGCAGGGGTTGGAGGGTCAAAATCAGTAAAAGTAACAGGTGCAAAATCAAAGGGGAAGTCATGTGAGTGAATAGGGGAGTTCATTGTTGGAAAGAGATTATAGATGCTATTGATTTTATTTTGGAAGAAGTGCAAGAATGACTCACAAAGGTCTACTGAGTTATTCATGACAGGTGCAGGAGGGTTGGTGAGTTATTGACTACAGAAAACAGTGTTTTAGGACGGGAGGATTCATTGGTAATGAGGGCAGAATAGTAACTGGAGCATGCAGTATTTAAAGCAGATTTATATCGTTGGATATGGTCCTTGTAAGCAATAAGATGCACGTTCAAGCCAGTTTTCCTGTAGAGGTGTTCAAGGCGACGACCATAATCATGGCATTTGGCTCAATGGGTTTCTCTATTATATCTTTTAATGATTTAAACATTTCTGAGTGTAAGTACATGGACAAGCATGAACAAAAATTACGCACAAGATTCCCTGGAGCTTGGCAACACCTGTCACTTGTAGCGTTTTTATTCTTATAGATATTAGAGAGTCTGACATTGGTGAAGTGAAACCAACGAACTATTTTACATTGCACCATACCATGCTTAGCACATTGTCGTGTCAGTGCTGGATTTGGCACCAAAATCCAATTCCCAGAACACCTTGCAGCCTATAAACATGGCTGCCACAGACTACGTTTCCCAGCACCCACCAGCACTCTGATATTCGTAGTCACCTGATTACTGATTGCACACAGATGGACTCAATCACCCACACACTATAATAAGCACACATTATATAAGTGCAGTCATTCACCGTGAAGTAATACACACTCTATATTTGCTTGACTTACCAAGCCTTTGCTCACCGCTCACATTATTCTGGTTTTGACTTTGTTTGTTCCTGGTTTTCAAGGGTTTGGCTTTGTCTACTCCATGTTGTTTGTTGATTGCCTGATCACTGCCTGTTTTTGACTTTGTTCTTGCCTAGCATTTTGGATTGTCTGCTGAACTTCAATAAAACTCACCTGTACCTGCAACAGTCTCTGTCACATATATATCAGCTTTATGAATCCTCTCCAGTACACCATCCCAAAGTACTTCTTGTATCTCCTAACCCAATTCTGCTTCCCGAAGTAATTTTATAATTTTAAGAGAATGAGTATACTTGCATACCAAAGCACTGTCAAAATTGATTCCATATTCTCAAAGTTGTTATATATTATTATTATTATTATTATTATTATAAATATATTATACTATTACATTTTTTGTATAAGCAGACAAAAGGGTTTTAATAGAGGAATTTACCAAGGCAATAAGATATGCCAGTCTAGAAGATACAGCTTCCACATCTAACCAAGCCAGGAATACTGAATTGGGACAATAATGTAGCAAATAGTGTATAATCCTAAGATTGGCTGTAAAATCTAAAATTGGGCAAAGCCATTTCTCCCATGGTAATAGCTGTCTTCATAGTCTCAGTGTTTTTTTATTCCAAATATATTCTAGAATGAGAGAGTAAAGTTCTAAAAACAAAAAAAAAAACAAAAAAGGTCTTGGGTAAAAAGATTGACACATATTCAAACAAGTCTGGCGAAAGATCAAGTATCACTATCATTTACTTGAAAGACATAATAGAAAAAAAATTGCTTATATCAAATGTGCTTTCAAACATACCTTGTTCTCCTGTAAAGTGATTAACCGTACTTACCATTCCACTACCCATATATTTTTTATATATTCTGATCTACAAAATGATAAAGTTGAAACAGTCAAAATACTGTGCACACCAGTTATATGCAGTCCCCTCTGGAATGCCTCATACAAGGTTTTGGTGTCTTCATAGTAGCGTGTGAACAGCTTGGGATCGTCAACCAACATTGATCTATGGCCACCACCCTAAAAAAGAAACAAATTTGTACAAAATGCATTAAAAAAATTTACCTTTTGTTAATGAATGAATGACTGAAAAAGATTTTGGACAGTATACACTCAAAAAATAATACACTCAAAATGGACGAGATCAGAGGAGACAGCATCTTAATCTGAGACAATAGATCAGATTACTGTAGAATACTTACAATCTCTGAATTTTATATGGCACATTGATTAATTCCATTCAATATTATTTGTACAGCAGTTTTGATAAAAGACATTGTCATCAGCTTTACAAAACTTTGGGTGTATATTTATAATGTAGATCCTTAATAACAGTAATAACAGTAGCAAGGAAAAACTCCCTGAGATGACATGAGGAAAAAATAGTGGGAACAGCATTGAAACATCCCAGTTTACCATCTATGCCCAAGAACCCACTAGATCTTCACGTTTACCTAAGAGAAATGCTATCTAACAAAATCCCTAACTTAAAAAGTAAATTTTTCCTCTAGACTTAGCGATTGAGACTGTCTGATTCCCAAACAATTATTGGAAGACTATTCCATAACTGGGGTCTTTGTAGGAAAAAAGACTGTGCCCCTGTTGTAGCTTTCATTATTCTAGGTACTAATAAAGAACCTGTATCTTTTGAGTAAAGCAGACATGGTGGATCATAATAGAGAAATGGTGGACCATAATAGAGAAAATGGCTCAGGTACTGTGGGTCTTTATAGTTTATTAGCAGTATTTTATAATCAATTCAAAATTTTACTGGGAGCTAATGTTGATTATGATGACATTTGGACTAATTTGGACACTGGCTGCTGCATTTTGGACTAACTCGAGTTTATTTATGGACTTACTAGAACATCCAGGCAGTAAGTGTTACAATAGTCCAATCTAGCGGTAACAACATTTACAGCATTTCGCAGACACACTTATCCAGAGTGACTTACATTTATCTCATTTATACAACTGAGCTATTGAGAGTTTAAGGGCCTTGCTCAAGGGCAAAACAGTGGCAGATTAGTGGTGCTGGGATTTGAACTAACAACCTTCCAATCAGGAATCCACTGGCTTAACCACTGAGCAACCACTACCATAACAAAATCATGAAATAGGTTTTTTCTGCAGCATTTAGTGAGTGACAATATATCTTAGCATAGCAATGTTTCTGAGGTTAAAAAAAGGCTATCCTAATAATATTATCTACATGAGGTACAAATGAGAGACTGGAGTCAATAATTACACCAAGGTCTTTTACTGCTACACATTAACTAACTGAATGGCTATCCAGAGATTGCCAGAGAATGGCCATTTAAGATTACTACTTAATCGGAAATCTAGCTGCCTGTAACCCTAGTAGAAGTACTTCTGTAAGTATTCAGACACTTTTGTTTTTGTTATTTAATGTACTTCCAGTGCAAATATCTACTTTAAATTTAAACACATAATGTTTTTTGAGTTTGTACTTATAAATATGAACAAAAAATGGTCATAAGCATAAACAAATATATGTTTAAAAAACAAAATTGACAGGGAAAAAAGTATTCAGACACCACAAATTACCAACATTAATACTTTGTTGCAAAGCCATTGTTGGCAATTACAACTTGTCTATCTTAAGAAGTAATTAACATTTAGCATCATTGTGGTTCAATTCTGGCCCATTCCTCTTGGCAAATCACCAAGGTTACGAGGGTCTCCCTGACAGACTCGCAATTTTAAAATTCTCCAACAATTTTTAATGGAATCAAGTAAGGAGATTGGCTAGGCCATGCAAGGCCTTCTTGAGTTATTTTGGCAGTATGTTTGGGGTTGTTGTATTGTTGAAGGGTGCATCTTCTACCCAGTTTCAGTCTCTTGATAGTACATGAACTGGTACATCACTCTATTCATGTTTCCTTTGATGACGTTTTGGCAGTGGGGGCATGGTAATGCATGATGATTCTCACCTGTGTCTTGTTACTGCTAGTCTACTTATTTGTGTCTCTTTGTGCCTTCAGTGACTCCTGTAACCGTCGAGAGAGAGTGTTATATAGCTGGTGGAACTTGCGAAACATACACGCACACACCCATACACACGTAAAGAACTGGAACTGGAACTTGAACTTGACGGAGCGAAAGCTGTGAATCCGTGACGGAACTGTTTCCTATTAAGTTGTCCTGTTTTTTGTTGAGTTTTTGAAAGTGCACTGAAAAGCATGGACTGAATAAACACAAACCCAGAGCTCAGCTAAAATTCCCCCTGCCTCCTGAGTCTTCCTCCACACCCTCACACACTGGGTTCTACAGTGGAATGGAATCTTAATCACTCGGCAAGATCATCAAGTCCCTTGCCCTCCTCCACCAATCCAGCTGCACTTTGAAACCCTTGTGCATGAGCAGGCCGAGAGCTGGAGGGCACTCCAGAAGCTGCTGCAGTCCACCACATCTAACAGCTGTTTCCCCTGCCACTGTGCCACATGACACTCACCAAGATGGCCTCCAAGGCATGGAATTCAAGCATGCGGCAGCTGCGTGGGAATGGCTGGAGGAGGAATGGGCTCTGTGACTCCTCCCCTTGCTATCGGGAGAAGCACAGCTTGCTGCCTGGCAGCTGCCACCATGGACACAGCTAGAGTATTCCAATATCAAAAGGGTGGTCCTGCAGCGCATTGGCCGGACACCTGAGAAGCACCACCGATGCTTCTGGTCACTGCAGCTCCCCGTGGTTGGTCGCCCCTTCACCTACATGCACTAGCTGAGGGACTCCTGTCACCAGTGGTTGATGGCAGAGGACTGGGACATGGAACAGATCATTGAGCTGGGGGTACTGGAGCAATTCATTGCTTGACTCCCGACAGGAACTCCGGAGTGGGTGCAACAGAGGTGCCGGGGCCCCAAAACCAGCACCCTGGACCCAGTTCCCACCTAGCTTTTCCTCCTCTGCATCTCTAATATCTCCCCATGCTCCGTTTCTCACACTGTTTCCAGGTGATCCAGATCCTTGTCGCACCTCAGGTCTCCCCTGATCGAGAACGTACCACATACCAGTTAGTATACAAGGGAGTACACATCAGGCCTTGATGGACTTGCAGTGTAATCAGACCTCAGTCTACCAAAGCCTGATTCATTGCAAGGCTTTGGGAAGTGCATTGGGATATTCAGGAATATCTGCTGGTGCCCATACTGATAAATTTTCATGGTCAAAATCATAGAGTAGAGGTGGCAGTTAGTCTTCGCCTCACCCATCCACTCTTCCATGTGGCTCATCATAATCCCATGGCTGGGCATTTGAGGCAGGATACTTCCACTTGGGCCATGGGCAGGTGTGTCAAGACTCAAGACCAAAAAGGGGGTGAAGAAGTTCCTGGGACTGGCTGGCTATTAACGTTTGTACCTAATTTTTCAGACATCACCAGCGTGCTGACTGACCTCACTAAAAGGGAAGCGCTAGATCCGGTCCAGTGGACGGAACCGCACAAGCTGACTTTCTGCCAGGTAAAAGCAGTTTTGTGTGGGGGCCCACTGTTGCATTCTACTGACTTTTCCCTTGCTTATGTCCTGCAGACTGTCTCATTGGACAGAGGGCTGGGGCCGTTTTGTCCCAGGTGGTGGAGGGGGAGGAGCACCCTGTGTTGTACATCAGCCACCAGCTTTCAGTAAGGGAGACCAAGTACAGCACGATCAAGAAGGGGACAAGCACCAAGCGAGACAAGCACCTACACATGCACACACACCCACACACACACAGGGGAGCATGAGCTTGAACTTGATGGAGTGAAAGCTGCGAATCCAGGATGGACCCGTTTATGTTGAGTTGTCCTGTTCTTTTATGTTTTTGAAAGTGCAGAATGAATAAATGTGAGTCCAGAGCTCATTATTCCTGTTGAAGTAAATTTATACATTAATGATTTCATGCACCTCTGCATCCCTGGAGGATTAGTGGTTAGGCCACGGTGCTCTCAATACTGTGGCCTGGGTTCATTTCCCAGTCAGGGAAACAAACCTAGCCACTGGGGTTGCACTCCCAGTCCCGGTCCCAAGCCTGGATAAAATTGGGTTTTGTCAGGAAGGGCATCTGGTGTTAAAAAAAAAATGTGCCAAATCAAACATGCAGACTAATGACCCACTGTGGTGACCCCTAACGGGAGCAGCTGGAAGAAGAACAACAACAATTCCATACATCTATAGAAGCATTGAAAACACAGGAGAACATGGCATTAAACCTATTCTTATAAAATCACTGACAGGTGAAGTGAACACAGTGGCACCTGTCAGGGGGTGGGATATATTAGGCAGCAAATGACTTAAGGCTAAAGCAGCGATTTTGACAAGGGTTAAATTGTGTTGGCTAGACAACTGGGTCAGAGCATCTCCAAAACGGCAAGTCTTATATGGTGTTCCCAGTATGCAGTTGTTAGTACCTACAAAAAGTGGCCCAAAGAAGGACAACCGTTGAACCGGCAACAGGGTCATGGGTGCGCATTGAAGCACATGGGGAGCAAAGGCTAGCCCATCTGGTCCAATCCCACAGAAGAGCTACTGTAGCACAAATTGCTGAAAAAGTTCATGCTGGTTATGATCGAAAGGTGTCAGAACACAGTGCATCACAGCTTGCTGTATATGGGGCTGCGTAGCAGCAGATCGGTCAGAATGCCCATGCTGACCCCTGCCACCGCTGAAAGTGCATACAATGGGCATGTGAGCATCAGAACTGTACCATGGCGCAATGGAAGAAGGTCGCCTGGTCTGGTGAATCACATTTTCTTATTTTCTTTTATATCATGTGGACGGCCGGGTGCGTGTGCGTCGCTTACCTGGGGAAGAGATGGCACCAGGCCACCACTATGTCCTCTTTCATATACATACATACATACATACATCCATGACAGGTAATGAGTTAAATCTTTATTTTGTATTTATTTTAGTACTGCTTTGCTAACTAGTGAGCAAGCTAGATACTGTAAATCGAAACAATGGAATGTGTATTTACATTGCTGTCGAATATTATTTTTACGTATTGATTCCACTGTTTTATTACAGATAGTCTTGTGGATGATGAGAAGGCGGACATCTGCAGTGAGGGCATATCCACACTCACTTCATTGGTGGTATGCCATAATATATGTATATTATATATATATATATGTGTGTGTGTGTGTGTGTGTATATATATATATATATATATATATATATATATATATATATATATAGATAGTGAGTGAAGTGACTTGTGGCCAAGTATGGTGACCCATACTCAGAATTTGTGCCCTGCATTTAACCCATCCAAGTGCACACACAGTAGTGAACACACGCCTGGAGCAGTGGGCCTGCCTTTTTTTTTTTTTTTTTTTTTTTTTTTGCTGTGGTGCCCAGGGAGCAGTTGGGGGTTCGGTGCCTTGCTCTCACCTCAGTCGTGGTATTGAGGATGGGAGAGAGCGCTGGTCATTCACTCCCCCCACCTACAATCCCTGCCGGACCCAAGACTCGAACCCACAACCTTCAGGTTCACCTTCAGGTTGCAAGTCCGACTCTTTATCCATTAGGCCACAATAGATAGATAGATAGATAGATAGATAGATAGATAGATAGATAGATAGATAGATAGATAGATAGATAGATAGATAGATAGATAGATTTATTTTTCCCTCTCAGTTTTGTTTATGAATACATACTTTTTTGTTCGTATTAGATACTGTAAATCAACACAATAGAATGTGTATTCACATTGTTGTTGAATATTATTTTTACGTCTTGATTGAGAATTCCACTGTTTTATTTAACAGATTTGTGGATGATGAGAAGGCGGACGGTCTGCAGTGAAGGCATATCCACACTCACTTCATTGGTGGTATGCCATACACCATTGTTGAATTCACTCCTGCCCAATTCATCAATTTTAGAGTCTTAAGGGAGTCTTTTGATTACGTATGTGACTGTCTGAGGCATGAACTGGAATGAAAAAACACAAATTATCTTTTGTGTGTGCCCCCTTTTGTGTGTTTTTGGGGTAGGCATAACCACAATATTTAACTGTGTGCAGGACTTCTGTAAAGCAGTACTTAAAGTGCTGCTGGGATTACACATACAATTCCCTGATTCTGCTAAGCTTTGAATCCCACTTCCTTTTTTTGGTCCTTCCCAGACACTTTCTTTGTTGGAATGAGGAAGAGGATGACTAAGCTTTATTCAGGTCCTCATTAGCTTAGACTGAACAGTCTGTATGCCAAAAAAAAGCAATTACAACTCAGCAATCCCAAAACACTTATGTGTACATTTATTGCTATCTTCAATAAAGAGCACTTTTAATTCACGTTTAAGTCTCTGGGTGTCTATGTTCAGCCCAACTGCCATCTCGCGTTGCTACAGTGGTGGAGAATGTGGGCGATGTTCCAGGAGGTGGGCTTCCAAAGGAGAACTGCCTCGGGGTTCATTGCTTGACTTAGTTGCATATTCCACGATGACCGAGATGTATTCATGGCCCCGGGCAGACTTCGGCAGCAGCCCAATGAGATCCATGCCTACTGGCACTGGGGCCATTGCTGGCAGAAAGTGCGGACCTCCGCATCCATTCCTGGCCACAGGAAGCGGTCTCTCAGCTTTTCCAATGTGTTGCGTGCCCCCAGGTGCCTCCCAATGGGCGTAAGTCAGCCAGGTGCAGGAAGGCCTGGGTACAGCTGTGGGGGACCATGAGCAGTTTGCAGGGCTGGCCCATTCACTCCGTCTTGTAGTAGAGGAGGCCCCCACGTACCAAGAAGTAGGAGGCTGGAAGTCACTGCTTAGGGTGCTGGTGGACATCTTCTCCTCAACCTCCGGCCTGACACAACTGGTCTACCATGACATCAAGACCTCACTGGCTGTCGTGGTCTGCCAGCGGCCCTATCGTGTCCCTGAGGCCCAACGTCGGGCGATCGAGGAGGAGGTTAGCTGGATGCTCTGAGACAGCATCATTGAGGAGTCCATCAGTGTGCTCTATTTTTTCTTTAGATGGAGACATCATCGCTGACGAGTAACCACTGCCCGTGCTTGCTGATCTCCGCCAAAACTGAGAGCGTCTGCCGCGCCATCCCCACTGTCTCTGGGAAGCACTGCTGCTGCCAGTTCGCCATGCACATCCACAAGACAACACTGACCTCACTGCACAGCACAAGCCACGCCCACTTTCACCCCCACACTTCCCCGGCAGTGCTATCTTCAATAAAGAGCACTTTTAATTCACATTTAAGTCTCTGGGTGTCTGTGTTCAACCCATCCGTGATCTCGCATTGCTACAGCATTTATATCCTAACCAAAGTAAACCATTGTTTGTGGCTAAGCTGCTAGCTACAAACAAAGTTTGTAACACATCAACCTAGTGGGTAGCGGGCCAAAATAATATTTATGTGCACAACATTGTTCATAAATAATGTTAGAAGTGTGAAAGGAAAACTAAAAGACAATAATAATTTTGCAAAAGTTATAACTTACCAAGGTTAGCAACAGACACCACCAACTCTGCGTTCGTTTGCAGCATGACCACTGTTGCTGAATTCAATGCGCTGGTTAACTGACTGGCTGGTCGGTGTCTAAGTCCAAAACATCATAGGGCACAGTTTTATTGCTTCGTCCACTGCCGCTTTTGACAAGCTTACTGTACCTCAAAGACCGATGATAACTGTAGCTGATCAGACTGACATGTTTGTGATCTCACACTAAGGACAGAGTGAACCAGTGAGGGCTTAGTCACATCAAATCTATAAAACCCTACAAAGATGTGCAAACTTTGCCAACCCACTGCAGTGCAAATGCCCTAAATTCCCTGAAACAAGGCCCAGGATGTGGCCTTTCTCCATCTGGAACATAAGCATGTAGCAGGCTGTAGCTCTCTGTGGGAATTAGTCAAGACACTATCCACAATCCAGTTCCAAAGGTGCTGTTTCATGACTAGTTTACCCCAGTGAGCTACAGCCCATGACACCAACAGCTGATCAGATTTCCTGATTCCTGCTGTCCTGTTAAAATAAGACCACAGTGCCTGGATTGGGCAGAGTGTGTTTAACCACGCCTGCTTTTTGGAAGTGAAGGAAGGAGGATTAAAAAGCAGGAAAAAAATTGTTAACGTTAATAAGGTTATAAGGTTATAATAACGTTATACACCAATCAGCCATAACATTATGACCACCTGCCTAATATTGTGTTGGTCCCCCTTTTGCTGGCAAAACAGCCCTGACCCGTCGAGGCATGGACTCCGCTAGATCCCTGAAAGTGTGCTGTGGTATCTGGCACAAATACATTAACAGCAGATCCTTTAAGTCCTGTAAGTTGCGAGGTCTTTGTCATGTTCATTGAACCATTCCTGAGCAATTTTTACAGTGTGGCAGGGCACATTATCCTGCCGAAAGAGGTCACTTCCATTAGGGAATATCGTTGCCATTGCCAAAACATTGTTGCACACCTACCTGGTCTGCAACAATGTTTAGATAGGTGGTATGTGTCAAAATAGCATCCACATGAATGCCAGGACCCAAAGTTTCCCAGCAGAACATTGTCCAGATCATCACACTGCCTCCGCCAGCTTGCGTTCTTCCAAAAGTGCATGCTGGTGCCATCTTCTTCCATTGCTCCGTGGTCCAGTTCTGATGGTCACCTGTCCATTGTAGGCACTTTTGGCAGTGGACAGAGGTCAGCATGGGCACTCTGACAGGTCTGACAGGTTTCTATCATAGCCAGCTTTAACTTTTCAGCAATTTGTGCTACAAAAGCTCTTCTGTGGGATCAGACCAGACGGACTAACCTTCACTCTCCATGTGCATCAGTGAGCCTTGGGTGCCCATGACCCTGTCGCTAGTTCACCAGTTGTCCTTCCTTGGACCACTTTTGGTAGGTACTAACTACTGCATACCGGGAACACCCCACAAGGCCTGCCGTTTTAAAGATGCTCTGACCCAGTCATCTAGCCATCAATTTGGGTCAAAGTCTCTCTAATCCTTATGCTTGCCCATTTTTCCTGTTTCCAACACATCAACTTCGAGAACCGACTGGTCACTTGCTGCCTAATATATCTCAACCCTTGTCAGGTGCTATTTTAACGAGATAATCAATATTAATCACTTCACCTGTCAGTGGTCATAATGTTATGGCTGATTGGTGTGTGTGTGTGTGTGTGTATATATATATATATATATATATATATATATATATATATATATATATATATATATCCCTGAATGCTAAATGACCCAAACCTAATAAATAAAATAAATACCCCGCATAACCCCTCTGACTGGTAATTGATGTAAATACCAAAATTAAATATATGTGTGACCTCTAATTGCCCCAAACCAAATATAAATATTCCCCTGTCTGCAACACTGCCCCAAACACAAATATGAAACATACCTGGTTGCTAATTTCCCCAAAATTTAAATATAAATACCCCATGATCTCTAACTGCCCCAAACCCAAATATAAATAACTTCCTGCTAATTTCCCCTAAACCAACATTTAATACACCAGGGAAGTCTAATTGCCCCAAACCCCCTGACTGCTAATTGCCCCAAAAGCCTAAAATAATTAGCCTAGCTTTTACTATTTACCACTTAGATTGTTTGATATAAAAAATTTACTTTTGAAAAATAATCCTAGGATTTTTGTCCTACGTTCACAGAGTTGGTGTCAAATGGATGCTGATCAACAGCTGTAAATTATGACTATTTGCATGGACTAGCTCCTGAAAAAGTATGCCGAGTTTTGGGGGAGGTCATCAGTAGGGGGTGGAGTTAGGTTCAAGAAACTGTTTCTCAGGAACCGTAAGTCTGATTAAGCTGAAACTCCATCTTTATGTTTATCTGTAATAGTCTTGTTTAGGATAAATAGGTTTCTTTAAAAAAATCATGTAATACTGAGAGTGTATAAGAGCATATGAGAGCCTTTTCAACTCAGCTATTGCCTTTTAACAGCCTCCAGTTCTTCCCCTTTGGCCAACATTAAAGATTTTATTCACAATACACTCACAGTTTCTGCAGGAAGTGCAGAAATCTCCTCTGAGATAAAACTTCCATATCCACATGGGGATGAGCAAGTTTCCAAGTTGTTTTTCATACAAAACAGATGTTTTTGCCACATATGGTCATATGGTGTTTTACATGAATTTGGGATTTGAATATACATTCCTTAACTGGATCATTTATGCTTATTTATTCAGCAGCACCCAACATTAGGTGATAAAGGAGCTGACAGCAGCACAACTGCTCATTCATTTATTTCTAATTGTGAGTAGCAGTGGTCAAAAAGTGAAGAGGGAGTATCTGCTTGCAAAATCACAGAGGTGTCCCATCTGGATGGGACTAAAATGATCAGAAGACTGCAGAGTGGTGTATGTTAAATAGTAGGTAATTTGATCTACAATTTTCTCAGGGGAAGAGGGAGAAACACTGACATGGCCAATCCAACTGGAAATAAAATCACCTAGTAGTACCAGGAAATTTTGGATTTACCTAAGTCCCTATGTTAATTAATCCTGTACAAATAAGATTTTAGAATCAAGTATAAATACCTCAACTTCTTCAGACTGGTGGTGAAGGTCACATGGGGGCATAAGGGCACGTGGGCGTGTTGCCAGCCAGAAGGCAAACATGGCAGTCAGAGCACCAAGCCCAAACAGCACAGTGGTGGGTGTTGAACAGATCCGATGAAACAGCTTCTCCAATTCAGATAGCCACAGGCTAAGCACCAGCTCCTGAACCTGCATCCTCTCAATCAGTGTTGTGCTCAGCTCTGAGAAGAGAGGGAAAAAAGAGAAGCAGAAAATACTTTGAAATAGGCCTACAGGAGCTAGACATACATTTCCTTCTGGCTGTATTAACCTAGCACATTATGCTATGTGGAATGGAGGGCTGTCCCTTTGGCCCCATTCAGACTTGGTATTAACTTCTGTCATGGGTGATCGGATCACAAGTGGCTAGCGAAAATATAATAAAAAATTACAGGTCCGAATGGGAACAGCAATGTGACTGATACATCCCAGACATTACCAATACCAGGTTAGCAGTTTTCCTGAGAAATCAGACAGCTACTGTATTTGAACTGTCTAGGCCATACTATCACTACCTTCATCTACCCTCCACTGTTGTCTTCGTTCCAAACAGTGGTGGTAGGTGGGCTCTGGAATGGCCACTCTCCCATCCAGAAAGCTGACTTCATCTGTGAGACCTGGATCACTACAGATAATCATTCCATGATGTTAATGTTACCTCTTTAATCAATCTTTAAACTATTTTTAATCCCTCTCCCTCCTGGTCCCCAAATAAACTTCACTGAAAAACTAGACATCCTCTTTAGTCTCCTTCCTGCTGACAGTGCCCCTCTCACTGTCCTTGGAGACTTCAACCTCCTCTCTGAAAAGCTCCAGTCCTCTTGCCCTCTCTCTCTTTTGAACTCTTTCCCTGACATTCAACAGCTGCCCTCAACAGAGGAAATGTTGTGAACTTGGTCTTTGGCCATCCCTCCCCAACTGTAGACATCAGTGTTAACCAGCGACCACATTTCAGATCATTACTATGTATCCTTTATTTTGACCCTCCCTATTCTTACACTACATATGAAGCATTCCCCTCCTCTTTCCTTAGTACATTTTTCTTCTCTTCTACAGAAGAGATCCTGCAAATTATATAGTCTAGCAAACCACTTGTCCACTGGAACACACACATGGGTGCTGCAGTGAGTGGCAGCACAGCACAGCAGCTCTCTCACCTTTTCTTACTTTGACTATTTTTCTTTATTTTTATTACTATATTTTATTGCTTTAGCACTGCTAAAATAGATTGTATTTTGTTGTATTTATTGTGTAAGTAGGATTAACAGTTTAGTTTTTTAGTAATGTGCAACACAAAGGACACCGTGACCACCAAACAACAATGCACCAGTCTACTCATGTGAGGAGCTCCTCCAGTACTGGAATCGAACAGTTGCATGTCTGAAGGAGATCCCGGTGGAATTAAGGGTATGGAGGCGAGGAACTCGAGCTGGGAAGATAGTGAGGAATGAGAAGATGGAGAGGAGGTGGAGATATAACCCTTGTCTTCCCTCTGTTGTTATGGGGAATGTACACTTGCTGACTAACAAGATGGACAAACTCTCGGATCTGGTTAGCGGTCAGTGCGAGTACTGGGAGTGCAGCATTTTATGTCTGATGGGAAAATATCTGATTGTTCAGAGGAACTAGCCAGCTTCTCACTAGTTCAGGCGGACAGGAAGAAACAGAGCGGTAAGAAGTTGGGTGGAGGATTTGCTGTCTTTGTTAACTCCAAATGGTGTAACCTGGGGCATGTTACTATGAAGACAACAATTTGCACACTTGATGTTGAGCTGCTGGCCATTGAGTTGAGGTCATATGATCTGCCCCAGGAGTTTTGAGCCCCCATTGCTGTTATTGTTTACAGTCCACTGTAGCAGTGGTAGCGCATCCTGTATCCTGCATGTCAGGATTGTTGCAGATCTGCAGACACGGCATCCCAGTGCACTTCGCATAATAAATGGAGATTTTAATCATGTTAAAATCTCACAGATCATTGACGAACTTTACCCAGTATGTAACCTGCAACACTAGAGGGGATAAGACGTTGGACTTACTGTATGCCAATGTTAAGGAGGCGTACAACACCTGCAGAACAAGGAGGCGTACAGCCCTGCAGAACAGGAAGAAGAGAGTCTTCATGGCAGGGGACACTGAAGATGCCAAGAAGGGAATACAGAAGGAACTGAGGAGGGAGCTGAGGAGAATTAAGGACTGCTATAAGAACAGGATTGAGGGGAAGCTGCAACAGACCAATCTGAGAGAGGTGTGGGGAGGTGTGACGAGCATTACTGGCATGAAAGATGTCCAAGATGGCACCCACCGTAGCAGACGTCTCTGTGTACTCCTCCTGCAGCCGTTGTTATTTGTCATTTATTTTTGTTTGTTTACTTATTTTTAACAGCTTGAAAGCACACATTGTGTCTGCACTGAATACATATGACAGGGAAACTTTATTGGAAATTGGAAAACAGACATTTGAGCCCACTTTCAGTCTGTCCGATCTGGATTATCTCCTGCGACCAAGCGCAAACCAGCAAGGCTCAACAACAATGGAATCGAGTCATCAGCGCAGCCAGGGGAAAGAGCAATCCAAGCAGCGACGAGGCAAGAGAGGAGGGCTACATGCTAGGCTAAAGGCTAGAACAAACCCACCGCCTCTCCCTACCCTACTGCTAGCGAACGTCCGATCCCTCGAAAACAAAATGGATGAACTCAGAACCAGTATCACATCACAACGTGAAATTAGAGGCTGCTGTGCGCTCATTTTCACAGAAACCTGGCTATCGGACAACATACCAGACTCAGCGGTTCAGCTACAGACGGTGAAGTCCAGAAAAAATAAAGGTGGAGGGACGTGTGTTTACATTAATAACCGGTGGTGCTCGGACGTGCAGGCGGTCAGAAAACACTGTTCGAGTGATTTGGAATGTTTAGTATTGAAATGCAGGCCCTATTATCTGGCAAGGGAGTTTTCCACTGTATTTCTCCTGGCTGTTTACATCCCGCCACATGCAAACTCCGCAGCAGCGCTCAGGATTCTGCATGACACCATCAACACACAAGAAGCCCACATCCAGATGCTGTGTTTATCATCGCAGGTGACTTTAACCACTGTAATTTACGGAATGTACTTTCTACATATAACCAACATGTTAATTTCCCTACAAGGGAGGAAATCATTTTGGACCAGGTGTACAGTAACGTGAAGGGCGCTTACAGGGCTGCACCCCGCCCCCCACTTCGGACAGTCTGATCACATCTCATTGTTCCTCTACCCTGCATACAGACAGCTCCTCAAGCAATCCGCCCCAGTGAGTAAAACTGTAAAAGTGTGGTCTGAAGAATCTGATGAGGTGCTTCAGGACTGCTTTGACTGCACTGATTGGGAGGTGTTTAAGAATGCTGCTATGCGTGAGGACTGTACTGTTGACCTGGATGATTACACATCAGCTGTAACCAGCTACATTAGCACCTGCGTCAACAACACTGTGCCCTCCAAACAGATCCGGACATACCCCAATCAAAAGCCATCGATAAACTGTGACATTCGATCCATGCTGCGTGCCCGCTCTACTGCATTTGTCTCAGGTAATGCCAGTGACTACAAGAAGGCCAGGTATGATCTTCGAAGAGCCATTAGAGCTGTAAAGAAGGAATACAGACTGAGACTGGAGCATGTGGCAGGGATTACAAAATATCACAGACAATTGGGGCAGAAGCAGGTGTGAGATCATTGACAACAACCACATCACACCTGTCGAATTCAACAAATTCTTTGCACGTTTCGAGGTTCTCAACAACAAACCACTGGGTATTAAACTGACTAGTGGGAGCACATAGAACCCACCATTCACGGTGTCATCTGCAGCTGTAGCAAAGACTCTTGGGAAAATAAACCCACAGAAATCAGCCGGCCCAGATAACATCCCTGGACGGGTACTCAGAACCTGCTCATCGGTGCTAGCTAATGTCTTCAATATGCTGATATATTCAAAATGTCCCTCGCACAAGCTTCAATTCCCTCCTGCTTAAAGAGGACCACTATCCTACCGCTGCCAAAAAACAATAAAGCATCCTGTCTCAATGTCTATCGACCCGTTGCACTAACTCTAATAGTGATGAAGTGCTTTGAGAGAATTGTCATGAGTTACATCCAGATCATCACTGCAGACACTCTGGATCCTCTTCAGTTCCCATACAGACCAAACATATCCACAGAGGATGCTGTCAGCACAACTATACACACTGCCCTTACCCACCTGGAGAACAAGGACAGCTATGTTCTTATGCTGTTTATTGATTATAGCTCAGCATTCAACACAGTGATACCATCATAGTTCACCAACAAGCTCTACAATCTTGGGGTGCCTCCCACCCTCTGCAGCTGGGTTCTGGACTTTCTTACAGGTAGAATTGGGAACCACACTTCCAGGTCAATAACCATAAACACTGGAACTCCACAGGGCTGCGTGCTGAGCCCCATGCTCTACTCTTCACCCACAACTGTGTGGCCTCCCAACACAATACCAGCATTATTAAATTTGCTGACGACACAACAGTCATTGGACTGATAATGGGAGGCGATGAATCAGCATACAGGAGGGAAGTGGCTGACCTAGTGAAGTGGTGCCAGGACAACAATCTCTCCTTGAACATCAACAAAACAAAGGAGAAGATTGTCGATCCACGGAGGAGGAGTGAGCAGCACTCAACATTGCATATTGGTGAGACAGAGGTGGAGATAGTGATCAGCTTCAGATTCCTGGGTGTTCACATTACCGAGGATCTCACCTGGTCTCATAACACTATACAACTAGTCAGGAAATCACATCAGCGTCTGCACTTCTTAAGAAGGCTGAGGAAATTTGGCATGCCAAGCCGAATCCTCAGTAGCTTTTACAGGTGTGCAATTGAATGACACCCATCCGCTGCCTCTCCCCCTTCCACTACAGACAAAGATTACCCTTTGACTATCAGAGGTGTCAACTACCCCATCCTTCCTACACACACACAGACACAAACACACACACATCTCAATGCAAACAACATCAGAGACTACAGACTAACTCTGCATACTTTGCGCACACATATATACCCTTCTCAATGCAACAGGCAATATGGACTCATCCACCTCTACAGGACTTTGCACATGCATGTCTTCTTTGTTACATTGTACACAGTACACTTTATACATGCAGTAATTTTTGTCTCTTGTACTATTTTTGCACTATTAGTAATTTTCTAATTGTTAATTTGTAATTTACACCTTCTGTATTATTTTCTTATGTTCTTAATTTATGTCATAGGCTGTTGGAGGATTCACAGAGTAAGAATTTCATTGTATGGTGTTACAGTTTACTGTACATATGACAATAAACTCTTGTATCTTGAATCTTGAAAAGATCAGAAGGAACAATTGAGGGAATGAAGAGCGCCAACAAGTTAAACCAGTTTTTCCACAGATTTGACTCACCAACACAGGCCAAAGCTCCCTCCACCTCCTCAAATGTCACCATTCACACCTCCATGATTGCTGTCCCCATTCACACCTCAACTGCCCCTTCCTACACAGGCCTTCCTGCAGCACAACAAGATTGGGGCACGACAGCCATAGCTCACCCCTTCTCACCAGCAGACAACACAACAACAGAGAACAACAACCCAACACCTCCCACACCCAGGAAGACAGCATCATCACCACCACCAGCACCCCCTCCCCATATCCCCACCCACACCATATCCCCAACCACCCCACTCATCACAATCATGACCATCCAGGTGAGACAACAGCATACTAAGACCCAGATTAACAACACCAGAGGACAACATCAATCCAAGTGTGCTTAAAGTGTGTGGGGAGCAGCTGGCAGGAGCGTTTTGGCATCTTTTTGACCTCTCTCTGAGGCTGAAGAAGATGCCTAAGATCTGGAAGACATCCTGCATAGTCCCAGTGCTCTCAGTGACTTCAGGCCTGTGGCCTTAACATCACATGTAATGAAGACCCTTGAGAGGCCACTTCTGCAGTACCTCAGACCCCTGGTACCTGACTGCCTGGATCTATTGCAGTTTGCAAGCTGACACCACTGTGGACGATGCTATCATTTACCTGCTTAAACACAGCTGGAGAGGTCACAAAGCACTTTGAGGATCATAATCCTTGACTTCTCAAGTGCTTTTAACACAGTCCAGCCACTCCGTCTGGCTGAGAAGCTCTCTACGATGCAGGTGGGCCAGGATATCGTGGCCTGGATTACAGACTACCTCAACAACATGCCACAGTATGCCAGGGTGCAAGGCTGCTTGTCAGATGTGGCAACGAGCAAAAGAGTTGCACCCCAGGGAAATGTACTGTCAGCATTTTTGTTCACCAGCTACACCTCTGACTTCTGCTTTGATTTGAGAATGTGCCATCTACAGAATTTCTGGAATGACTCCTCCATTGTCGGCTGTATCACAGATGACAAAGAGTACAGAGAATGTATCAAAAGCTTCATAGAAGCTTCATTATTCCAAGATGGCGGCGGGGCAGTAGCAAGCAGCGGCCACTCCGGATACAAAATGAGAAGCTACGCGATCTCGGCTTGCTGCGGGGACCAGGCCTCCAGCCTTCGGCATCGCCTGATGCCAGTGGCCGGGGGAGGGGACGTCGCAAGTGGTGCGCAAGAAAGCAGAAGCGTGGCAAGAGGGCGGGGGTTCGTGCTAGGCTAAAAACAAACCCTAGCCAGCCGGCTCTCCCGTCCATCCTGCTTTCCAATGTCTGCTCCCTGGACAATAAACTGGATTACATCCGACTCCAGCAAACTACGTGGCGTGAGTTCAGAGACTGCTGCGTCTTTGTTTTCACGGAGACGTGGCTCAGCAACAGAGTTCCGGACCCACCATTCAGCTAGCCGGGCTAGCCTCGTTTCGTGCCGACAGAAACACAGCTCTGTGCGGTAAGGCTCGCGGCGGCGGCTTGTGTGTTTACATCAACACGGAATGGTGCAAGAACTCTGTGCTAGTCTCTAGTTACTGCTCATCGCTGGTGGAGTTTGTGACTATTAGATGCAGACCTTTTTATTTACCACGGGAATTCACTACCGTCCTCATAATCGGTGTATACATTCCCCCCAGTGCTAATGCTAAGGAGGTGCTCTGTGTACTGTATGGGGCTATTAGCGAGCTGCAGAACTCAAACCCTGACAGACTGTTTATTGTTGCTGGAGATTTCAACCATGTAAATCTCAAGTCAGTGCTCCCTAAATTCCATCAGCATGTGGACTTTGCAACAAGAGGGAAGAACGTGCTGGACCTTGTTTACACAAACATCCCCGACGCGTACTGGGCGGAGCCCCACCCCCACCTCGGCTACTCAGACCACATCTCTGTTATGCTAATCCCAGCATACAGACCGCTAGTCAGACGAACCAAACCTGTTTTGAAGCAGGTGAAGACCTGGCCAGCAGGAGCCATCTCTGCTCTTCAGGACTGTTTTGAACACACTGACTGGCACATGTTCAGGGAAGCGGCAACTGACGGCGACTTCACCGACTTGGAGGAATACGCGACATCAGTGACCTGCTATATCAGCAAGTGCATTGATGACGTCACCGTCTCCAAGACCATCACCTCACGCTCCAACCAGAAGCTGTGGATGACTGCAGAGGTGTGCGCGCTACTCAGGACCCGGGACTCTGCTTTCAGAGCAGGCGACAAGGTGGCCCTAAGAACAGTGAGGGCCAAACTGTCCCGGGCCATCAGAGAAGCAAAGCGCGTACACGCTCAGAGAATCCACAACCACTTCAAGGCCAGCAGAGACACACTGCGCATGTGGCAGGGCATCCAGAACATCACAAACTACAGGACACCACCACCTGCCTGTGACAGTGATGCCTCCCTCCCAGATGCGCTGAATGACTTCTACGCTCGGTTCGAGGCACAGAACGGCGTGACGGCGAGGAAGACCACCCCTTCTCCCAATGACCAGGTGCTGTGTCTAACCGCAGCCAACGTGAGGAAGACTCTACACAGAGTCAACCCACGAAAGGCTGCTGGACCAGACAACATTCCTGGCAGGGTGCTCAGGGGATGTGCAGACCAGTTGGCAGATGTTTTCACGGACATCTTCAACACCTCCCTGTGCAGCACCGTTGTTCCGACGTGCTTCAAGGCCACCACCATCGTCCCCATGCCAAAGAAGTCTTCAGTGTCCTGCCTCAATGACTACCGTCCCATTGCACTTACACCCATCATCATGAAGTGCTTCGAGAGGCTCGTCATGAGGCACATCAAGACCCTGCTGCCTCCCTCACTGGACCCCCTGC
Organism: Pangasianodon hypophthalmus; assembly: GCF_027358585.1. NCBI lineage: Eukaryota > Metazoa > Chordata > Actinopteri > Siluriformes > Pangasiidae > Pangasianodon > Pangasianodon hypophthalmus. The sequence goes on along the minus strand of NC_069724.1, from coordinate 15,345,925 downwards.
AATTCGCTTACCGCCCCAACCGCTCAATAGATGATGCCATCACCACCGCCCTCCATCTGGCCCTCACCCACCTGGACAATAAAGACACTTATGTTAGAATGCTGTTCATAGACTTCAGTTCAGCATTGAATACAATCATTCCTCAGCACCTGATTGGAAAGCTGAACCTGCTGGGCCTGAACACCTCCCTCTGTAACTGGATCCTGGACTTCCTGACCGGGAGACCTCAGTCTGTCCGGATCGGGAACAGCATCTCCAACACCACCACACTGAGCACTGGAGCCCCACAGGGCTGTGTGCTCAGTCCATTGCTGTTCACTCTGCTGACTCACGACTATGTAGCAATGCACAGCTCAAATCACATCATCAAGTTCGCAGATGACACGACCGTGGTGGGTCTCATCAGCAAGAACGACGAGTCAGCATACAGAGATGAGGTGCAGCGGCTAACGGACTGGTGCAGAGCCAACAACCTGTCCCTGAATGTGGACAAAACTAAAGAGATGGTTGTTGACTTCAGAAGAGCACAGAGTGACCTCTCTCCGCTGAACATCGGCGACTCCTCCGTGGAGATCGTCAAGAGCACCAAGTTTCTTGGTGTTCACCTGGCGGAGAACCTCACCTGGTCACTCAACACCAGTTCCATAACGAAGAAAGCCCAGCAGCACCTGTACTTTCTGCGAAGGCTGAGGAAAGCGCATCTCCCACCCTCCATCCTCACCATGTTCTACAGAGGGACTATCGAGAGCATCCTGTGCAACTGCATCACTGCCTGGTTTGGGAATTGCACTGTCTCAGATCGCAAGACCCTGCAGCGGATAGTGAGGACAGCTGAGAAGATCATCGGGGTCTCTCTTCCCTCCATCTCGGACATTTACACCTCCCGCTGCATCTGCAAAGCCACCAGTATTGTGGATGACCCCACACACCCCTCTCACACTCTCTTCACCCTCCTGCCGTCTGGTAAACGGTACCGAAGCATTCGGGCCCTCACAACCAGACTGTGCAATAGTTTCTTCCCTCATGCCATCAGACTCCTCAACACCTAGAACTGGACTGAAGGAAGGAACACACACACATACATATATACACATACACACAACTGAACATCTTCCATGCACATGTTTTACACATGTTTTGCACATGTTTTATGCTGCTGCTGCTACTATTATGTTTACACATAATACAATACCATTATGTTTACATAACTTCAGCTATTTATTTCAAACTCTGTATTATTTGCACTATTGTCACTCGGTCACTTTCAAACAGAACTGCGTACTGGTTGGCATTGTAGTCATTGTACTGTCTTGTTCTGTCTTGTGCGTCCGCACGTTTGCACTTGTGCCCTTTATGTTTAATTTATGTAGTCCCCGTAGTTCTGTGTCGCTCTGTGTTGTCTTATGTAGCACCTTGGTCCTGGATAAACGTTGTTTCATTTCACTATGTACTTGTATATGGCTGAAATGACAATAAACTCCACTTGACTTGACTTGACTCATAGGAAGGTATGACAACAAACCACCTTCAGCTTAACATCGGGAAAAACAAGGAGCTGGTGGTGGACTTCTGGTGCAGCAAAAGGTCCCCCACCCCTGTCACCATAAGTGAGGAGGGAATCGAGATAGTGGACACCTACAAGTTCCTAGGGGTGCAACTCAGAAACAAACTGGACTGGACAACACTGATGCCCTCTATAGGAAAAGACAGAGCAGGATGTTCTTTCTGAGGAGGCTCAGGTCTTTTAATGTGTGCAATAGGCTGCTATGGATGTTTTACCAGTCTGTAGTGTCCAGCATTATCTTCTTTGCTGTGGTGTTTTGGGGAGGTGGCATTGGGACTTGTGGTGCCAACAAACTGGGCAAGCTGGTGAGGAAGGCCAGCTCTGTGGTGCGGATGGAACTGGAGAGGAAGTGATTGAGAAGAGGATGAGAGGGAAGCTGAAAGCTATCATGGACAAATTATATCATGGACAAATCATCCTCCACATGCTGAGCTGAGGCAGCTTAGGAGCACATTTAGCCACAGATTCATCCAACCCACATGTCTGAAGTCGTCTGGAGGGGCTCTTTCGTGCCAGGCCTTTACTGAAGCTGCCTTCAGCCTGCAGTGCAGTTGCTTGTTTGTGGGCCTTGCCTTGGGTTGATTTTGCGGTATGTTTTGGTCATTATCCAACTGTATTGTGAAGCACAAGCCTATCAGTTTTGCAGCATTTGACAGAATCCGAGCAGAAAGTGTAGCTTTATATGCTTCAGTATTCATCCTGCTACTTCTATCAGCAGTCAAAACATCAATAAACACCAGTGACCCAGTTCCATTGGCGGCCATACATACCCATACCATAACGTCTCCACCATGTTTGTCAGATGATGTGGCATGCTTTGAAACATAAGCCCTTCCTTTCCTTCTCCTATTTCCATCATTCTGGTACTAGTTAATCTTGCATCAGAACTGGTCAAGCTTTTTTAGAGGTTTTTTAGCAAAATCTAATCTGGTATTTCTGTTCTTGAGTGTTACCAGTGATTCGCATCTTAAGGTAAACTGTCCATATTTACAATCATGAAGGAGTCTCTTGATTGTAGGCTTTGAGAAACATACGCCGACTTTCTCTAGAGTGTTCTTGACTTGGCTAGATGTTGTGAAGGGGTTTTTCTTCAACAAGGAAAGAATTCTCCATTCATCCACTTTAGTTGCCTTCCATGATCTTCCAGGCCTTTTGGTGTTGCTGAGTTTGCCAGTGCATTCTTTCTTTTTAATAATGTACCTCTTTGAACCACATACTGACAGTACCCATGAACAGCTACAAAAAGCAAATTCAATGCTTGGAATCATCTCCAGACCTTTTATCTCCTTAATGGCCACACGTGGCCTTTAAACTGCTTATCAGTCAATTGTCCAGTAACATTTGAGCCTGTGAACATGGAGGGACTCTGTAAAAATTGCTGAAAGTCTACACTTCCTTCACATTTTGATTGCTTCATTTCAAATTCATTATGGTGGTGTACAGAGGCAAAATTACAAAAATTACATCACTGTCCAAATACTTATGGACCTGACTGTATACAAATAGAACTCTAGCATATGTGTATACACTGATCTATTTTATCGTTTCTATTATTTCTATTATTTTTATTTATCTTATGTTATTTTATACTATTTCTAATGTATAGATATTTATGGAAACTTTTATCTTATCTTATCTTAACCCATCCCTTCCAAAATGCTCCAGACCATCTCACAAGACTTCTTCCCCTTCATCTCTTTCAACAAAAATGATTCCATAACTTCTGGACATGTACTGACTGCCTTCAAGTCAGCAAGGGTAATTCCAACCCTGAAGAACCCCACTCTATATACATCAGATATCTGATATAACTTTTGTTTCTAAAATTCTTGAATGTTTTCTGCACAGTTGTCTCTCTATCTTACTGTCAATCACACGACTCTCCTATCTATCCTGTTGAGCCCCTTCCCCACAAACCCCCCAAAAAACCCAAAAGAGGCTCCTCCCTGGTCAGAGGAACACCTTTCTCAGGAGGGTGGAGAACTCTGCTGTATTCTCTAGGCCTGGTTGCCCTTGGATGACCAGGTTTTTTGCCCACTCACGAGCTCTTCTGGTAAGACTTGACAGCATAAACATTGCATCCTGTCTCTCATCAGTCTTGGGGTCCACCACATGATGAATGTACAGCTGACACTATAAAATTAAATGACTTGGGGAAAACTTGTATGTGTTATATTCACTTAGTGCAACCCAGGGAACTGAGTGCAGGAAGTGCCCTTAGTAGAACTCTGGCACAGAAAGAGAAAGTGGGGGCATAACTTACTGGACTTTCTTCAGTGCGAGAGCTCCAAGGGCTCGCAGATTAGATAGCTTTAGGAGTTGTGAGAGGCACCAGTTCTTCATGCCAATGAAAAAGCTATCTGCAATCAATGTTGCTACATCCTTTGGTGGCTAAGTCTTCTGTGACATGTATAGGCAGGATGCAAGTGTGTAAAATCAGTGTGTCATTTATTGACATAAATAGAGTATTGTTTGAATATGTTTGAAACTTTTCTATTTTGGTTGCTAGGGTGTTACTAGGTCATTGCTATCATATTCCATTTGGTTGTTAGGGTGCTGCTGGGTGGCTGTTATGGGGTCCCAGGTGGTTGCTATGGTGTTTCTAGGAGGTTTCAATATGATCCCAGTTGGTTGCAAGGTTGTAGCTTCTTCGTTGCAGAGGAAATTCAACTAGTTGCTAGGGTCTTGTTATGTGGCTGTTATGGGGTCCCGGGGGGCTGCTATGGTGTTACTAGAAGGGTTCAATATCATCCCAGTAGGTTGCAAGGTTGTACCTAGTAGGTTCTGTGGAAAATAATCAGAAAATGCATTTTATATTTTCATAATACCTATTTTATACTGCATATAATTCATTTTATTATGTTGGTCCGAATGTGACTCAAGAATCATCTCTGGATTTTTGCCTACATGTAAAGGGCAACTTGACATGAGAAAAACAAGTTCATTGTTATCAAATGCCCTTAATTCCCATGAACAAACACATTCTATTGCCTAGGCAGGCTCCAGTAAGTCTGTCTAATAAATTTAGTTTTACCAAGTTATGCAGGGGACTGCTTAAGGTGAGGAGAAGTAAAAAACCTTGGTAGATTAACAGGCAGAAGAGATGCGTGTCACATGTCAATAAGGAGGTCAGCCTGATCTGGTGCGGTCTCAGTGGCCTTGTGTGTGTGTGGTCAACTCTTCAGTGTTTTCTCTCGAGACTGATCTCCTTTATTGCTTGGATTTACCTTTGTAATAAAGTTCTTGCAGATTCTAAGTTTTGGTTTCCTTGCTCATCCTTTAACCTCTATGGGAGATAGGAAAAATTTCCCATGACAGATTTGGCGAGCCAGTCAGGAGGGCAATAATGCTGCTGGCCATCATAGGGAAAAAGGTAAGCAGAGTGATAAATAGCTTCACTGCCTGGAAGCAGGTGGTTAAAATTCCTGACATCAGAGAGCCCATGTGCAGTTCAATAGTTTCTACTCCAGGAAAGGCTTTATGCTCAGTGGGTAGAATTCATATTGTCTGCATTTGTGTGTTTGTGTTTTGTTGTGTGTTTGTATTTTGCTGAGTTGTTGCGTTCTTTGTTTTTGAAGAAAACCCATGTGCAGGTCAATAGTTTCTGCTCCAGTAAAGGCTTTATTCAGGTTTCGCTCAGTAGGTAGAATTCATGTTTTCTGCATAAAAGGCTTTGTGTTTGTCATTTTGTTGTGCTTGTTGTCATTGTGTGGTGTTGAGTTGTCTTGGTTTTTGGGTTGTCAATGTATTATGTTTGCTGAGTAAAAGTCTGATGTGATTCTTTGGTTTGAATGTTGCATGAAAGCATGAGCAAGTGTGTGAGAGTGAAAGACTGCCCCTACATTTTTTAATGGGCTAATTAAATTTGCCCAGAAGTTTTAGCATATTTGTTTTTGAGTAGGTTTTGTACAATAAAGGCATTGTTTATTTGCTATCTGAATTATTGGCATTTTCCAGTTTGAGTAGGTTAATAAATTTTTTATTTGCTATTTGAACTCTTGGCATTTTTCATTTTGAATTAATGCATTGTTTATTGGATATTAGTTACGTAAACTTATATGTATAATCAGTACCTTCATTTGCCAGCTGAATGTTTAGCAGTTTGAGTGTGTAACTTAAATTGTATAATCAGTGCATTGTTGCTGTGGAATATCTGAAAGTTAGTATGTAGCACTTAGGGTGTGTTACTTAAATTGTATTAATCAGCTTGTTTGTTGGCTATCTGAATTTTAAAATGGGTACCTACGTGTATGTGGGTGGCTGGGTGGGTGTGGATACCTGAATTTTATGCTACATAACTGTGCATGTGTATGTGTGTCTGAATGGTAGAGTGTGTAAGAGTGTGTGAACCTGATTATTGATGAATCATAAAATTGTTGCCATAAGATTATAGTCTGCTTAAGTAGAAGGATTTTACTAACAGCTGGGTCATACTCACAGCAGATTGATAAAATATAAATTTGTGTGTTAAAGGATTAGAGAAAATGTCATTTTTATTCTTTGTCTTATTGCAATTTTTGGACTGTAGGTGCTGTTTTGTGGCTGGTTATGGAAATATTATTATAAGAGGTAATGTCTTAACAACCACCTAGCAACACCTTAGCATACAACTGCCTTAGCATAGCAATCACCTGGAAACACTCTAGCAACCAACTTCAATATGCTAGCAACATTGTAATGTTTTAACATAGGCAGTGTTAATGTTTAGCCTTTTAAATAGCACAGTGTTTAGCCTTTTAACCGTTTGATGCTTAACTGTTCATAGCAACCAAGTAGCAACACCCTAGCAACCAACTGGCTTAGCATTACGACCACCTAGCAACACTTTAGCAACCACCTGGAACATAATTGCAGCATTTTAGCATTTATATCCTTTAAATGTTTCATCACTTTTAACATTTAAATCTTTACACACTTTAATGTTTATTTGTTAAATGTTTTAACATTTAAAATCAATGATAACAAAAGGCTGTAATGGGCTCTTTCATGGCAACATCAAAGTTCATTAATGAAGAATTAATGAATTTAGCCTTCTAGTTATTATTATTATAACAAGCCACACAATGTTGGCATATCAACATTTTCTTTTTTTAATTTGCTCAAATTTATTCAATTCTCAAGCTACAGCCACCAAAATTCACATGGTCAAACCTGGGTACATGAGGAGCAGTCATGTCATATTGCAAACAGATTGCACCCATCCTTCTCTTTCTATCCATCCTTCTTTCTTCCCCCATTCATTTGAATGAGGGAAAGCTAGAGTGGGTGATGTTATCACCACTCTACCTTTGAGAGTAAATTGTCTTAATTCACTGTTTCAGCAGTAACTCTGCTTACACAAACAATGTCATTAATTAAACAATTTGGTGAATATTTTCTGAGTATTTTCTTTAGCATTTGTTTATGGTGACAAAACTCAGTGTGCTGTTTTCTAATATGCAACCAGTAATCGTACACAAATGGACTGTTTTCAGTTAAGAGTTCCAGAATGTCAGAGAGGGCCAAACACACACAGGTGCGTGGGCCTGCACATTGACACAGACAGGCACTTATCCTCAAAAGTAATCCTCTTTCTATTCACTCACATGTAAAAATAACACTATGCCTGCAAATTACTACTATACTTTTATCATTCACTTGCTCATTCACTCCTGTACAGAACTACAGATGTATCATTTATTTAACATTATTTCATTTTTTTGTCTGTCCATCCATCCATAAAAAATTATACCTTCAGTATATATTGTGAATTTTTTTGTTTGCTTTGCATTTTTAATCTTTTTTATTATTAGATTTTACCTTTCTTCAACCATAACAAATATTTTTTACTTATTAGCTTTATTGGCAACCACCTGGGACCCCATAACAGCCACCTAGCAACACCCTAGAGACCAGCTGACTTTCCTTAGCCATTGTTCCCTTTTAAATCTCATGTCACCCCTCCCAGTGAGCAGTGACTGGATTTCCTCCTTCTCCTCTGGGTGGACAGCCTTGGACAGTTCTTACTATGCCTTTAAACATCATATCTGCTTCCAGTTCTAGTCTCTCTTCTTCTTTTATCAGTGAATAGATGCCCTTATAATGAGGTGGGGATAAGCGAGGCGATCCTTTCTCTAGCTTTATCCTTCCCAAACTGTAAAACTCTTAGCTTCTCCTCAGCATTCCCTGGTTTGAGGTATTTTTGTTTCATAAACTTTCCAACTTCTGTGATGCATGAGGGGACAAATGTGCCATTTTTGGGCCACTTGGGAATACCTTTAATCTTGGCTGTCCATTGTTTGCTTTGCTTAGTGATATATTTCTCTTCTGAGGGATGGCTAGCACAAACATTTTCCAACGGGGTCTTCATTGTTCCCTAAGCTTAAGCACGCCCTGTCTATTTATCTTTTGGAGTCTTGACAAATTAGTTTACAGAAAATGTCTTCTATGGTTTCTCTTATTTTTCTTCTACAGCCTGTCCATTTTTTTTTTTTCACAAATCTTTTGGTGAGACAGATCTCACTTATTAGTAGGAAGGGGATAGGGGTTGGATATCGTAAGCTAGAATGTCTGTGATGTGTCAACTCACTGTCTTTGTCCACTATGTGGCCACAGTCTATATTTGATGCTGATATTAGCTGATCTTAGCGCCAATCTCACTCTGCAGTAAAGTGTCCAGGATGTCAGTTAGGTTCCCTGTCCAATTTTCTCAGATTATACCACTGAGTATGTCTCCACAATTTCCTCTGATGTCTGATATTCCTCCACTCTGTCCTTAAAACAAGTTTTTTTTTATTTTTGTGATGTCACTGACATTACCTCTTATAATAATATTTCCATAACCAGCCACAAAACAGCACCTACAGTCCAAAAATTGCAATAAGACAAAGAATAAAAATGACATTTTCTCTAATCCTTTAACACACAAATTTATATTTTATCAATCTGCTGTGAGTATGACCCAGCTGTAAAATCCTTCTACTTAAGCAGACTATAATCTTATGGCAACAATTTTATGATTCATCAATAATCAGGTTCACACACTCTTACACACTCTACCATTCAGACACACATACACATGCACAGTTATGTAGCATAAAATTCAGGTATCCACACCCACCCAGCCACCCACACACACGTAGGTACCCATTTTAAAATTCAGATAGCCAACAAACAAGCTGATTAATACAATTTAAGTAACACACCCTAAGTGCTACCTACTAACTTTCAGATATTCCACAGCAACAATGCACTGATTATACAATTTAAGTTACACACTCAAACTGCTAAACATTCAGCTGGCAAATGAAGGTACTGATTATACATATAAGTTTACGTAACTAATATCCAATAAACAGTGCATTAATTCAAAATGAAAAATGCCAAGAGTTCAAATAGCAAATAAAAAATGTATTAACCTACTCAAACTGGAAAATGTTTTTGTAATGTAAAATTGTAATGTTTTAACACTGCCTATGTTAAAACATTACAATGTTGCTAGCATATTGAAGTTGGTTGCTAGAGTGTTTCCAGCTGATTGCTATGCTAAGGCAGTTGTATGCTAAGGTGTTGCTAGGTGGTTGTTATGCAAAACCAGTTGGTCGCTAGGGTGTTGGTAGGTGGTTGAAAAAGTTAAATTGCTCCTCTCATATGCTCCTCTACACTCTCAATCCTCCAAATTTCTTATTCAAATCTTATTGATAATTATTAAAATTATTACCGCGTCTGATTTTTGGCACGTCCCCTCCTACAGTGCTCGATTCAAAACAATTTTTCCTTTTTCATCTGTTGTTTTCCTGAAGAAAATACTTTGTTTGTATAGTGTTTATTGATAATATCTATTAATTATAATCAGTGATATTATCTTATTTGTAGTATATTCATACCCTGCAATACTCATATTCCCACAGCATCTATGTTTTATATTTAACAAGAGAAAAGTCAACAGTTGCTGCCTAGTTCATTATTTTGAATAAATGTGGGTCTTTTAAGAACACTGAGGAGGGGGTGAGGAGTGTGTGTGTGAGTGAGAGAGAGAGCGAGAGAGAGAGAGAGAGAGAGAGAGAGAAATGTGGGAATTGTTTGATTTATGGCTGTTTAAAAAGATACATTTAGTAAAAGCCAAACCTGATGGTGCCAGATTTTGAACGGAAGTGAATAGCACTCTTCACTTGCCCTAGTACCAAACAAATGTTTACAGCTTGAAAAATACATATTTTGAAACAATTAGATAATGAAACTCGAAAGGAGTTTCTTTGTGAAAGTATGACAGTTTTAGAGGAAAATGTTTTGCTAAAACAGTGAATTCAGACAATTTGCTCTTAATGCTAGTCTTTTCTCTATTAAAATGAAGGAGAGAAGAAAAAGGGATGGATATGTGAATTTTGGTGGTTGTAGCATTAGAACTCTATGAATTAGGGCAGTTTAAAATTTCAGTGTATTCCTATGGGGAAAAATGCTGTTAGGAGCGTTGCTACACAGCAGCCACAATTCCAATCCTTCTCAAAAGCACAAGCACATTATTCGCCGATAGGACCTACGATCCTGCCAAATTTTGTGGTTCTACATCAAAAACTGCAACCCATGAAAATGGAAGAATTTACAGAGAGAATAAGAAGAAGAAGAAAAGGACTGTTTTTTATTAAGAAGAATAGAATTTTGGCTCTTTCAAGCCACCATAACAATAATAATAATAATAATAATAATAATAATAATTATTATTATTATTATTATTATTATTATTATTATTATTATCATAGCACCCCATAGAGGGGATTTAAACAAAACTTCTTGGAGTCCATTAGGACAAGGTTCATTATTCATTTACAAGGTTTGGTCAAAATCCATCACACCATTGCTGACATATGCTGTCACTTCCTTGTTACTTCACCATCAAATTCCATCAAGATCATTTGACTGTTATGGATGAACTGTCCATCATATCAAAAATCTGAGAAACAAATTTTTTTTTTCAGGTTGGTCTCTTCCAAATTTCATGGTTATTCAACAAAATCTGTAGTAGGAGTAACAAAAAACAGTTTTTGTTAACATTCAAAATGGCCAATTTCCTTAGATCACCACTAAGTAACTTAAAGGGAATCAAGAGAAACTTGTTTTAATGTTGAACAGTTCAACAGTTATGAACAGTTTTACAAAGTTGCAAATTATAGTACCAACTAGAGGTGGATTTAAACAAAACTTATTGGAAACCCTTAGGATGAGGTCCTTCAGTTATCTGCAAAGTTTGGTCAAAATCCATCACAACATTGCTGACATATGCAGTCACTTCCTGTTTGGCTACTTCACCATCAAATTCCATCAGATCTGTTTGACTGTTATGGATGAATGGCCATTATATCAAAAATCTGAGAAACAAATTTTTTTTGGGTTGGTTTCATAATGCTCTCTTCCAAATTTCGTGGTTATTCAACAAAATTTTGTAGTAGGAGTAGCGAAAAAACAGTTTTTGTCAACATTCAATAAGCATTTACTGAGAAGCAGTTATCTCACTTTAGCTCCACGCCATATGTATGACCATGCCCTAAACTTTGTAATTGACCTCAAAATCTTGTCCTTTATATGCCTTTTATGTTTGTTTGGGCTAATTGATACTGAAAGTCTGGAAGAAAGAAGCAAAGAAATGCTGTTTTCATTGGTTATATGGATACCTTTGATGAGTCAGCGGAAAAGTGGACTACCTTTTGTTTCCTCAAATGACATTTCAAATGAGAAACAAGTCACAGTGTTGCTGAGTGTAATGGGTTCAGCTACATAAAGACTGCTGCGTAGCTTAATCACTCCGGATAAGCCAGGTGCGAAGCCATACGATGACATTGTGGCAGTTTTGAAAGCACATTTCTCTCCAAAATCCATCGTAATTGAGAAAGATTCTGGTTTTATAACCGTAGTCAACAAGAGGCAGAAACAGTAGCAAAATATGTCGCAGTTCTGAAAAAGCTGAATGAACACTGTGAATTTGGGACACTGTGTGTTAAGAGACCAGTTAAAAGTCATGACTGAAAATAAAACGGGAAAGTCGGTGAAGATGAAACATTTCAACAAAAAAAGGGTGCATCAGGTGGATGTGAAAGAGTTGTCAGTGTAAAGCCAAGAATAGAGGGAGAAATTTTGTAAATGGAATTAGACACAGGGGTAGCCATTTCCTTGATTTCAGTAGAATTTTACAACAAACGCTTGGCCCATAAACCACTGTGCTCTACCAATGTTGTTCTGAGAACTTACACAGGTGAGATGGTTTCTCCTTCAGGGGTCTTCATAGTCAAAGTAAAAATGAACAAACAGAAGGCAAGATTACCACTCTATGTGGTAGAAGGAGCTGCAGCACCACTTTTTGGCAGAGAGAGGCTCAAGAAAATTGAGTTGAAATGGCATAAACTGAACAGCTGAACTGGCATAAAGAGTCACTTGATATGGTGCTAGCAAAGCATAAAAATGTCTTCAAGAAAGGATTGGGCATGTTAAAGGGTATTGAAGTTACTGTCTCACTAAAAGCACAGTATCAGCCATGACTTTGCCAGGCACCTAATGTCCCCATGCACTGAAGCCAAAGGTAGAGGCTGAAATAGATCAAATATTGGAGCTGGGGGTCATCTCCCCTGCGACATGCAGTAACTGGGCCACACTTATTGTGCTGGTTGTTAAAAGGAATGGCGATGTGAGGATTTGCACAGATTTTAAGATAACAATTAACAATGCCCTTTGTATTGAATGTTACGTGGTTCTGCGAATTGAGGACCTATTCACATCGCAGGAGGCCAATGCTTCACCAAACTGGACCTCTCACATGCATACCTACAGATGCCCTTGGTGGAAAATTCATGCAAATGCCTCACTATCACCATGTCAAAGGAGCTGTTCTGTTACAACCGATTACCTCTCAGTATAGCATCAGCTCCTCCAATCTTTCAAAGGGCTAGGGATCAGGTCTTACAAGGCCTTCTCAAGGTTCATTGCTATCTGGATGACAGCTGGCGTTTTCAAATGTCAACCCTAACCCTGCAGTGCATTGGCTGGACAACTGAGTAGCACCGCTGATGCTTCCGGTCGCTGAAGCTCCCCAAGGGTGGCCGTCTTCACCTACTCACAGCAGTGGAAGAACTCCTGTGGTTGGTGGTTGATGGCGGAGGATCAGGATGTGGAACAGATCATGACGCTGGTGGTACTGGAGCAATTCATGGCTTGACTCCAGGAACAGCAGAAGGGGTCCAGTGCCACTGGCCCGGGTCCCTGGACAAAGCCGTTCAGCTGGCAGAAGATCACTTGGCAGCGATCACTGGTCCAGGTATCTCCCACTTTCCTCACTCTCTCTCTCTCTCTCTCAGATCTCCCTACTCCTCCCCCAGTCCCAGCGCTCCAAAACTGGCCCTCCAAACCCAGTTTTCTTCCTGCTTTTACTCACCACGTTCTTCTTCTCCTCTGATGTCTCCCCCAGTTTCCTCTCTATCTACACAAGTAGAACCTTCCACACCCTCCAGGACAATGGCAAAGCCTAAGAGGTTTTGCTGGCATAGTGGGAAAGCCATGCAAATCCCTTATGGAAGCGGGAACACTGACCCGACTCCCTGACACACCGCAGGCCTCTAGTCAAGCAGGACTCTACCACAAGTCAGTGAGTATACAAGGCAGTACACATCAGGTCTTGGTGGACTCAGCGTGTAACCAGACCATCGTCCATCAAATCCTGATCTGAGTATCTGCTGGTGCCAGTCATTAAATTTCGGGGGCAAAAGCATAGACTAGAGGCAGCAGTTAATCATTGCCTCACCCATCCACTAATTCTTGGGACAGATTGGCCAGGGATTCAGGCATTAGTAAAAGAAATGTTTGTGGATGGGTCCTGCAGGAGCAAGGAATGTGGAATGTGTGCAGCAATGGCTGTGGAGGCCGTGCCTGGACCTGTCAGCTCTGCATCAGGGCGACACGGAGGGTGGGGAGGGCTCCAAGGGAATTTCCTCTTGGACAAGTCACGCAACGAGACTCTGAGGCACACCTTCGACCAAGTGAGAGTAATTGATGGTCAGCAAATACAGCCTAATGTTGTGCTTTTCAGTTATTAAGGATACACTGTATTGAGATCCTGACTGTCCAGAGCACTACCTTTATGTCATGCACCCTTTGCAAACTGTATGAATAATTTGGGATTAAATTGATTCACACCAGTGTTTACCATCCATAAATAGATGGGCTGGTCGAATTACTTAATCAAACACTTACAAATATGATTAGTAAGTTCATTCACAGTGATGCTAGGAATTGGGATAAGTGGTCCGAAACCCTGTTGTTTGCAGTATGAGAGGTCCCACAAGCTTCTTTTTTTTATTATTGTATGGGTGCCAGGCTAATGGCATCTTAGGCATCATTACGGAAAACTGGGAGGAGGGACTTACTAACAGCAAAAATGAAAGTCAGTAAAGTCTGAACCTGAGAGCAAAACTCCACACTTTAAGTCACCCAACACAGAAGAATTTGTATGATCTCCTGAAACCATGGAGAGAAGTGGTTTCTATGGTTCTGAGAGAGAGTAGCTATTACCAGAGGTAAGTCTAAAAGGTGCAGCCCAATTTACCCTGGTCTGCTGTGGAGGCCATCTTTCACTGTCCCAGACAGCACAGGTTATCAGACTGCAAGGAGATTCTCTGATGTGTTTTTGCCTCTACAAGGTCTCACGGACCTAATAGAAAACCACATTGAGACTCCTCCAGGAGTGGTGGTACATAGGGTGGTACCCTATTGTTTACCCAAACACAAAAAAAATGTTGTTTGGGGGGAACATGGGTGTAATTGGGGAGTCCCACCGTGATTGCAGCAGACCAGTGGTCTTGGTGCCCAAGGCTAACAGGTCGGTCCGTTTTTGACAGTTCTGCAGACTGATGTGTAGGACAGAGGGCTGTGGGCTGTTTTGTCCCAGGTGGTGGAGGGGGAGGACATCAGCCGGAAGCTCTCAACTAGGGAGAATACGTACGGCATGAGTGAGAAGGAGTGTCTGACCATCAATTGGGTGGTCCTCATCCTCCGGTACTACCTACTGGGGTGCCCCTTTACCATCTGTTCTGATCATGCCCCATTCCAATGGCTCCAACACATGAAGGATGCCAACATGTGGATCTGGCACTTTAACCATTCAAATTCGGAATGGACCACAAGTCAGGGCCATAGGTGGTGGTGGCATATTATCTCTCCTGCTCTGGGGAGTCGGGAAAAAAACACTGGAAAACAGGGCTGCTGGAAAAAGAATTGATTTTTCATTCAGAAATTATATCAGCAAATAGCAATTTGCAAACCATAACTTCATTCAGCACCTGAAACAGATCGTCTATCCAGTGTGAATTAGTAAGCAAGCTATCTCTTCCAAGCGAGAAGGTGGGTTCAAATGACAAACCCCAGGTCGCTGCACAACATCTGGAGTACCCGACAGTGAGGAAGGTGGTGGGGGTATGTGGCAGAGAGGGTGTGGTCCAGTGTCAGCTGCAGACAGAAAGGAGGAGAGTTGAACTGGCAGGTAATGCATGATGATTCTCACCTCTGAGTGACTATACCCTTGTTTGTAAATGTGCAGTTGTACTGGCACCTTTTCTGTGCTGCTGAAGTGCACAAACAGACCAAAAATGAGCTTAGGTTCCTGACATACCATGAAGGAACAATCCCAGATACAGGATCATCTCTCTCTTGCTGACATCATCAGTAAGCTTATTTGTTGTGAAGAAAAGAGAAATAGACTTTGACAGTAGTCTATGGAGGACTGAGAAGATAAAAGAAATAAGAGAGTGTCCTTCATCCAAACTCAACCACAATGCTATTGGCACAATATTTTTGCTGTTCTACAGAACAACCAGAATAGAACTCAGTGTCCTGCATGGGAAACATTGCCGGTTTGAAGTACAGTAGTGCTGGCAGTATTGCAAAAACACTGGACAACATGGCTGCTGGAAAAAGAAGTGATTTTTCATTCAGAAATTAAATCAGCAAATGGCAATATGCAAACTATAACTTCATTCAACCCGTGAACCAGATCTTCTATCCAGTATGAATGACTAAGCAAGCTAATTGTTTCAAAAGAGGAGATGTTGTACAAATGGCAGGTAATGACCGTGTAATGATTCTCACCTGTGTTTGATTATGGCGAGTTTATGGCGAGTGTGCTTTGATTGTCCTTTCAGGGAAAAAAGACAGCGCCCTGACCCAGAGAGAGACATTGACAGAGCTGACAGAGGTTGCACGTAACACACACACACACTTGCTGTTGGGGGAAGCCCAGCTTTCAGCACAGCAGCTAGAGTACCAGACAGTGAGGAAGGTGGTGCTGCAACTGATCAGCCGGACCCCAGAGAAACATTGACGATGCTTCCAGTGTGTGTGGGTGTGTGTGTGTTTTGTCTGAACCCTGTTATGTTCTCTGTTTTTCTCAGAACAACCAAAGCACACATAAGTAAACTTGTTCTTATCATACACAGCTGAGAATCAGTACACGTTACCTGCTGGTTCAACCTACCTCCTCTTCATCAGCAGCTGATGTTCAACCACATCCCCGCTGTCACACATATGATCTGTGTGATTTATATGGAGTGGCAGCTCAATATCTGAAAGTATATTTCTTTTCTAAGGGAGAAATATGGTTTTATTGGAGCTCAATGTTTAGATCAGACTATTAGAGCAAACCATTGATGAAAAAACATTGCCTATTAGTGCCATGTTAATAAACTTGGTCTCTAATAAACTTGCTCTTTTTTAAGTTCCACAAACAGGGTTGCCAGGTTCTGTGTGTTATGTATTGCAGGTATATACTGCAGCAGTTGTGCACTGCAAAATGTGCACCACTGTTAACTTGTGTCCCACAAAAAAGTCTGAGGAAAAAAAACAAACATGCATCTACCGTTTTCTATGCCTGAACATTTTGTGTTAGTCTCGTCTTTCTGTGAGGTTTTTGAGTTGCAGTTGGGATGGGAATTTTGAATAATCCTGGCAACCCTTCCCAAAAGATTCTGTGAGTTGTCCTTTAAAGCTGTCCATTAAAGTAAAAAAGTTTTGTCTTATGCTATCCACACTTATTCTCAAAGCTTTTTGACAAGTTTTTTGGAAAAAAAATAATAAAACTACCGAATACTCCAAATACATGAATACAACCGAATACATGAACACTTGACATTCATGTTTGGGAGCTCTTGCAAACACCAATTGTAAAATACTGCCATGGCCAGTGTAGTGAATAAACTGTAAATGCAGGAGCAGCCTTAAAAAGAACACACAATATTTGTGTAATGAGTCCATTCAGGGCATGAGCAAATGGCAAAAGATAGGCTGAGTTCAGCTGAAATTTAATATAAATTCACAATCTTTTAATCATGAGTGATAGAAAACAAGGGTGAGCCATGCTTAAATGAAGACAAGCTTTACTAAATAGTGGGCTCAATAGCTGTCTGAGTGCTTTCTTTTTGTCCTTTGATCTTTATTTCTGATCCTTTGCATGACAGTAAAAATACCCCTTGGGATCTCAGTCCAGATGCACTGAAAAAACAGCATATCATACAGATTTTGAATGTTGACAATGAAACAGCAGTCAAAGATAGCAATACCTGAAATGTTAAAACTTTTTCCACTCAGAAAAGTACAAGCATGATGGAATGCAGTCGACACTGGTCGACATTAGTTTCGGCATTATACTATATAATGTTTTGTTTGAAGCAGTTTGCAGTGGTACTTTTAGAGAAGCAAACATATGTGAAATACTTGCTTAATTGTTTAATGAGGGCTGTCAGTTTGAGTAGGATATTGACTCTACCATTTAGATAGAAAGATTCATTTGCATCTTCAAATTTCAAGTGTTTCTTTTTTCGCTATTTATGTATGTCATTGAAAAATAAGTTATTGTAATTGAAAAAAAAATAAATAAATCAGTCAATTATGAAAAAAGACTACTCAATTCAAAATATATTAGTTTATTGCAGCTCTACCTCTGACTCATCCACTCTCCCCATCTGCAACATGTCAGCAGCAATTAGGCTGTTCTTCCCCTACGTATCCATTCCATACAGATTCACTAACATTACTTTATTTGCTCATACAGCTCTGTACTCTAACAACAGTCTCTTTCAAACAGTAAAATTCAGCCATCATTTGATAACTTCCAAGCAAATGTCTTCAGTATTATTGCAATTTTTTTTTGCGATTTTTTTTTATAATTACACACTAACATCTGAAAGCACACACTGTTCCATCCCTGTTCAATCACTGTGGAAAGCTGCATTAAGAAGCGAGCAATTTCATTTAAGATTTAAACAGCAGTTACTTACAGAACTGGAGACAGATGTGTCCGCATTTAGCAAACCTGTGACAACCTCCTGTCTTTATAAGATTAAAGCTGATAAGGAGTGCTGAGTGGCAGAATGAGGGATAACACCAAACGCAAAATTAACCCAGCCTTGCTGGCCACCGTATCACACCACACTCAGCAGACGCAGTTCTCGCCCCCTCCCCCTCTATAATCTGTGCTGCTCTCTCTATCCTTGGCTATATGATATACTGGAAGCACATCAAGAATGCACTTTCATAAACATACTCAGATACCACATATGCATATAAACAGAACATGAGTGGCACAACTTTTGAAGTAAGGGCAATTTATCACTCCACTCTGTACTAAATGGAAAGTATTTAATTTGATTGAAACTGTTAACTAAGTCACAACAGTTCCTTAAAATGTCCACCAATATAGAAAACTACCCCATAGCAAACTAATTTTCTTTTTCATGCCACAGAAACCCTGACAAGATTCTCATGCTTGTTTTTACTCCCAGAACGGAAAATTGACAAGAGCACATGATACAGGTCAAATCTGTCAGGTTTCTTTGAATGAGTCTACAAGCAATTGTGGTGGGCCCATGAGCTAAATCAAGCACTGGGCATGGTCACTTTGTGCAGATCACACCCTTCAGTATACTGTGGAATACAGCGACCTTGCAATTCATTAGATACTTTAACACTAAGTATCTAAAAATATTAGTATGGTCAGTTATTTTTCCTTTTTTGTGTTTCAGCAATTCAGACTGAAGTGCAATACCTTGCCGGATGAATTCCAGGGTCTCAACCTCTTAATTAATGAGTAGGGGTCAAGTTCTCTGTCTCTAGTTCTACCTGGCTCGTTGCATAATTGATACAGTGCAGTACCAAACGGAGAATATGTGTGAGTGTATGTGTGTGCGCGTGCAAGGCCTGTGCGTGTAAGACCTAATGCTACTCGCTAATTTTCAAAGAAAGCTAATCGAAATCGGTTGATCAAACGGCTCCTAACGACGAGCTTGCATTCTGGTATGGGTTTTTCAGAACCGCTATTGTGTGGACAGCTCCCGCCAATCAGACTCAAAGGTTCGCGACATAAACGGCATCCACACTAGTATCGTTCAAAAACGCCGTATTCCACAATTCACAAAGTGCAGCACATTATCTTGCGCATTTCCCGATAGGCATGGTTACTACCAAGTCGTAACCTTTCTTCGTATGAGAATAAATTTAGGGCGGGCAAATATAGCCTACATAACATTGTACGTAGGTTATTCTATGCCGCTTTACACGGCTCGTTGAATAAGCTGCACTATATTAAACGGAGCATTAGTGGACGTCTCTCTAATATCTAGTCTAACTATATATGAACTAGTGTGTGAATAATTTTTCAATCGATATTATTTCCATCGATACATTTGTATAGCGTTATTCTGTATTATACGGCATCACCGCATCGTCTGAAATCCTATGCGTCTCAATCTTTCAAAGTAATGCAAGTGCTCTGATTATCGGTAGTGTCCCTACCACAAGGTCGCGAAATAACCGAACTTCATATTTCACACTCCTAATATCCAGTGTCGAATGAATTGTTGCAGTATTAATTAGCTTCAGCCATTACTTAAATGAACATTGTTTCTAGCCTTATGAATGCAAGGTTAACCCAGGTTCGTTGTCTAATACACCCATATGAAATTCAGATATCGAATTTACCTAGTATGATCCAGAGGGAGCCTGCCATTAGAGCAAAGGCGAACATGGCTGGTGTCATTGAGAGCGCAGTCTCAGCAGCATGCCGCTTGTAGTACAAGTCGCAGCTGCTAACTGTGAGATTACACGGTACAATAAAGTAGGGCTGGAGCTCTCACCAGTGGCACTACTATGTATTCTCATCCCCTTAGGTTAATAGGGAGAACGTTAAAAGGGAGACTGGGAAATGTGCACTTTCAGGTGAATATTTTAAGGCCGGGTTAATATGAAAACAAAAATCGATGATTAAGAAAATCGGGAATATTGATTCATTTGTAAAGGTTAGAGGGGGTATAGGTTCACTGCTGAAACAGTACAAAACTCTATAGATTACAATATAAGGACATTTACCAATAATCTGATGGATGCTACTGCCCTGCCTGACTGCCATCAACCTCACTGCTTGACCTGTCAAATAAACAAGAATGGAAAGACATATCAATATTATCTGATTACAAATTGAGGAAACATAAATGACCTACTCTTGTTTTAAGTGCATAAAAGCTATGTTTTCTAAACAAGACACTTTGGCTATTCTCTCTCTTTTTTATTTATTTTTATTTATGCACATTTCTTGACATTCACAAAAAAAATTGACTTCTCTAAGGCAAGGGTTCCCAAACTAGGGGTTGCAACCCCGTGTGGGGTTGCTTGATTTACAAATGGAGTTGCAAGGGAAACACACAGTCTTCTTTTGTTTCATTCATTTGTTTTATAAATTAATATTAAAAAATTTGAAGACTGTATGAAGAAGATTCCTTGTGCTAATATTTTGAAATATTACACATTTAAATTAATAGGGTACATGTTATTTTAGTTTTTTCATTATCCTGACACTGTACTAGTGTAGTTCAGCAACAAAATCAGACAAATTTCCCAACCATCTACCTCTGGCTAGCACTGTGTTGCATCGCTGGTCCATCTGTATACATACAGTGGGGTCCAAAAGTTTGAGACCACACTGAAAATCTGGGATTTTTTTTTTTCTTCATTTAAAATTGGAAATAAACAGATTGTTCTAGATTTTTTAAATATTTAAAACAAAGAAAGTAAACATTCAATATCTTGAATATTTAATATTCAATATTCTGCACTGTTTCAAGGTCCCTATTTAAATGTAAGTGAATTTGTGATATTGACCAAGTTAACTGCTAACTACAAAAGGTCAGATTTTCCTCATGCTCAATGTCTTCTATTGAAGCATGTGTTCAGACAACACTCAGATGGATTTGATCTGAAATGGATCATAAGGTTTTGCATAAACTTGTGGAGTCCATGCCAGCTTGAGTACACACTGTCATTAAAGCAAAAAAGGGAACATACCAAATACTAAGCAATTGATGCAAATATTTCAAACATTCTACTTTTCAGTCAAGTTGTGGTCAATAATATAGTTTGTAATGAAAACTGTTGTATTAAATTAGAAAAGGTTGCAAAATAAAAGCAATTTCACTAGTAGTCTCAGACTTTTGGACCCCACTGTATGTGTGGCTTGTTTGACTCGTGTGCATGTAAAAAGTAAAAATAAAACAAGCACAGGGTTTTGTACTAAGTCACCAGTCTCCCCTGTCCTCCTTTCAACCCACACACCCCAGAGTTCTAGCATTCAATCCAATTTTATTTATAAAGCACTTTGTGGAGGCAGGGGCATGGTCAAGCGCTGATTTGCGAATGGGGGGCGGAGCCGAGAGAAGTGAGTGGTAGGGACCTACACCTGTGTGGGATTTCTCTAACATGTGTTCTGTGTTTCAGTGAGTGGCAGCGAGGATAAAAGGGGAGAGATAAGAGCCATGAGAGAAAGAGAGAGAGAGTCAAGCAGCACAGAGCCAAATGTGTGTCTAGTTTGCGTCAGAAAATAAAATCACTGAAAAGTGAAGACAGAAATAGAGAGCCACAAAATAAAGAGCCACGTTTGAGTTGTCCCAAGTTTGCCTCCCATCTCCTCATTTCTGACCCAACCTGCAGAGTGTCACAGACTCAAAATGGAACCCATCCTCATCTGGGTGACACCAGATAGTATGGTTGTAAATAATTTCTCTTCTATAGCTGTATACTATGTAGTCAGAAAGTGCAATTATGTAAAGAGGAGCTTATGAGCAACTTATAAGTATGAACATCAGAGTCAGTTCTGAATTCATTATAGTTTTCACTTAAAGTCTGTTGTATCGAACTGAAGTTATTAACTGTTCAATGATGGAGAAGAGTGCAATTTGTCCTTAGCAATTGCAGTCCTAAGGCAATCTAAGGAAAAACATCTACAGCCATCTTTTTGGTTTCTTGTGGGACCATCCAAAGTAATCTTATGGTGATCTAGGCTGTCCATGTGGGGCCATTAGCAGCAGCGAGTGATGTTCAGGTGACAAGAACTGCAAACAGAAGTAGGGCATCAGGATGGAGAGCACAAGGAGTAAGGATCACTGATATCTCAGGAGTAATGTGTAGAGAGAGAGAGAGAGAGAGAGAGAAGAGGGAGGGGAAGAGAGAGAACACAGATTATTAGGTATGTTGTTGTCGTGTAATGGTTAAAGAATGCATACAGTGGTGCCAAAGGCAGAAAGGAGGTGACAGACGCTGTCATGGAACTTTCTCATTATGGTTATTATGTCCCTTGTCAGCCTCCACCAGACACATCAGGCTCTCCTCAAACTGCTGCATGAACCGCAGCAGCAGTTCAAGGTGAGCAGGCCGAGAAGTGATGGGTGCTTCAGGTGCTGCTGCCACCAGGGAGATACAATTCTAGTGAATGGATGCCTGTCTGCAAGTGTCTCATTCGGTGACCATTGCACTGCCACAGACCTGTACATCAGCTGTGCTGGGCAGAGACTTATTTACTGGACTGTGTCTACAACTACGTAACTACGTGTCAGCTCAGCCCAGTGTGCACACCCTGTCTCCACTGTACAACTATACTACACTGTCTCCACTGTGCTACAACCCTGAAAACATGCTGGGATGTGCGAAAGGATTTGTACATCGTGCCAAGCCTGAGGTTCAGCCAGTTCAGCAGAAACTGAGGCGCTTACTTTTCTCAGCCCGCGATGAGGTGCCCAAGGAACTACAGAAGCTCGTACAACAGGATGTAATCGAGCATTTGGATACATCTTTTGGATGCAAAAGAAGACTTTTATTTTGACATAGCAGTAACGCAGGCCGGTGCTTCTTATTTCCGCTGTGTGTATGCACGCTTTGTGAAGAACATGGACTGCATTTGTGTGATGTTTTTTTTCTTGTTCACCGTACATCATGCATCTCACTGAGAGGGTTAAAAGGTAAACAAGTTAATGTTTGATACCCAGTAACTGTGTAATGTGAATTGCTGTGTTGTCATATTGGTAATTGCGTTGGGGTTTTTGTTAGTTTGTTTGTTTGATAACGGTCTCTTAAAGTGTTTGATTTCTTTTGTGTGTGTTTTATGTAGCGCTTACGGTGTTTCATCAAAGTGTCAATGTATTAAACATTTTAGAAAACATCAGTTAAGGAGTATTGACCATATATTCGGTGGGGTAGCTACAATCTTGGCCATTCGTCGTTTTAAGGCTGCTGCATTAATGACTCGGTACATATTTTCACAACAGTAAAGGGATATTGAAGTGAAATATTTAACCAACGAGAGACGTTCTCTTAGTCTTTTCTTTGAAATCAATACAGAGAGGCAACAAGCCAGCTCTACTGGCACAACACCTTCAAAGATATCATGCACGATATCAGGAGGATAGCCTTTTAAGACTTGGAAATGTGAAGGGTGCTTGGTTAGGACACAAGACCTCTTCACCCCAAAGCAATGACTAGAAGTTTCCTCTGCACACTTCACATGTTCATGATCATCCCTTGTGCGAAGGCTGAAAGCACCAGATGAAACAGTATGGGTTTGGATCTCATGTTTCTGTGCTGTACAAAATCTGCATATGAAATCTCCTGAAAAACTTTCGACAAACCCACCTAATCCATGTGCAGCTAGATTGTCAGCCACAACACACTGCGCTGTGCCCTTTACAAACTCACCAATATGAGATATATACACCCCTTGTTCCTCTAAAACAAGGAGATCATGCAGAAGAGGTTCAAGCACTTTTTCAAATCCAAATGTCTTGACATCATCAGTCTTGTAAAGACAGATACTGCCAAGTATATTGAATAAAGTGCTGAATGAAAGCCAGGGGGGAGATTACTTAAGATCCAGTACACTCCACAGAGTTTGTGTTTTTTGCGGGAGGTACCAAGTGGGTTACAAACTTCGAAGTCCTCTATATACAGAGTTAAAGAGATTTTCAACTCCTCTTGAGACCAAAAATCGTTCTGACTATAGAACAGTCCATCTTGAAAAGACTTGAACAGATGACCCTCAGAAGCACGCCTTGCTACAGAGGTCTTCTCCTGTGCAATTTTGCTCTCAGTCACCTGATCCAAAATGTGCTCCTTGCTCAGTAACTGTTGTACAAATTGTAAAATCTGAAAATATTTTGAAATGTTCTGTTTTTATTAGAGTCTAAAATGTATTCGACTGGTTCAATGACATTGAAATTTTCTTTATAGAACTTTTTTCTTTTGAAAACACTCTCCTACAGGGTTGGATACACGCACATCACAAGCAAGTTCTTTAATCACAGCCTCATCAACTGGCAGACTATGATTTCTAAAAATATCTAAGATGGTAGCCTGTACAATCGGTACGGAAGCAAATTTCAGCAAAAAGTGTAGTTCATCCACCAATTCATGTACTGCTGCAGTAGGTACATGCAGTATGTTTTCTTAACTTCAACAGGAGACACCCTACTTTTTCCTGAATTACTTTTGGCAGGCTCGCAACAGAAACTATATCACTGTCGTCATCTGACTGAGTGTCTACATGAGCTTCAGGTTCAGGTACATCAGTGGAGCATGATGGCCTGTTTTCATCAGAACTCTCCAAAGATGTCTCAGGTCTACTATGTAAAGTCACAACACCTGGTTTAATGTCATTTAAACCATGTGATTTGTGTTTTCTATTCTTGTTCCATAAATGTTGGTCTCAAAACTACAGCCTAGAAATGCACAACTACAAGTCTGACCACTTTTAAGGTGCATCCCAACGTGAATATAATAATGTTTCTCCAAAGAAAGCTCAGCACAATCACACAGCTGACAACTGAATGTCACTAATTGTGTTGATGTCTGTGATAACGTATGGGCACGGTAAACATGACTTTTAAGGCTATTCCATGTTCGGAAAGTGCATGGGCAACTCGCGTAAGAACATGGATAGCACTGATTTCTGCCATAATGACCATGGCATAGCTTATAATGTTTCGACAATTTGTACCTGCTAGACTCTGATGCTCCACACTCCTTACAAAGCCACATTCAGATAACTAGAAGAAAATCAAGCACAACAATCAATTACAGAAACTGTAAACCACAGGTAATCAGTATGTAAAATCAGATTTCGGTTATACTATTATACATTTTTATACTGGCTTCCAAAACATGTATGTCCAAGCACCCATTAATAAAACACTTTCCTCTATTTCATGACAATAATAAAAGGTTTTGGAAAAATATCCATTAGTTTAAGAACATTAATTAATACTACTTACCCAATGAAAAAAAAAAAAACAACAGAAAGCCAAGCATGGGATGTAGGTTATTATGCTCTTGTAAAACCTGTAAAATGAAAACAAAAATGAATTAGCATGATATTAACTTAAATTGATAGTTGTGTTATTTTTTGAATGTATCAAAATAAAATGCATTTTTAAAATAGATTCGGATGGTTTAGTGCTGCTAATGAAACCACTTTTCCTGTAGCTGTGTATATTATAACTGAAATGCACAGCTACAGTTCTTTCACTTTCAAGATTCGCGATCACACGTCCTATCAGTCATCTCTCCTTACTCTGTTTATGTGGTAAGTGAAATTTTATGTACTATAATGTAACAGGATACTGCTAGCAAACGGCTAACCATGTCTCTTTAGTGGCTCCATAGAACGCGTTTTCTGTGCCTTTCCGAATACAAATTCACGCTTCGGGCACAACATGTTACATCAAGCATAAACTTGTATTTGAAGTGATATAACTGTAAATCGTTTTTACTTGAATTTTCAGTGTTCTCGTCTCTACCTGTAAGGAAATATCACCTTGCTAACAGCATACTCAGGAACACTCACCCAAATGAAATGGAATGAAATGAAATAATCTAGTGAAATACCCCTTACAACAAGTGTCAGAGCTAAGCAACTACCGCGAAATATGTACATGAATGCAGGCATTTATATGAATTTGCTACTTTTCATCGAGTATACACGTGATTAACAGTACGTTTTAAATATAAAAATAAACAGTCAAATATCGCTTAACACAATATTAGAACTGTTTTGAACAGTTTTTAAATACTATCAGCACAATATAGACAAGGATGATAAAAGATTTTTGGACTTACCGATTTCACAGAACTCCACCACGTTAATGGCGGGAAATTCCTGTCTTCAGAGCATGCGCAAAAGAAATAGTTGACTCAACTCAATTCCTTTTTGTAGTTTCAGCAGAAATTAATTGAGCTCTTTTAATTTCCCCCGGATTTAGTTTAGACTGAATTGAAATAACTGTGTACATCGCTTAAACTGATTCGTTTTATTTGTTTCAATATACTCTATTTATTTTTATCGAACAACACCGAGATTTCATTTTTTTGAGTGTATAGCCCTATACACCTCAGAATTCATCTTGCTACTTCTGTCAGCAGTCACATCATCATTAAACACCAGTGAGTCCATTCCATTGGCAGCCATACATGCCCATGCCATAACACTGCCTCCACCATGTTTGAGACATGATGTGGTATACTTTGGATCATGAGCTGTTCCTTTCTTTCGCCATATTTTTCTCTTCCCATCCTTCTGGTACTAGTCAATCTTGGTTTCATCAGTCCAAAGAATCTTATTCCAGAACATGGGAGGCTTTTTTATGTTTTCTGGCAAAGTCTAATCTGGCTTTCCTGTTCTTGAATGTTACCAGTGGTTTGCACTCTGTTGTAAACCCTCTGTAGTTTCTTTCTTTTTAAGAATGTACCCAACTGTTGACTTGGCCACACCTAAGGTTTTTGCTATCTCTCTTATAGATTTATATATTTTTTTCAGCCTAATAATGGCCTCCTTCACTTGCATTGAGATCTCCTTGGACTTATTATTGGTAGCTCCAGTCGAACAGCTGGCAAATGCCAACCCAATACCGTATATCAACCCCAGACTTTTTATCTGCTTCTTTTGTCTTGAAGTAACGAGGGAATGGACTGCGCCTGGTCAATTAACTTCTTGTCAGTCAGTTGTCCAAATACCTTTGAGTCCTTGAAAATGGAAGTAGTTTGCTTAAAATGGCTGTAATTCCTAAATGGTAAATGCCATATTTTTGTGGAACCTCTTAAAATAAAGCTGAAAGTCTACAGCAGCAGCAAATGTTTCCAAGTGATGAGAACTCCAACCAGAAGTAGGGCATCAGGCTGGATCAGGCAGGTCTGGAGAGCAGAAGGGGTCAGGATCACTGGTATCTCAGTGAGAGAGAGAGAGAGGGAAAGGGGGAGAGAGAGACTAAACAAATAGGCTTTCAGCCTAGTCTTAAACACTGAGACTGTGTCTGAGTCCAGAACACTAATTGGAAGGCTGTTCCATAACTTTGGGTGGTTGTAGTAGGTGTGGCAGATCATAAAAGACCAGATGTTCAGTCAGGTATTAAATAATAAATTTCTACATTTTTGTTTTGCTTAGGGAACAACATGGTGGAACCTGTGTGATGACTCAGTGCAGCTAGCAGACAGTCAGTTCAGCCTGCTTGTCTGCTTCCTGGCCTTGGCTCTGGATTGCCTTTGCTAACTTACACACCTCTACAATGTTACTCTTAATAACCTCTGACTGACAAAGGCGTATATCTTTAGCTCCTTTGTGAAAAACTACCTTTGAAAACCTATGCTTGTCTAAGACCCTAAGATTACCTGCTGTCTGGCGCCCTGGCTCCCGGTATACATCTAACTAGTGCTGCTGGTGCCCCTAAAGTCCTAGCTAATATCGTGTGCCATAAGATAGAGTCTCCTATAACTATTGCTCTCTCAGGTTTCTCAGCAGGTGCTTCATTGAGGAGAGCAAACCTGTTAGACACGTGAAGCGGAGAGGAGTGGTGCTCCCGAGGGCGAGTCTTAGCGTTAGCTTTGGCTTCACGATTATACCGCCGAGCCACCCATTCAGCCTACCGTGAGGGCTCTAATGCCGGAGTTGGGGGATATCTAACTCCGTCTAAGGCATCCAGACTTTCCCCTACAGAAACTACGCTGCTCTCACTAACCCTGTCTAGTATCTGGATGTGCAGCTCTAATGCTGCAATCTTCTCCATCAGAGAGCTAACTAATATACAATTATCACAAATAAAGCTATTACTAACCACAGCGGAAGAATGACTAAACTTCCTGCCCACAACACACTGAACAAACTGAAAGATGAGTGCTAACCGTACCTTAGTTGGAGACTTGTTGTGATTATGTTAGACGGATTGACGTGGATGGTCTCCGCTTGCTGTCTTTAGGCAAAAAGAAAAAAAAAGCTTTCTTCGAGAAAATGAAAATGTGTCAGATGGGGAAAGTGAAAAATACAACAAATGAAAACAATATCACAAAATTATTGATGAAAAGCGAAAAAAATTATATAGTTTAAACTGTAAAGATAAATCTGTTATAGTCAAAAGTAGTCATCAAATAATCTTCTATCAGCCAAGAGGCCAACAGAAGAGGCAGTAGCACAAATTCAAAAAGTGTTATTATACCAAAGCAAAGACAATGGAAAATTACTGCTTCACAATATTGTCCCATGACACTGAAAACCTTGAGATAGAGACATTTCTCCTTATCTCTAACCTGAAGACAGTACAGCACACAATCATAAGATTAAACAATAACATCAATAACATAGCATGAGCAAAGAAATAATAAGTAAAATTAATGTAATATGAAAGAATACATAAGAATATATATAAATATAAAAGATATAAACAAGAAATGAAGCACAACACAAATGTATGTTTTGCTCTATTGAAGCTACACACAGTCTGCCATTTAAAACTCAAATTAGATCCTTAGATTATTCGAGTTGAAGTCTCTGATGTCTAGAGGTCAAGTGTGTGCAACATTGTTAGCATATAATTAAAGGAATAGTTCACTCTAAAATGATAAATCTCTCATTTACTCACCCTCAAACTCATATAATTTACTTCTGCAGAACACATTGAAGATATTTTGAAGCATTTATGAGTTGTTTTTATCCATACAATGCACGTAAAAGGACATAAAGGCATACAACTCTAGTTGATTAAATCAATCTTCTCTGAAGCAGTACAATTGGTTTTGGGTGAGAAACAGATCAAAATGTAAGCCTATATGCACTTCCTTGTGCTCTACCCATGTGCATTTTTGGGTGAACTATCCCTTTAAATAATATAAAATAAAAAAAGCAGTGCTGATATGGAATCTAACAGCACAATTGCAAGTGTGGCAATTATACATTATTGTGCTTTTATACAATAGTCCTAAAAAAGATCTGTTAGGGCTTGCCCTAGGGATATATATGCAGTTTTAGTTCTATAGATTAGAACAAGCTTCAAAACATGACCACCTTTACTTTTCACATGAAATAAAATGAGCACGTTTTAGATGATGTTTAACTCTCTGTGGTCCAGCAGATTTCAATCCCTCAAAAATATGTTTTGACTCTGATTTTATGCTGCGTTTCACTGCAGGACATGGACCCAGCGGATATTCACGCCAAGAGGATAAAGATGGGAGTCTTAACTGTTGTTGATGATGTTGCCACCATCCACTCATACCCAAATATAAGGTACCTAGCTGTAGTACTAGAGGACCAGATTGTGCTGGACGATGTACATGACCTTCCCACTGCTTCTGTTCTCATCTTTGGCTTTAGGATAGTCCATGCCCTCAACATGGACTATCCTAAAGATCTAAAATACACTTCTGAACAATTCAAAAAGTGTTTATGTGCCTTGACTCCCAGTGCTCAGCAAGGGTCCAGTCCTTCAAAAACAAACTCTTAATGTTCAAGTAGCTGCAAGTCAGATGGGTAATCATGGGCAAACACTAATTTTCCAGTCATTCCATTTGTTTTAATGGCTGTACCTGTGGCAGTAAAAAAGGAAAGCTTTTGAGTTTGGCTTCCTAGAAATTTAAAGTAAGGTTTATTATGACTCTCGAGTGTTGTTTTAATAGTTTTTTAATGATTAGTTTATTGATCCAGCACTTCGAAAACATTATGCATTATGGATGTACCAAATGTAATAGATGGAGCAACGTAAAAGTAAAGTAAAAGCAGTATAACATATAAAAAAGGAAATTTTTTTTGAGTTTAGCTTCCTTAAAATTTCATATGAGGTTTGTTGTGACTTCTGAATGTTTTAGGTCTTTGGAGTATTGTTTATTGCTGCAAAATTATAAGATTAATGCTTTATTACTTCAGCACTTTGAGAACAATTTTGTGTTACTCAAGTACTTTAAGAGCATTTGTGTTGTATTACTCCAGCAAGTGTTGTAAGTGATCTTAAATGTAAATAATACTAAATGCAGCAGATGAGGGGATAATGTTTTTTCCTCTAATTTAGTGCATAATCTAGTTTTCTGTTAAATTGCTTTAATTGACTGAACTTCATCTTGTTAAGTGGAGTAGAACTGTATCACATTCTAAATTCTGTTCCTTTTGAAAATGTGCCCTTTTTGCAATGTTAATGTTAATAAATATTTTCTGTAATGATGACAGTGTTATTTGTATTTACAGTACAGTATAGTATTGTACTTCCTGCATTTGTTTTCTTAAATGATGTGAGAGGCATACAAGAATCTGGGTGAGAAATCCATTTGTAAGTTTTAAAGCTATAAATTCTAAAAAAAAAAAAAAATTTAATTAAAAAAAAAATAATAATAATAAAGGTTGGCTAACAGCTCTGGCTCTGGTTATAGGAGACTCTATCTTGCGGCATATGAAATTAGCTAGGCCTTTAGGGGCACCAGCAGCACTAGTTAGGTGTATACTGGGAGCCAGGGTGCCAGACATAGCAGGTAATCTTAGCATCATAGGCAAGCACAGGTTCTCAAAGATAGTTATTCATGTAGGAGCTAATGATATATGCCTTCGTCAGTCAGAGGTTACTAAGAGTAACATTGTAGAGATGTGTAAATTAGCGAAGGCCATGTCCGATGCTGTAGTATGCTCTGGCCCCATCCCAATGCGGCGTGGCAATGTAGCTTACAGCAGGTTATGGTTGCTGAACTGCTGGATGTCCAAGTGGTGCTCCGAAAACAATGTGGGCTTTATATTAATTGGAGTAGTTTTGAGGGCAAGGCTTGCCTGTTAGGGTGGGACAGTATCCATCCCACTTGGGAAGGTCCTGCTCTCATTTCTTGTAGCATAGCACATAGACTCAGAACAGGCCTAGTTAACCTGTGACAATCCAGAGCCAAGGCCAGGGAGCAGACAAGCAGGCTAAACTGTTCCAACATTTTGAGACTGTGTCTGTTCCCCAAGATAAACAAAATTGTAGAAATGCCCAGAAAGTTGGTTTAGTAACCTAATTAACATAAAATTAAATGAAACCGAATGCACAGCCAACACCGTTGATCTGAAGCTAGGACTGTTGATTATTAGATCTCTTACATCTGAAGGTCTTATTGTTAATGAAACTATTACTGATCAGAAGTTTAATGTACTGTGTTTAACAGAAACGTGGATTAAACCAAATGAGTATGCATCATTAAATGAAGCTAGTCGTCCCTGATACAATTACATACGTCAGCCCCATCTAACTGGCAGAGGAGGAGGTGTCGCAGTTATTTATAATGATAATTTAGATGTCACACAGAAACCTAGTCATAAATTCAAAGCATTTGAAGTTCTTTATACTAAGATAACATACGTAGCCACAAAAAACAAGTTTACCCAGATGATTCCACTAATGATTATTTTCAGATCCCCAGGGCCGAATTCCTTTGTGAATTTGCGGATTTCATCTCTAACCTGGTTGTTTCTTTAGACATTAAGCATTAATTGTTGGAGACTTTAATATTCATTTTGATAATCCAGAAGACCCTCTGAGAACATCGGTTGATTCAGTAGTGGTTAATCAGAATGTAATAGGACCCACTCATGGTGGTAGTCACACTCTTGATTTAATACTAACATTCAGATTAAATATAGAAAATATAGTCACATTTCCAATCTGAAGCTATCACAGATCATTATCTCATCTCATTTAAAATGTATCTTAATCGTAATATATGCACCTTGCTACCCTACAACATCAAATGTACATTCACAGAGTTTTATCAGTAATCTCCCACAGATACCAACCATGACTGGGTGACCGTCCGATCCCGAAGAACTTGACCAGGCAACTGAATGCTTAGAATCAATGTTCCACTACACGCTAGATATGGTAGCTCCACTTAATACAAAAATAATTAGAGAGAAAAAGCTAGTACCTTGGTATAACGATCACACACGCACCTTAAAACTAGAACGTAAATGGCGTCAAACTAAATTGGTAATATTTCAAATAGCATGGAAGGATAGCTAAAGAAAAGCTCTTAGTGCTGCTACATCAATGTATGTCTCCACCCTAATTGAAGATAACAAAAATAATCTTAGATTCTTATTTAATACTGTAGCAAAATTGACTAGGAATAAGACCACAATAGAAACATGCACACAATCATTATATAGCAGTGATGACTTCATTAATTTTTTCAATGCTGAAATTGAAAATATCAGGCACAAAATTCAGACGATTAATTTAAAACCAGACAGTTTCATAACTAACCCTGTAGATAATAATATAATGATCTGAGATCAATGATTAGAATGTTTTATGCCCCTTAGAGAGACCGAACTAATTTCAACATCAAAATCATTAACCTGTATACTAGATCCCTTACCTACATGTTTCTTCAAACAGATAATTCCAGAAACAATCAAACCTCTTCTAATGATAATCAATTCTTCCCTTAGCACTGGCTATGTACCTAAATCTTTTAAACCAGCAGTTATCAAACCCCTGATTAAAAAGCCTAACCTTGACCCCTGTCAGCTGTCTAACTATAGGCCATTATCAAACCTCCCCTTTATCTCCAAGATCCTAGAAAAGGTTGTAGCACAGCAGCTATGCTCATACGTGGATAGGAATAACATTTATGAAATGTAGCAGTCAGGATTTAGGGCTCATTGTAGCACAGAGACAGCACTTTTTAAAGTAGTAACCTACTACTAGCCTCTGATCAGGGTTGTGTCTCCTTGCTTGTGTTGCTTGACCTTAGTGCAGCTTTGGTACCACTGACCATGCTATTCTCCTTGATAGACTAGAAAATGTTGTAGGCATTAAGGGAATGGCCCTCTCCTGGCTCAGGTCTTACTTCACTCATTGTTATCAGTTCGTAGACGTAAATGGTGACTTCTCTACGCATACTAAGGTAAAGTTTGGTGTTCCGCAGGGCTCTGTTTTAGGCCCACTGCTCTTTTCGTTATATATGCTATATATACATGGTATTACCTTTCACTGTTATGCTGATGACACACAGTTGTATGTTTCAGCAAAGCCAGATAATAGACACCAGCTTAATGAAGTTGAGGAATGTGTAAAAGACATTAGAAACTGGATACTTATTAACTTTCCCTTTCTTAATTCTGACAAGACAGAAGTACTTGTACTAGGACCACATGCAGCTAAAAGTAAGCTTTCTGATTACATAACAACTCTGGATGGCCTTTCTGTTTCATCATGTGCAGCAATAAAAGATCTTGGTGTGATTATTGACTCCAGTCTTTCATTTGAAGCTCATGTAGATAATATTACTAGGATAGCTTTCTTTCATCTCAGAAATATTGCTAAGATAAGGAGTATATTGTCACTACATGATGCAGAAAAATTAGTTCATGCTTTTGTTACCTCTAGATTGGATTATTGTAATGCCTTGCTGTCTGGATGTTCCAGTAGATGCATAAACAAGCTCCAGTTAGTCCAGAATGCAGCAGCGAGAACCAGAAGATATGACCATATCACCCCTATCTTTTCCACACTGCATTGGCTCCCAATCAAATTTCGTACTGATGACAAAATACTACTATTGACCTATAATGTACTGAATGGTCTTGCGCCACAGTACCTGAGTGAACTTTTGGTCTTTTATGATTCGCCACGCCTACTTTGATCAAAAGGTGCAGACTATTTTTTGGTACCTTGAATAATGAAGGCTGCAGCAGGGGGGAGAGCTTTCTCTTACAAAGCTCCACAGTTATGGAACAGCCTTCCAGTGAATGTTGGGGGCTCAGACACAGTCTCAGTGTTTAAGGCTAGGCTGAAAACATATTTGTTTAGTCAGGCCATAGTTTTTTCTAGGTAAAGAGTAGGTCTGGATGGTTCACAGGCATAGAGTGTTGTGGTGAAATGGGATGTGTGGATGCTGTTGCCTCTCCCCTCAGTATTCCTTGGGCTTTCAGTTTGTAATGAATGATTTCTATGTAGATGATGGGGTTACAAGTGTACAAACAACAGAGGATGCAATTCAACTTGCTCGAGAAGCCTGAGAACTTTGTGCCATTGGTGGCCTTAGACTTCACAAATTTGTAGCTAAAGCTGTCCTAGAAAGTATTCCGCCATCAGAACGAGCAAATGATGTAAAGGAACGTAACTTTTCATTCGACGATCTTTTGATAGTGCGAACACTGGGAATTCAGTGGAATATATAACTTGATTGCTTTAAGTTTGATAGCTGTCTCAAGGAGCAGCCAACAACTCGACATGGAATTTTATCAACAATTGCATCATTGTATGACCCACTGAAATTCATAGCTCTATTTACATTTCATGGAAAAAACACTCCTGGAAATATGTAGACAAGGCATAGGTTGGGATGACTCATTGAATAATGAGTTGCAACCAAGATGGGAGTGCTGGAAAAGTGATTTGGCTAATTTGAAGAAATTGAGCAATCCCCGCGCATACGCTCCTCCTGAGTTTGGAAAGGTGAAGGAAGTAGAGCTGCATAATTTTTTGGATGCCAGAACTAGTGGATATGGACAGTGTTCATATCTGAGATTAAAAAATGAAAGGGAAGACTTTCACATTGCTCTTGTCACGGGAAAATACCGCGTGTCCCCTACGAAGGTTACTGACTGTCAGCGCCAACTGAAGTTGGAGCTGACCCCTGCAGTAGTTTCAGTGAATGTCATTAAAATTCTCAAAGTGCTTAGATATACTGACATTACAGAGTTCTTCTGGACTGATTCCAGAGTTGTTCTGGGATATATAAATAATGAGGCCTTTCGATTTCACACATTTGTTGCTAACAGGGTACAAAGGATTCATCTAAGCACAACCCTACAGCAATGGAGGTATGTTTCAACAGAGGATAATCCTGCAGATCATGTCTTGAGAGGTCTTACTGTTGATGAATTGATTTCCTCTGACTGGTTTACAGGGCCAAAGTTTTTGTGGAATAGGGAGATGCATAGAGAGAGAATAGGGAGAGAAACTGCAACTTGGTAACTCAGAAGACAGCAGTTCTCAAACACTTAACACAAGAGCAACGGAACAAGGAATTACTTTAGAGCATCTGTCAAAGTTTTCGTTTTGGTCTCAAGCAGTTAGCGGTATCACAAGTATCTGATGAGGAATTCATTCAAAGGGTTACTGGATCCCAGGCATTAACTGTGCTGTAGCATCATTTGTGCACAACTATTTTACTTGTAGAAAGCATAGGAGACTGACGGAAGAGCAAAAGATGGCTGACTTGGCCTTAGAGAGAGTGAACCCTTCACCACGTTTCACTTATTGTGGTATAGATTGTTTTGGTCCGTCCTTTGTTAAACAAGGACAAAAGGTGCACAAAAGATATGGATTATTCTTTACTTGTCTCTGTTCCCGTGCTATCCACATTGAGATGCTTAATGCTATGTCAACAGATTCCTTTATTAATGGCTTGTGCTTTTTTTATTGCCATACCTGGGGCACTCTGACAGATCAAATCTGATCAAGGGAGCAACTTTGTAGGTGCTAAGAATGAGCTGGCTGACACCTTTAAAGAACTTGATACAGATCAGTTGAATAACTTTCTAGCTGAGAATCAGTGTGATTTTGTAATGAATGTGCCATGTTCCAGTCATACAGGAGGTGTATGGGAGCATCAGATAAGGGTGGTGAGAAGTGTTCTCCAGTCCACACTTTCAGTTGCTTCTGAATGGATCGATGATTCATCTCTAAGAGCATTTTTTATGAAGCAATGTCAATTGTAAACAGTAGTCCACTCACTGTTGACAATCTAAGCAACCCAAACAATCTTGGACCTATAACTCCAAATCATTTTCTCACTATGAAATCCACCATTGCTCTACCTCCTCCAGACAAGTCCACCAAAGATGACATATATTCCAGAAAAAGGTGGTGTCATGTCCAATACTTTGCCGAACAATTTTGTAATGTCTTGACATCATTGCTTTTAGACAACGCTGGCATACCCCTAGGAGAAACTGGTCAATAGGGGATATAGTGATAATCAAGGACAATGATCTTCCTATTCACAAATGGCCTTTAGGCAGGATTGTAGAAATGATGATTGATTCAGATGGACTCATGAAGAGAGTTAGAATTCACCTTGGCGAGAAAAATCGTGGAAAGAAAGTCTCAGTAAGCCATCCATAATGGAACGTCCAATCCAGAAGTTGGTTTTATTGTTGGAGGCTGATTAAAGTTGTTCTTTTTTTAATTCTTTGACCTAAGTGTTTTTGTAATAGTTTTCTGAATACTAGGGGTGCAACGAATAATCGACATAGTCAACAAAATTCGATGACAAAATTAGTTGCCAGTGAATTTAGTTGTTGATTATTAGTTGGTTACGTAAAGTAGTTGCGAACAGGAAGTGACAACAAAACATTTATTTAAAAATGGCGATGGCATGTCTGAAAACATCAAAAGTCTGGGAGCATTTCTCCCTAGATATGGGAAATAAAAGGACAACATGTAACATCTGTAAGGCGGACCTTGCTTGGCACGGGAGCACGTCCGTCATGCTTGAGCATTTGAAAAGAAGGTATGTTGGACTGGATGCGGAGTCAGACTTGCCTTGGTAAGATAGTAAGCTAGTTAACTTGCTAGCTATGTATAGGCATAGTTAGCACACAAGATACTAGAATCACTAGCAAAAATGTGGTTTGAATGTCTACTTTCAGTGGCATATTTGAGTTTAAAAGAGTAATGCCACCCATTTGTCTGACGTTTTTTTTTTTATTATTATTTATATTTATGCAGTCCAAAGAAAATTAAAGCTACCTTAGATGGTTTTCTTCAAAAGAAACAAACCTGTACACCGCAGCAAGCGACTGCCCTCACGGAGTCTATTCTAAACATGCTGGTCACCGACATGAGACCACTCTCCATGGTTGATGGTTAATGAGCGGGGAATATTTGCACTTAGAAGAGAGCAAGCCTCACACAAGACCATGTAGAGATGCTCACTTTAAGTTTAAATAAAGTGTAATGGATATGTAGTCTTATATAGTTGCAATTTGCAAAAGATGCTTATTTATTTTTTATGGGAAAACTGTGTAGTCTGGTTTGTTGTTTTGTTGTAGTTTTTTATTGCCGCTACTTGTCCTTGTTTTACCAAAAAAAGTGGGTACTCGATTTTCAATTACATTTTTTATATCAGCACTTTGCCTTCCTTTGTTTTAAATGGAAAATGTCTTAAAAATAGTTTAATGAGCAGCAATATTCAATAGATGTTGAGTTGAATAAATGACATCTTTTTGATTAAAGTATTCATCTTTATTGTCTTAATGGTTACTTACCTCATGCCTAAAACAAACTCAAGCTAAATGTAAAAGCTTATAGGTAAATAGGAGCCATTGAGTAATTATGTGATTTATAATCTGATTAGTCGATTAATCATTTCAATAGTCGGTAGACTATCAAAATAGTCGTTAGTTGCAGCCCTACAGAATACTGGTGGTATACAGCTGCCGCTACCAGCTGCCTGAACACAAAAAAAAATATGGTTCAGGATAAACTTAAAGCTATGCACATGTGGACTTTAGAAAACTTAATGTGGTATCTGAAATCCTTGAGATGGGCAGGACTCTCAGCAAATCCAAAGAAGTCTGTGACTGGATGGGTTGGAGTACGGTATCTGGGCTTCCACTTGGGCCATGGGCAGGTGCGTCCCCAAATTGATAAGACAGCACTGATTTCTGCCTGCCAAAGACCAAAAAGGAAGCACCAGATCCAGTCCAGTGGACAGAACCGTGAGAACGGGCTTTTTATCAGGTAAAAGTAGTTTTGTATGGGGGCCTGCTGTTGCATTCTCCTGACTTTTTTCTCCCTTTTGTTCTGCAGACTAATGCATCAGACAGTGAGCTGGGGGCCATTTTGTCCCAGGTGGTGGAGGGGGAGGAGCACTCCGTGCTGTACATCAGCCGGAAGCTGTCAGTGAGGGACTTTACTTATGTATGGTTTGCTTAAGAGCCGGAGAAAGAAAGCTGAGCTGAACTCTTTGTGTTTGTGCATGTGCGTGTCTGGGAGTGAGAAAACGCTCACAGGAAAAAATAAAAGAAGCACGAAGCTTTGTAAAAATTCGCCTGTCTCCCAAGTCCTCCTTCCCACCCACACATGCCAGGGTTCTACACAGCCTATTATTCTGATTAATAATAATCTGGATTATTTGTTTTTCACCATTATCAAAAGATAACAGTGCACAATGTGCATCCATTTGCTTCTATTTATGTAGACATTATTTGTTTAATTATTGGATGTTTTATCACATTTGCTCATCCATCAGTAAACTTAAGTGATTTCTTCAGAAGCGCAATGCACCAATTTGCTCAGTTTTTTGTATTTGTGTTTATCAGATTGAGAATCGCATCTTCATTTTAAACACTGAGGATCTGAGTGGAAAAGTGACAAGAATACTTCAGAGGCACCAATCACCTCCTGTTCCAAAGAGCCTAAGCCTAAGCGAGGTCTGTAAAATTGTTTTGAATGTTGGAAAAGGTAATAATCTGTTTTTCTTGTCTTTGTTGAAAGTATAATTACACAGGATTGTTTTGTGGAGTTTAGGTTACAAAAGCCTAGAAACTGTAGTTAGGTTTTGATGACAAACTGTTTTTGGTAATGACTTGCAGCAAAAATGTCCTTTCTGCTCATTATTTTTCTCTTTAGATATCATATCTTTTTGAGCAAATCATTATTTAGCTTATTTATAATTCTGAACAAAGAAACAAATGCATAGAAACATTCAAACATTCCAGTATTAAAAATCAGCTGCTAAATATCTAATTCCATCCCAAGTCTATGACTGTGTTTGTCTGAAACAGTGTCAAGCCACATTCCAATATGATGGCAGCAGGACGAAGAAGGGTCATAAGATTCACACCCTTGCAGTATTTATATCTTTTTGCAGCAATAGATGTGTTTTGATCAATTTAGGTATGAATGAAGTATGGCTTGAAGTATGTTTAGATCTTGTATCTGCTATCATCTCTGGCAGCATCTTCATTCTCTTAAATAATGAGACATGGAGGCAAACAGAAAACTCCAATTTCACATACAATTGGGTACAGCTGTGTAGAATATTGACCAGCTTTTCATGTCATTACTTAATTCTAAAAATTACATGTAGACTGTTGGAGAAGGAGGGGGAACCATGTACACAGCATCTACTAGCAGCCAACTCTATCAGGTAACTTTCAGACTTAAAGACTTACTTTTAGATTTTGACAACATACTGTTTCCCTTGTTATCTAAACATCGGGTACCCATACCAGGCTACATTTTTCCAGTCTTCAACTGTCCAGTTTTGGTGAGCCTGTGCCCACTGCAGCCTCAGTTTTCTGTTCTTGGCTGACAGAAGTGGAACCAGACATGGTCTTCTGCTGTTGTAGCCCATCTGCCTCAAGGTTCGACATGTTGTGCATTCTAAGATGCTTTTCTGCTTGCCACAATTGTACATACCATCTGAGTTATCCGAGTTACTGTAGCCTTTCTGTCAGCTCGAACCAGTCTGGCTGTTCTCCTTTGACCTCGCTCATCAAGAAGGCATTGCCATCTCCAGAACTGCTGCTCACTGGATGTTTTTTTTTCTTTATTCCACCATTCTGAGTAAACTCTAGAGACTGTTATGCATGAAAATCCCAGGAGATCAGCAGTTATAGAAATACTCAAACCAGCCCATTTGGCACCAACAATCATGCCATGGTCAAAGTCACTGAGATAATTTTTTTTTCCCCTATTCTGATGGTTGATGTGAACATTACATTATTATTATTAGGGGGCCAACCACCGAAGGTGCATAGGCACCCTATCGTTATTCTATGTTTTCTTCTTCTTCTTCTTCTTCTTCTGGCTAGGAAGTCTATGGGAACCTATAGAACTGTCTGGTAAAAAAAATTTGAAATTTGGCACACTGATTAGGGAGGGTCTACGGAACATTCTGAGCAAATTTGGGCCAAGTGTTGCTGACGCTGTAGCGCCACCATCGGGTCAAATTTGGGCCTAATTTGGAAGTACATTTATGCTAATAACTTTTGAACTATGTGTCCAAAATTTAATCCCTGAATTCCCTGGTTTGAGGCGAGTTCAATGCACCCTATGAAGTCGATTTCCGCCCAATTAGATTTTCCGCCATCTTGGATTTTGTCCAAAAAAGTTTTTTCATTACTCCTCTTACAAATTTTGTCTAATCATCACCAAATTTGGCATGCATCATCTTCAGAGTAATCCTGACAAAAATTAACAAAAGAATTTTGAATATTCCAAAGGGTTTGCCCATAATGGGCCAACAAATCTGATGGCGAAGCTGCCAAACAGGAAGTGAGGCTGTATCTCAGCAACGACTTTGCGCACTGACACAAAACTTGGTAGATATCTTCAGAAACTTGACCTGAGGCTATGCAACAAATTTCGTGGTAGCACCACCTACTAGCAACTATTAACATGCCATAAATACTTACATCTAACTGCCATGTTTGCTGCTACTCCTCGAATTTTGTCCAATCTTCACCACATTTGGCTCACATCATCTCGACACCTGTCTAAACAATGCTGCATGCAATGACACGCTGCTGCCCGTTTGGTCATCTAGACCTTTCCTCCTACAGTCAGAGAATTCCACCACTGTCCATGGTCAAAACATACACATCATGAGTGACACTACAAATCAGTCTTGAATCCCTTTGCCTAAAGTTATGGCTCTGCTTTTCTGTGATTGCTTAGGCAACAGTTGTAGCATGTCTGTGAATGTGTGGTTCACCAAGTCTGGGTGCTTGGCCCCCGAAAATGCTTCTTGTAGCTTCATTATTATTATTATTATTATTATTGTTAGTAGTAGTAGTAGTAGTATTGTTAAATTTAAAAGGTACATTTTTGATAGATTTATGAAAATTTGAGGAATAAAGGTGTTGAAAATAATTGAGTAACAAAGGTTTGCCTACAAAGGCCCAACATGTTGTCCATCTGGGCCTCATCATTTAGCCCATGTGAGTTCTACACTGCTTGGCTAAAGGATAAAGATGAGGATATAGCAGGTGCTTTTCTTAGTTTCTTCTGTCATCTTGTTATTCATTATTCATACTCAAGTTTCCAATTGAAACATTTGAAACAGAGCATACAGATACATGAGATGGGATTCAAAGGACATTTCTGCCTGGAAATAAATGCAGTGGAAGGCTAAGGTTATAAATGTGTGCAGTGCCCTTCCTCGTGCAGAAATGATGTAGGAATCTGATCATAAGTATTCACTGGGGGTGCACTGATAATGCCAGGTGTAAAAGGCTATGCATTTCACTGTCCACTTGTGATCAGATCACTCGACCAGGGATGTAAGCCAAGCTTTTCCAATAGGGTGGCCAGGTTAGACCCAGTGACTCTATTTGGGTGGCAAAGCATTAATCTGCATCTATAGAAAATGATGAATGTGACAATACACTACTACGAAGACCACCACACTATCAGTACCAAAAATTACACTGCACACCTGAACACAGTCACCGCTTCTTCTTTAGAAATAGCCCAGATTTTCATTAGAACATTGCTCTTAGTTATTCTAGTTTCATTAGAAGATTCTAGTTTTATTAAAACATCGCTCCTAGTCTGTTTAGTGATGATTCGAAGCCTGTTTGTTTGATTGCATTTCTGGATTACAATCTGTTTGTTTGATACTTTTGATTCCTGTCTTCCCTACATTACTCTGTTGCCAATATGTTGCCTGATATTTATTTATTATTTTTTTTTGTACTTTTTATTTATCCTTCTGGTCTGTTTGCTCTGGATAGTGTGGAGGTATTCAAAGACTTTTATTTTGAAGGGGTTTTTTTCTTTGGAAAAAAGCTGAGACCGGAAGTGATGTGAGCATGGCGGGAGTGAAAAACGGGGGTGATAGAAAAAATACAAACTCGAGGTGCGAGCGCTCGATGAGCAGAGAGTGCCAGAGAGGCAAAGAGTAAAAGAAATAAACCCCACTTCTCGTGATTCTTTTGCTTTTACGTGGACAGCATTTGGCGAGTATCGAGGTGAGCTGACGAGGAGCTGGACCGAGCTTGTGCTGTTGCGAGTCTTATCACAGGAGTGTGATTGCTGTGGAGCCGAGTTGTGTGCCTATGTGATACGAGAGGGGCGTCGCCCATTGCATTTGCTGAGATGGTGTTTGCGTGAGAGTTTGTCTCCGTCTGAGAAAGCTGAGGTACTGTGAATTTTATTCATTTTTGTTCAACTACAGTTGACATCCGGAAGAAATACACAGACAGTATTTTTGTTGTTCTTAAAACGAAGCTGATTTCTGAACGAGTGACCTCTGCTGCTATTGTTGCGAGAAAAATCTTCACATGCCATTTCGACACGTTACTGCCGCTGTGTAGATGCGAACGGCATTGCAGACTCTTTGATGCTCTTTTGACAGTACTAATTTTCCTGTTTTGAGTGTTAAACCATTGCTCTGGAACTTAGTATTATTTTCTCTATTTCATAGTTGAATTTTTTGGATGTTCTACAGTGTTTTCGTCTCAACCTTTGGAAATTTTTTATATATTTTTTTTTGATGGACACTTGAATAGACTTTCTGAAATGGGAACAGAGCTTGCTTTTGAACAAAACTGCCTCTGTTTTTTTGGTGTGTTGAA
This sequence comes from Pangasianodon hypophthalmus, assembly GCF_027358585.1. NCBI lineage: Eukaryota > Metazoa > Chordata > Actinopteri > Siluriformes > Pangasiidae > Pangasianodon > Pangasianodon hypophthalmus. The sequence continues at coordinate 15,303,164 of NC_069724.1, read as the reverse complement.
AGATTTTCCTGTCTACCGGAAGCATTCGCATGGACAGTGATTTTGCTGATTTTCTCTGAACTGTTCTTTCTTGTTTTTTTTCTAAAAGGAAAAGACTTGATATCAACAGGTTTCCCATTGGATTAACTGATTACCCTGCCATATAAGGACGCTCCAACACCGGCCCAGTTCTGCGGTGAGGTAAAAGTCTAATATTGGGTTATGACTCTTACTCAGGTATGTTGATTGTCATATAAAAAGTCTGCGAAGTGAGAGTAGTAAAAATTTACTACGAACTGAGGAAGACTTTTAGGTTTAACTGAATATCACCTTTTGAGGGAACTGTTTCCTTGATTCTGATTGTTGTGGGGATTACAGCAGTAAACAAAGAGACTCTAAATGCACTTTTGAGTTAAGTAAAAATTTTGTACATTTCCATTGGCCTATTCACAAGTGAAAACTTTTGTGTTTCTTTATTTTCTGTTATTCTTGTGTTTTCTTTGTGTTTACCAAACACTGTAAAAATAAACCCAAACTTCTGTTATCTTGGAGTAGGGGCATTCCTCCTGTCTTGTGGGCTGATAGAGGGGAAGAAGGGTTAATATTACTTCTTACTCTGGGAGCTACCGTGTACGTTACTAAATTCCAGAGCCTCAATCCTCATCAGTCACCGCTACAAAAGACAAAGGTGTACTTAGCAAGGCAGATAAAAACATACTTAAATAAATAAGTACAGGAATTAAATGTACTAGGGGTTGAAGACCTAGATCTTGTCATTTCCCTAGTCGTCCAAGATACATTGCAGAACATAATCTTACTCCTACGTTGTAGTGAAATTTCCCACTACAATAGTAATAAAATTCATCTGCATCAAACTCTGTGCCTGATTCATGAAAACATACGCTATTGTTGCAGTATACTATCATTTATGAATTCAATAGCTTTAGCTAATGGTAGCTAATAACAAACTAAGAAATCTAGTGTTATGTCTCCAAATAATTTACAGTCAGGCCCATAAGTATTTGGACAGTGACAATTTTCATAATTTTGCCTCTGTACACCACCACAATGGATTTGAAATGAAGCAATCAAGATGTGATTGAAGTGTAGATTTTCAGTTTTAATTCAAGGGGTTTAACAACTATATTGCATTAACAGGAATTACAGCCATTTCTTTGCAGAGTCCCTCCATTTTCACAGACTTAAAAGTAATTGGCAAACTAACAATCATATATAGGATTATTTGTAATACTTGGATGCAAATCCTTTGCAGTCAATGACTGCCTGAAATCTGGAACCCATGGACATCAACAAATGATGAATTTCCTCCCTTGAGATGCTTTGCCAGGCCTTTACTGCAGCTGCCTTCAGTTGCTGCTTGTTTGTGGGTCTTTCTGCCTTCTATTTTGTCTTCAGTAAGGGAAAACAATGCTCAGTTGGGTTTAGGTCATCAGGCATTTAAGAACATTTAATTTCTTTGCTTGTTTTGGGTCATTATCTGTCTGTACTGTGAAGCACTCTCCTGTCAGTTTTGCAGCATTTGACTGAATCTGAGCAGAAAGTATAGCTCTATATGCTTCAGAATTCACCTGCTACTTCTGTCAGCACTCACATCATAAACATGTGTTTAAGGCCCAGTTCCTTTGGCAGCCATACATGCCTATGCTGTAACACTTCCTCCACATGTTTGACAGATGATGTGGCATGCTTTGGAACATGATCCCTTCCTTTCCTTCTCCATAATCTTCTCTTCCCATCATTCTGGTACAAGTTAATCTTGCAGCAGAACTGGTCAGGCTTTTTTTTTTTTTAAGAGGTTTTTAGCAAAGTCTAATCTGGCCTTTCTGTTGTTGAGTGCCAGTGGTTTGCATCTTGAGGTAAACTGTCTGTATTTACATTCATGAAGGTGTCTCTTGACTGTAGACTTTGACAAAGATATGCATACCTCCTCTAGAGTGTTCTTGACTTGGCTAGATGTCGTGAAGTGGTTTTTCTTCAACAAAGAAAGAATTTAGCATTCATCCACTTTAGGTGTCTTCTGTCTTCTTTTTAAGAATGTACCAAATTGTTGATTTGGCCACTCCTGTCTGTATATCATTAAGGTCAAAAAGTTTGGCCAGTGTACATGGTCACCTGTACATTGTCGTCAGTGGGCCAGGAAATAATTTGCTTCTGGGTTAGCTAACTAAACTTTCTTGTTCTCTCCAATGCACAATGAGTGAACTTTGAAATTTGCTAGAGACATTGTGAATGTTGGTATTATTCAAAGTAGCCTACCACAGTGAGCTTTACCAAGTTGTTCAGTTTCAAATTATGACATTGTTAAACCACACATGGATTTAGCAAAGAATCAGAATACTACTACTACTACTACTAATAATAATAATAATAATAATAATAATAATAATTATAGCCCTAAGCAGCAATCTACAGGGGCCAAGCACCACATGCAGATCACACCAGAGGTAGCTAATTCTCCCCAAGATACACAGAACACTTAAAAAAAAAAATTAGATGAACATACTATCAAAATTTGGTGATGGTAGTTTAATGAAATGCTGTGAAGCGCTTGATGACGTGGCAGCCGAGATATGCAGCCTCACGTTTGAGAAACGTGTGGTGGGTCCAAGATGGTGTCCTGCTAAGTTTGTTTTTACTTTGCTCTGCTGACAAATTTGCTTTTAACAGCCAAATTACATAATTTATACTCCTGCTACACGCGGTCTGTGTCCGTAAATACTATGTAGTGCCCCTCGATGCTTTAAAGATGAAACCTGCAGCAGACAAAAGAAAAGAAAAAGAGATATTGCATGTTTCACGTGTGTTTGATAACATGAGTTTTCACAGCTATGCATCTCCCAGTGAGATCCTCTTAAATACTTCGCTTCCAGAGAGCCCGGGCAAACCTCCCTCAAAGAAGCGTAAAGCAGAGGACGACGCCGTGATTTCCACCCTCTCTCAGCTGATAAATAATTGCTCTGACGCCCTGGAGAAAATGGTGGGGGACAACGCTCTTAAAATTGAAGGTCTCAAAAAAACTGTGGACTTTGTTTGTGCTGAACTGAATAATATTAAACAGAGGGTCGGCCACTTCGAAGTTAGACTTGTTACTGAGGAAAAGAAGATGGAGCTCTGCGAAAAAAGAATCGCTGACTTGAATACTCTCACCGCTGGAACCTGCGTTTGCATGGAGTACCTGAAAAAGAAAATATCAGAGCCGAATCCATCCGCATTTGTGTGGCCACCTTTCCACAGGAGGGCAAAACTCTTCCGGATAAGATTGATACTGTCCACCGCATTGGGAAGAGAATTTTGAACACCGCAAGGCCACGAGCAATCATCATCCAGTTTTGCTCACGCGTGACGAGAGATGGTGTGTGGAGAGCGGCGAAATCGTCAGAGTTCTTGTGGGCAAATGGTCTTAGGTTTACCTAGGATCTTACTGCTTTTGACCGGGAAATAAGGCTGCTGCTATGGCCGGCAAAAGGCCCGCAAGGAGGGGAAAAGGGCGCACTTCGTGGGTCATCGTGCGTTCATCGAAGGCTCTGAAATTAACCCTGTGAAATTAACCCAGTCTGTTCAAACTGTTTAAACTGTTTATCATTTCAAGAGAGATTTTTCAAGTTCTAGTTTCCTTTTCGTTACGAATCAGGTCACTATTAACGGCTGTAAACATTCTTGACTTGGTTTCATCAGCAGCAGTGTTCATGTTTTCAAACTCAGAAAGCTCTGTTCATCTTTTTTCTTCGTTAAGAGTTCTTTTTGTACGTCTATTTCTGTTATTTCTCTCAATGCCAGGGGTCTTAGAGACAATACCAAAAGGAAAGCCTTATTCCTGTATGCTAATTCGTTCAAGACTGACTTTTGTTTTTTTCAAGAGTCCCACTCTGTCGCGAGTGATACTGCTTTTTGGTAAAATCAGTGGAACAATGACGTTTGGATGGCTCACGGTTCGGAACATTCAGCTGGAGTTTTAATTTCGAAAAACCTTTTTGCTGGGGACATTTTGCACCATTTTAGCGACCCAAATGGACACTTTCTGTTTTTGGTAATCTGTTTAAATAATGCTGTGATTAATATCTAATTAATGTCTAATTAATATATATGGGTATAATACTTCTTGTGAAAATGACTTACTGCTTGAAGCAATTGAAGAAAAAAATTATACTAAGGCTTAATGCATACCCAAATGCTTTAATTTTCACTGGTGGCGACTTTAATATTGTGCCTGATAATATTCTTGATTTATGGATAAATTTGATATTATCGATATTTGAAGGGTGAAATTCCCAAATATTAGATCTTATACTTGGAGTAACAAAAGTTGTTCTAGACAGTCTCGTATAGACTATTGGCTGGTTTCTCTGGTTTTGCTGGTTTGTCTGTCAGAGATTTTAATGTTTCTGTTAGAATTCTACCTTCCCCCATGACTGACCATAAGGCGATTCTTATTCAGTCCCCTCTATCTTCTGTTTTCTCTCCTTCAATATCTAGAGCCTCTTACTGGAAGCTTAACTCTTCTTTGCTTAAGCATGATCAGCTGAGAAAAAACATCTTATTTTTGATTGAATATTACTGGATCAGAGCACAAAAAGAAGACAAATATGGCCCTAACTGGGAGCTTCTTAAACACGAAGTTAGCAAATGTGCTAGACATTTTGGTAGTAATCTAATGAAACTCAAAAGACATGAAGAGGAGACTATCGTCTCTAAAATATTGTCCCTCTTTAGTAAAATGCAGGATGGATTGTTCAGATTCAGAGCTAACAGAATTTGCTGATATGCAAACTCAGTTGGATTCAATCTACAAGTATAAGGCAGAGGGCTCTTTTATTCACTCTAGAAGAAGATGGTTAGAGCAAGGTGAGCAAAGTACAGCATACTTCTTTAGAATGGAAAAGGATATTTCTAGAAATTTAGCAATCAATTCTTTAAATATTAAGGGTACCGTTACTTCTGACTCTAAAGTAATCAGCTCATTTTGTGCAAATTTCTGTTCTAATCTTTACAAGTCTAATTATTGCAAGAATTCAGCTTTGTCTTTTTTTCAGTCTTTGAAAGATATTAGATCATTATCTAATGAAGATAAGATCACCTGCGATAGGGATATATCCATTGATGAAATAATTGAGTCTATTGAAGCACTTAAAAGCAATAAGTCGCCAGGCACAGATGGGCTAACTGCCAAATTTTACAAAAGTTTTGCTCAAGATTTAGCACCTTTCTTATTTAAGACTTATTTGGAGAGTGTTGCTTTTGAATCACTTCCACCTACTTTATCACAGGGGTTAATTACTTTAATACCTAAACCTAGAAAAGATACTCTTTTGATTGATAACTGGCGTCCAATTTGTCTCTTAAATTGTGATTATAACATATTAGCTCTGTTACTGGCTAAAAGACTTAAACGTGTTCTGGGTACAATAATAGATAAAACCCAATCAGGCTTTATTCCAAAGAGACATATTGCTAACAATATACGCCTTGTTTTAGATTTATTAGATTATGATGATTTGATTAGTGAAGAAAGGTTTGGTTTTTTTTTTTTTAAGATTTTTATAAAGCCTTTGATTCACTTGAACATGATTTTATTTTACAATCCCTCTATAAGTTTTGTTTTGGTGATTTCTTTTGCAAAACTGTCCAAACTTTATACAATAATGGCAACTGCTCAATTAATCTTAAATTTGGCACTTCTCCAAGGTTTGATATATTTAGAGGGGTTTGCCAGGGTTGCCCGGTTTCACCTTATTTGTTCTTGATAGCTGCTCATCTACTTACTACTTTTCTGTCTAATAGTCAATTGCAAGGTATTAATATAGATGATAAACATATTCTTATAAGCCAATTAGCTGATGACACCACACTCTTCTTAAAAAGTGATTTACAGATTCCTATTGCTCTTATTAATATCTTTTCTAAAGCTTCTGTTATACGTTTGAATTTAGATAAATGTGAACTTCTGCCAATAAAATCTTGTTCTGCCCCTTTCTTGCGCAATATTCCTGTTAAATCTCAAGTAAACTATTTAGGTGTAATTATTTGTAAAGATGATAATGCTAGAGGAAGATTCAACTTTGATCCAGTAATTACTAAAGCTAAGAAAAAGTTAAACTCCTGGCTCCAAAGAGACTTGTCTTTACGAGGTAGGGCTCTCCTCGCCAAAGCAGAGGGTATTTCCAGATTAATCTATCCAGCTCTTTGTATGCTGATAAATCAGTTTGTGTAAAGGTTGATAGAATATCTCTAAATTGCCCGTCAGATTATCAAATTTCCAGGTGCTTTTGGCCTGGCACTTAATTTACAAACACAATTTTAGTCCCCACAGGTACATTTGGAATAACCAAGATATTCGATACAAAAATAAATCTCTTTTTTTTCCAGATTGGTTTAACAATAATATTCTTTTGGTTTCTCAGCTCATAAACTCAAATGGTTATTTGTTTTCTTATTCTGAATTCCTAACTAATTACTGTATTCCTGTCACCCCATGAGACTTTGCCATAGTGATGCTATCCCCAGTGGAGCTATTGCATTTTCAAGGGCGTAGTTTTAGCATGGACGCAAGGGACGCGTCCCCACCAATGTTCAGCGATTACTAAATTGTCCCCACCAATAATTTTATACCCTCCAAAAAACAGATTCTCATTGGGTGCAACAGGAAGGGTTAAATTCGGTTCCTTTCTGGCGTCCTAGCAATAGATATCTTCCTATCGTTGCAAAAGTCCTTGATATTTTGATTCTGTTTGGGTTATCAGGAAAACATGCAATGTGATTGGCTGTGCCTTACCTTGCTGTCACGTGACAATACGTTTGGTTGGCAGCGCGACGAGACAGTAGCCTAGATATCGAAGAGATGGCAGCCAAAAGAAAGAAGGTCGATATAAGGAGCTATTTTGTAAAGAAACCTGTAAGTCACTTATAGTCAAGTCCGCTAATGAAATTTGTTCAACTTAATAACGTTAATGACATCGTTGGGTTTTGCTGCACACCATATAGTATAACAGGCTGATCATCTGCACGATTCTAATTGACATGCATAGGCTATCCCATTTTGTCAGGTGACCGAACCAACAAATAGCTCAGACAGCGATGGAGAGACAGGGTCACAGGTGAATGATGAATGTGACCTGATAGGCTGTATGTGAAGCTGTGTGACTGCATATATGGAGTGTCTCATTTAACAGGTGACAGAGGCAGCTCAGCCTTGTTGTAGCTCAGAAAGCGAAGCAAGGGCACAGGTGAATCTGAATGCTATTTTGATACAATGGACTACTAGCATCGTGATAAATGTTAAAGGCAAGCTAATGCCCACTGGCGCTGACATGATTTGGGATGCGTCAGAATTCTAAACTTTAGCGCTGTTGTCAAGCATGTGCATAGCAGCACAATTAGGAGTAGTGCACAGTTTTAACTAACAACATTATTTGCTCCATTGAAAACAATGGGTCAAAGGTGAGGTTCATTAAGTATATAGTTATGGTTTAAATATAGGGATAAAATGTATGTAATCTATTTAAAATGAGGGGTGGGACTAATTGTATAATGTGGTCTATCTCTAAGGAAACCGGTACATCTGTAGTGAGCAACAGGGAGAGGAGCAGTGAGAGTGAGGAAGAACAGTGTATAAGTGGAGATTTTCAGGAGCTCATTGAAAATAAGCCAAACCAGCCTAACCCCAAATACATCCCAGTTCAAACACTGGTCTGCAGGGTCCTTCATTTTCAGGAGAGGTGGTACAAGACTATCCATGGCTGTTTAGTTTTTGTTTGTTTACCTGGTTCTTTATGTATTGTTTATATTTCCACTGTTGTTGTCAAATTTTGTTTTGAGCTGTTATCCTGTTTTTTTTACTTTTTTGTACATTCAATTAAAAAAAAAAAAATGACCATTGTATTGTAGGAGTGCATCATGACTCAAACACATGCACAGGACACACATGCTGATTGGGATTTTGAAAAAAATTGATGCAGTTTTCCATGCCTGTCCGTTTAATAATCACACTATTAAACACATTTCAGGAAATGGGAAATAATTTAAAACTCGTTAAAACACTGGTATGGTTAAATACACTCACTGGACTCACACAGACTAGGCACTATTTGCCCTTCTTTTTCCTAGAATCATCCAATTTGATTTTGGTTGGTGATTAATTGATTGGGTTGTTGGTGTTTAATCGATTCAGGTAAAAATGTCCCTAAAACTCACTCTATGCATGCACATAATTTTAGATAGCTTCACATACAAAAAACACAGATTTTTAGATAGATTATCTAGATTAGGATCCACATAATCCAGGGGTCTTAAATTCAAATTCTGTGCTACATCCATAGACTCCCATCGCTCTCTCTCTCTCTCTCTCTCTCTCTCTCTCTCTCTCTCACACGCGCGCACACACACACACACACACACACACACGCACGTTATGGTCAAAAAATAACTTGAAATAAAGTTTTCAATTTTGACCAAGAAAAAGCAGAGCAAATTTCATTTCTATACGCAAAACAGCTGATGAGATATATGCAACTGTTTGTTATAGCACCCCCTGTGGGCCAATTGTTATGAAATTTGAGGGGTTGCAAGAGAGTGTCCTACTGACTATGTATTGTAAAGTTATAAAACGAAGTTTCACTGTCCCATATTTTACAAAAGATATGCTTGTTTTTATATGCAAACATGAACAGATCCCCCCAGAGGCCGAGATCAGTGAGACTATATCAATTATTATAATGCAGCTCCATAAGCAGCAAGCTGTGATGCACTGTGTGTTCTGACACCTTTCTATCATAGCCAGCATTAACTTCAGCAATTTGTGCAACAGTAGCTCTTCTGTGGGAATGGACCAAACAGGCTAGCCTTCGCTCCCCATGCACCCCATCAATGAGCCTTGGGTGCCCATGACCCTGTTCTTCCTTGAACCACTTTTGGTAAGTACTACCCAATGCATACCAGGAACACCCCATAAGACCTGCCGTTTTAGAGATGCTCTGACCCAGTTGCCTAGCTGTCACAATTTGGTCCTTGTCAAAGTCACGCAGATCCTTACGCTTGCCCATTTTTCTGGCTTCCAACACATCAGCTTTGAGAGCTGAATGTTCACTGGCTGCCTAATATATCCCACCCCTTGACAGGTGCCACTGTAAAGAGATAATCAACTAAATGTTTATCCAAATAAAAGGAAATTTTGATGGTTTTAAACAAATGAATGTTTTTTTTTTTTTGTTTTTGATTTTTTTTTAAAGATAAGATACACTGCAATAGTTTATTAATGACTGATACAATTGGTCCTTTGGTAAATCTGTTTGTCAGTACCCCTAAGTCAGAATAATGAAATCTCCTACCATACTTTTCACTTTTTCCCCTTCTTTACCTGATCCTGTCTGAAACTACTGAAGGGAGACCTCACCTCTGATCTTTAGACTGAATCAGGCACATAAGGGGAAAAAGTGAAAAGTATGGTAGGAAATTTCATTATTCTGACTTAGGGGCACTAAACTATTGGAGTTTATCTTTGTTTATCTTTAAAAAAAAAATTCATTCATTTGTTTAAAGCCATCAAAATTCCTTTTTATTTGGATAAACATTTAGTTGTGGTGCAGATGTGTTTAATATTTTAGTGAATCTGGATTATTTGTTTTTTCTTACAACTATCAAAGAGGATAACAAAGCACACCGTGCATCCATTTGCCCCTATTTCTATAGACATTACGTGGATGTATTGGATGTTTTATCACAAACTTGTAAACTTGCTCATCCCTGATTTCTGCAGAAGTGCAATGTACCATGAGCATTTGTTTTACGTATTTGTGTGTTTCATGATGGCAGCAGGCCAAGGAAGGGTTATAATATGCACATCCTTGTAATATTATATCTTGCAGCAACAGATGTGTTTTGAACACTAAAAATGATTTGGCTATTTTAATCCATTATAAACCTGACAGATCTTGTGACTTTGAAGAGCAATTACTTTAGAATTCTACAGTAGAATTAATTGATCTTTATTGTGAGCATAGTGTAGGTCACCGTGAACTGATGTAAGTGGGTTTGATCTTCCGCCAATTCGAAATGTCCCTTTTATAATAAATTAAAATAGCTTCCTGGCACAATTATATTGATAGATCTAATGCTTTGATTTATAATAATAATAATAATAATAATAATAATAATAATAATAATAATAAAGGTTATTAAAAGGTATTATTTTAATTTTAATTTTATTTGGCTGAATGCTTTATGGCGTCTCTTGAAACTAATCGAATTGCCCATTTTTAAATGTAAACTTTTAGCCTGTATACTCATAGATATTGTGAACTGTTGTTTGTTTTTGTTACTGATTTATTTAAAATGGTCGTTTTGTAGAAAGTTAAGTTGCTATGGTTTTGTACAAGCAGGCGGACGCTCGTTTTCCGAATTCGGCGCTATTACCGATAAGTGTCCGCCCCTAAAGCCGCGCCCCTAAAATTTTACGTGCGGCTAAATTAACCGTGGTTTCAGGAAGAGCAGCTCACTTAACCGCAGTGAATCTTGGAACGGCTTCAAAGCTTTTTCCACAGTAAGGGCAAAACATTTCAATTTGTGAAACAGAAGAAAATAAGTTCATTTCATTCAGTCGTTTTTGCTGGGCTAAGATAACAGCATACTGAAAAGTGTAGTTCCGTTTCACTTTGATAGTCATACCCCATGTCCAATCAGAAACGAGCACGTGATGTTCAATAAGGACCTACCCTGTCCGTTTTGAGTTCATGGTGTTGTGTTTCTGGTTTAGCTGTTGCATTTTTGGTTTGGTAAAGTGTTTTGCACTTTGGGGCCACCGTAGTACTGACTAGGCAAGCTGGCAGAGAAAGTTCGTGAAATTCTTCCAAACACAGAGGGCAGAGACTGCAGTGCTGTTTAAGTCCACTAGATGTCCCCAGTGTATTAAATATTATTGATTGTCTTGATTAGTTCGGGCTAGAAGAAGCTTGTAAGATGGCATGTTGATATACTGTATATATACTGGGAGTGTTTTACACAGCAGAGGTGCTTTTTTCAGCACTGGATGTCCTCTTCGATGTGTATGTAAATCTTTAGTAAATCTTATGCATTGGTCAGTGTTCTCTCTTGCAAAAATGTGTGTACCTGTAGGCTACTAAACTAGTAATGAACTAGAACGAAATTGTGTTTGTCTGATGCTATGTATAGAATACAGTCTAGGAAAATTGCTTTATTCAGCTCAGTCTAATTGCAGTTTCTTTATACATAATAAAACAGTTATGCACCGTTTTATTGCGTTTTGCATGAAATGTGTTTGTGTAAACTTATGGTCATGGCTTTGGTGAAATGTCCCTATATGTCTGGTACTGTAGTAGTTATCTTGGCTTTATTTCATGTTTTTTGTTATTTAGCTCACAATTTTTCTTGTTTTCTTATTGGATTTAAGACGCTGCCAGCACTCCAGAGGGATGAAGCAATACACGAAGGATAAGCAAAGTGCAGCTTCAAGTTGTTTGAATGGCCATACATGTGGCTTCACTGTGTACCAGGGGAGAAGATACTGTGTACACTGCTTGGCAAAGAAGAAGAACAGCAAGGCCATTTTCAAATGCAGGTCTTGTGATGTGCCAATTTGTGTGATTGCAGACCAACTATGCTTCACAAAGTGACATGATCTGAACCTAAATCCAGTACACTGACTGGACTGAAATTGCAGGCCAGTGTGTGTCAGGTGGGTTTTTTTTTTTTGTACTCTTTTTACAGGTTCGTAATTGCTGCAGTTCATGTTCAGCCTTGTTGCTATTTAGTGTTTTTTTTTTTTTTTGCCTCCTAAAATTCAAATTCACAGGAGGTGGTAACAGCACACTGCATGTGTTTCACACAATGAACAGTGTGAAAGATATTACTAACTGAAAATGCTAACTTTGTAGTTGTGCTGGCAAAAAAGGCTCTGGAAAAAGACTAAAAATGCAGGGGCAGACTTAGCACTAGGCAAAGGTAGGCAACTGCCTTGGGCCCCCAGAAGCCATGGGCCCCCTAAAAATGCAAATCATATATATTTTTAAATAATAATGTTAAATAACATGCTGAAATTTTAAATATTGATGTTAAAACACTGAAATGAGGGCCCCCAAATCACTAAATCCGCCCCTGTTAAAATGACTACATTTTTACCAGTGGACCACTGAACTGCAACCATGAGCAATGTAAATTTGTCTTGATTCAAGATTCTACTGCTGTCCCATGAGAAAAAACTTCTAAGCATAGGTTTAGATAGATTGTTATTTTCAAAATGATGAAATAACAAATGCTTTAACCATGATCTATAATGGTACGTCTCTCTGTTAATTGTAGTGATTAATCATTAAATATGGCTTAAATATGGGGCATTAAGATGTAAGTAAGTAAAAAAGTAAAAAAAAAGACCCAATTTTTTTTTTTTTATTAGTATTATTATTATTATTATCTTAAATCTTGGTTAGATTTATGAAAAGAGAGTCTTAAGAATACTTTAATTTTTTTAAGCTGTAAGTGTTAAAATGATTGAATAACACTGTTATATTTAAGATTATTAAACAGTTACTTTGTGTCTGTTTGCATGTGTGTATACAGTATATAACAGCATGTTTGGTATGAACTTGGCCAGGACTACGACAGTGAATGCATAGTCCCAACAGTGAAGCATGGAGGTGGGAATGTGATGATATGGGGCTGCATTCGTACAAAAGGTGTTGGGGAGATGAAATTTGTGGATATACCAAAATGCTGGCTTACAAGATGACTCCCAGTCTCCAGAAGCTTGGCAAAAGAGTAATATTCCAGCAAGATAACAATCCAAAGCACAGTGCCAAAATCACAGTTTCTAATGAAGAAAAAAGTGAAAACTATGACCTCGCCAAGTATGTTGCCTGACTTTAATCCAATAGAACACCTTTGGGTTTTTTTTTAGTGAGAAAGGTAGAGCAGCACAACCCTTCCAGCAAAGAGCAGCTGAAAAAATTTTCTCTGAGGAATGGCAGAACATCTCTCCAGACATTGTGAAACACATGTATCCTCCATGCAGAGGAGGATTGAGTCTGTCATCAAAAATAAAGGTGGACATATGAAGTATTTAAAAATAAAAAGTATTTAAAAAGTATTTATTTGAATCTCAGTAATGAAAAATACAGACTTTTGTTGCATTGAATTCCTACTGTGGGGCCTGTATTTTTAATATAGCAAATCTAAACTGTTAGTTTTTTTTAATTTTACATAAGAGCAAATACCCTACTGTTCAACTTAGAAGTAATGCAATTACTGTAAGTTGATAGAATTTTGAATCATTTAACATTTAAGGGATATTGCACAGGGATGTACTCACTTCTGTTGTATACTGTTGGTATATAGACATTTTATCATTGTTGTTGATCTGCTTGTTCTTTGTTGTTCATTTGTAAATAAAAAAAAAATTAACTGTATTATGGATCCTTCATTCTATGTGATGTTTTCCTAGTTAAAAGCACGTACTGTAAAATAAAGTAGCCCATGCAGCCCATACAAGACCCAGACAGTGCCCGCATACAGCCTATGCAGGACCCTCTATGTACCCTTGTTGCTGTTCCATAATACATAGGCCCTACATGTGGCCTATCTGGGCCCCATCATTAGCCCATATGGGGCCACCATGGAAACTGCAGACAAAAGATGTTGGGGCCCAGCTTGGCTGCCCCCCATGGGCCCGAGTTTTAAGCCCATTTGGGACCCATGTGGGCCCTACATGGACATGCTGGCTGGGTAATTACTTACACGGTCAAATTTACAGAAAAGCTCTCAAATTAAACCGACTCAAGAGCGCCCTCTACGGCTCTACTAAATTACATGCCATTTCCCGGAAAGACTATGGTTTCTTACTCAGACCCAGCTCTCTGGGATCCTTTTGACGCTGTAATGAATTCATTTAGGGTCACTGTCTGGTGCACCATGCTGATATCAACGTTAGCATAAAACTGTTCATAGATTTTACGTGATTAATGAGGAACGTGGCGCATTTGAGAATTTTCAGTATTCTTTGAATATTTTAAAATTTAAATAGTGTTTGAAAGCTTAAGGCGTGTTGTATTGTTTTGTTTAATGTGGCTTTTCATTCATCTTATTTTTTATTTTATTGTTTATTTATTTAGGATTGTAAGGAATTACAATAAATCTCTCATCCGGCTTTATTTTTGGACCAGAGTCCAAAAATTGTGAGTGATAAATCCATTCGTATTTAACAATCACACAAAAACGCAAGCCTCTTGTTGCTGTTGGAATAGTGTGCATATCTGCGTATGCCGAAACCACAACACTGTCCTTACAATCTCACGTAGCATGCATAGCTCACAACGGCGTGATTTCTCGGAAATCACCCCACTTAACTTTGAGCGCGCCTGTATTTCGGTCACACTGCGCGTGCGCCGAAAGCTGGGTTGTCTTGAGTTGGGAAAGCCCCAACGCCTATAACTATAAAGACGCACGCTCCTTAGACACAAACATAGTTTACAACCGTTACGGAGAGCAGCGTGCACTAGACCAAGTGGAATAACTTTCCTACCTATCGTCTTTCCTTCATTTCATTAATCATTCCGGATACTCAGTAAGTACTCCTGCTTTCATAATCCTTCTATGTGCGTGTATTTGTGTAACTTGAATCTCACAGGAAAGATTCATACTTCTGGTTGTATATCTTTTTGATGTACCTCATTTTTTGTCACCGTTAGGCATGGTTTTTGTAATTTAAAATGTGCATCATGACGTTTTATCATGACAGGGCGGTTACATTTAGGCACATACTTTGCTAATATTTACATTTGTGCTGTTATACGCGCTATATTTTCCTTTCCCCCTTATGTGTATTATATATTGTAATTTGTTTTTTTGTATCCTTATTGTATTTATTTTATTACGATTTGATCATTTGTTTAAGCTCATGTGCTGTGTGAGCGCGCGCGTGTGTGTAATAAACTTGGACTGGACTGGATGTATTTTGTAAATAATGAGCTTGATTTTTCACAACAAGCTAAGCAGGATTTTATAGTACTGTTGGATAGCATAAGATGTGCGAGAAGCGAGGTCCATCCACGTAAATTATAAACAGCTTCTATTCTACTGTAAAAAGTGTAATAAGAAGAACTGAAGGAGCTCAAGCTTCTCACTGTATTTGTCCAGGAACCATGCCTGTGTCCAGAATGCGCATGCGGCCCTGGTTAGAGGATATGATTGACTCGAACTCAGTTGCTGGACTTGTCTGGGTAGATAAGGTAAGGTGGAGGCACAGTTTTCCCTCAGTAATTTATTGCATGCTGCATGCTTTTGATTTTGCCAAAAGGTTTAACAAGTGAGGCATTTCATAAAACCACTCGAACCGCAATCAGTGTGTCTTGTGGCTTTTTGGGCTGCTTAGGAGAAAAAGATGTTCTCCATTCCTTGGAAGCATGCTGCTCGCCATGGATGGGAGATGGACAAAGATGCCTGTCTATTCAAACAGTGGGCGATCCACACAGGTGAGGAGCCACTTCTAATGTCAAAGAAATCCTTGTTTTTAAAGAAAAAACAAATAGCCTTTTACAGGGTGCTCATAACATAGACTTTGCTTGCAGGCAAATTCAAGCCAGGAATCACTGAACCTGACCCCAAAACATGGAAAGCCAACTTCCGTTGTGCAATGAACTCACTGCCAGATATTGAAGAAGTGAAGGACAAAAGCATCAACAAAGGTTGTGAAGCTGTTCGTGTCTACCGCATGCTTCACGTTGTCAAGAACAAGAACAAGAGGTCATCTAAAAGCCAGGAGAGCAGGAGGAGGAAAAAGGTAAGGAGCTAGCATGCCATAGCTTCATGTTATCATGTCATAAAGAACAAAGCATGAAAGAGGACATATTTAAGTATTCAAGCAATGAAATCAAAGCATATACTCAATTTTTATTATGCTTGAAAGGGGAGGAAGATGGATGCAGACATGGCATCAACTGAAGAGCACCTTTATAACCACAAACAGCAAGACATGATCACTCAGGAAAACACCATAGACAGCACTGAAAGCATGAGTAAGTTACCTCAACAGCCAAAGCTCAGTTAATGATGACTCAAGTGAAGTTGACTCTTGGTACCATACTTTTTTTTTCTTGTGACTTTTCTTTCAAGACACAGCAAGCCCAACCTACGATGTGCCTGACTGCTCAGGTTATGAAGTGGAAATCGGCCCTGATAGCACAAACGATATCTTCACTGGCAGGTTTCACGAGTTTCAGGTTTCTCCAGTTCACGCGACAGGTAATAAAAGTAAAAAAAAAATTTAACTTTATTTTGTTACTTAATATTCTGAAGTGACGTGGTATTCATTGTGTTTATTTTTCTTTCTTATTCGCAGACTATGAGGAAAAAGCTATTGTTGAGGTGAGTCTGGATTTAGTGACATACCAAAATTTTGTCTCTCTGTTGTGCTTTTTCATTCTCAGGAATACCCTGTTATGTATCAAATTATCCATTATTGGCATTTCTGCAATTGTTTGTAAACACCACTGAGCAAAGGGCAAGCAAAACCCAGCCAGTTACAAATTCTGTGTTTTGCTCCTGCAGATCACACGGCAATTGGAGCTTGATAGTTCACAGTGGCTACAAAGCAATAGCAGCGGAAAGGGGTTCCTGTGCAATGAAGTAGCCATGACAGAATCTTATCACTGTCCAGAGAGCCAATGGAGTGATACTTCAGGTAAATAAATGTTGCATTTAGCTAATGAGTGTAGGATGTATAGCCAGGTTTTCTGCCAGCAGGATTATTCATTTGCTCTTCAAATATATCTATCTAATGTCCTTTCATGAAACTAGTTTACATGCCATTACTTCAAAACTATCGTGTTTTTCTTTCAGGAGAGGAGCTTGAGCTGCGTTTTTACACAGAACTGATACCAGGACTGCCCAGTGAAGATCTCTTAAGCTACACAGATATGTCGAACAGCATGCCTCACACAACTGGCCTTCCACAAATCAGCTGTCTACTCTGAGACCTACTTCTTTGATGCTCAGTCTGTACATTATCACATTACCTCACATTCTAGGTCTTCCTTCTCTGACCATGAAATGAGATCACCAAAAGCCAGTCTTGTGAGAGCCACTTCAGCTTGGTTTGGTATAAATTATGAAGTTTTATGCTGGTGCATTATATTAGAGATTTTATGGTCATCAACAGAGAACACTGCTGACTGATTTCTAGTTTAGCAGCTTTCTGATGTGTTGTTCTCAATTGTAAAGGATAATGGCTTGTATATAAATATGTTCATGTAATATACTGTGACATTTGGCAGGTTCCGTTATCTACACATCAGGGTTTTAATGCATTTTCCTCTTAAAACTTTATAGAATATCTAGAATGAATTTTTAAGCTCTTGTGCGCTTTGAGTGAAAACTCTTCATGAAATATGTATATAGTGTATAAATGAGTTTATAATAAAACAAAGTGAAAATTGTAAGTTGGAAGACTTTTCCATGATTTCACAGTACCACTGCAATATTTAAAGATACACATTTTATTATTATATATTCAAGACAATATTCAGTTTCACTGGTAGTACAAAAAGTTTGGGTCTGGTTTATTCTTGAGAATGTGATATCAGTATATGGCTTAATTTAACTTGAAAGACATTCCTTATATTATAGTGGAACTGTTTAGGAATCATCTAAGGGTGTGCACTCCTAAACATGTTCCACTGTAACCACAGTTAGAATATTCTACTGACTATAAAATTGAATTAATATTTTGGACCATATTGGATTTATTCAACAAATACACTAAAGAAAGTACAATTCACAATTACTTACACAGCAGGTAAAGCAGGTAAGTTCCAGGGTCCCAGGTTTGTCTGTGTGGAGATTGCATGTTTGTCCCATGTCCCTGTGACTTTACTCTAAGCTCTTCAGTTTCCTCTCGCCTCCTAAAAAACATCTCCTTGTATGTTTCCTCCTTTGGTTTCCTGGACTGGCTATGCTAAATTGCTCATAGGTGTGAATGAATACGTGTGAATGCGTGTGTGCTCGATGCCCTGCCACAAAATGATCCAGGGTGTATTCCCACTTCCAGATAGGCTCTGTAAGCACAACAACCCTGAAAGTGGTTGTTAAAGAAGAATGAATTATTAACACCCCTGATGAAAATGAGCAAACAAGAATTTGTAAAATAAAGAACACATGCAATGAGATTTATTTAGGCTTAGGGCTAAAATATCCTAACATTTAGTAAAAATTCATGATGACAACTTTCATCACTAAACAGCCACAAAGCATCAGTGATCTATACCTATGTTTGACAATGTGTAGCAGGCTCTTTTATTTATTTGCAGTTCCCCTTTTTACCAAACATTCTGAAGGTGTTCATAGCCTTAAAAGAATTTTTATCATCCGACCACAACACACAATTTCAGCTGTAGTCCGATTAACCTTTGGTAAAAGTTGTGGCACTGCATTTTGTGGGTTGCTCTCAGGCAACTTTTCTTGTAATCATTACAAATAACTCATTAAAGAGATGGAGTCTTTAGTGCAATTCTAAAACTGAGATGTTTGGAGTCTTCTTTCACTCCCTCACAATCTTCCTTAATGTGTATGGGGGCAGTATATGCTTGTTTGTGCTTGCTGGCATATTTTACTGTTCCAAAAGTTTTAAACATTTTAATTATGACAATTTCTTAATGGTATTTTTAACTAGGGTTATATCCATTACCTAGCATGTACAGGTCAACAGCCATCTGTTTCTTTTGTGTCTCTTTTTGCTTTTCCCAAAGGTGATAGTCGATCAGCATTTATTTTAAATATTCTTTAGGGGTGTCAATAATTTGTCATGTTTTTGAGAGAAAATATTAAATATAGAAGGGTTTTTTTTTTTTTTTAGAATTGTTTACTGCTAAATAAAAGGCAAGTAGTTTCTGAATAATTATTTTATATAAACATTTTGGCCTATTCTTTTGAAGGGTGCCAATAATTATGGAGGTGCTTGTAGCTATTCAAAAATACCTTTAAGAGTGAGATTGTTTTTAATAAAGAAGACATTTTATTAATTTACTACTTAACTGTAATACAATTTGTTGTTGAATCACATTAAAAGCTGTTATTATTTTATTAAATTATTAAATGTATATTTATAATGTAATAGAACTGAGTAAAAGATCATTTGAAAATCATTAAGCAAACTGACGAAAGTAGTCTGACAATAAGTAGACTGATGAAAATAATATTCACTTGTCATAACTAAAATGCCACCATTCAGATCTGTATCATAGTCTTAGTCTTTAATACATGAATTTGCATAGCAGTAACCTTAGAGACAAGTTTTATTTCAATGGTGTGTCATTACCCAAGCCTGTCATAAGGTTAGGAAGCTTGGTGGCTACTTTACTGGCTTGTCCAGGGTCTAAGGTTCAACAATCCATAAAATAATTCAATGTATTATCTGTAATACTGTTTATACCAGGTTTAATACCAGGTATACATTTATACATCCATCTCTCCAAGTCACTTTTGACAACCAAAAGCCCAATATATTATATCAAAATCCTTGTGATCCATGACTTCCATGGCCACAATAAAGCAATCATAGGAGAGACCCATAGTGTTTTACAACAGGACCAAATAGTTTATTATCAACTTTTACAGATACTGTAGCAGGCCATATTAATATTAGGCAGTCTAAATGTACATCTTCTTTTAAAGAAGCCTCCCTCTGAGTTTAAGGACTTTAGAAATGGTATTTAAAATCATGATTTTCAATGTGGCAAACATTTTTTTTGTGTGAAGAACAATTTGAGAAACAAGTTACAAAAGTGGTTGTTAAATAGTATGATGCATTATATGACATTACATATTATACATGATACAGCAATCATGTTTCAATCCTACTCACTAGTTTCAATTTTGTGTAAATATGTGTACTTAAAATCTTTTCAAGATAAACTCTAGCTAGAAGATTGACGAAACAGCTAGGTGTAGATTGTGTAGGCACCTGGTATGGATATTAATAGAATCTGTAGAATTTTCTGAAAAGACGCACTATTTTCTATGATTGTGAAATGTTTTCTATATTTCACAAACATTGTCCACCCTTCAAGTGGTAAAGAGTGAAGTACCAGTAGGTACAGCTCTTGAGTCTGTGAATCACAAACTAATATTACAGAAATGGTAATAAACTAGAGTATGTTTTGTCTCTTACAGAAGAATTTCAAAGCAGGTTTTTCTGGTTTGGGACAATAATCTCTCAGATGACAAAGAACCATAAGACATAAAAGGCTCAACAATGAAAATGAGAAAACAGACTTTTAGCATTGAGGGAATGTTGTCAGTGTGTTAATTCTGATGAGTAAGTTAATTAAATCTTTTTTTAAAATGGCTTTTAAACCGTGAAGAAACTGAGCAGCTGCCAACATCAGAGAAAAATATTTTTGAAATTGTAACTATATTAACTGTAAAATGATAGCTAATGTAAATGAGAATTAGTAATTAAATAAACTAAAATAAACTAGTGGCTTTGCTCCCAGTGTTCCCAGAGTAGGCTCTGGATCCAATCTGACCCTGACCAAGATAAATTGCTTACTAATGAGAAATGAATGAATGTTATATAGGATTTTTACAACAACAACAACAACAACAATAATAATAATAATAATAAAAATAATAACAACAACAACCTATGGTGGCGGGGACATGGTCGAGCGTCAGCTGTGGGTGGAAAGGGGGTGGGTTGAACCGGCAGGTAACGCATGATGATTCTCACCTGTGTCTAATTACTGGCAGTCTACTTATTTGTGTCTGTCTGTGTTTTCATTGACTCCCATAACCTGTGAGCGAGTGAGAGACAGAGTGCGAGACCACTTGGCAAGAGTTTACGAGACACACACACACACACACGTACCAATGCCAAGAAGCGTAAACTTGAACCTGGCTCTGCGACTTCTACCCTTGCTACCGGGGGAAGCCCAGCTCTCCGCCCAGCAGCTGCTACTGTGGACATAGCCAGAGTAGTGTCAAGGGGGCAGTCCTGCAGCACGTCTACCGGCCACCTGAGGAGCACTGCCAATGCTTCCAGTCACTGCAGTTCCCCGAGACTGGCTGCCTGTTCACCTATGAGCAGCAGTTGAAGGACTCTTGTTGCCGGTGGTTGATGGCAGAGGATTGAGATGGTGGTACTGGAGCAGTTCATGGCCCGACTCCCGATGGGGGCCAGCGGAGTGGGTCCAGTGCCGCCGGTCCCTGGACAAATCCGTGCAGCTGCCAGAGGATCACTTGGCAGCAGTTCCTGATCCAGGCATCTTTTTTCGTGCTCTCTCCCTCTCTCTCTCTTTCTACTCCCCCGGTTCCAGCTCCCCGGAAAAGACCCTAAAACCGTCCCCCCGAACCCGGTTTCCTCCCTGTTGTTCTTACCCCACTCCTTTTATGCAAAAGCCTAAAGTGGAGGCGGCGGTTAGTCCTCGCCTCACCCATCCACAAATACTTGGGACAAATTGGCCAGGGTTTCAGGTATTAGTGAGGGAAATGTTTGTGGATGGGTCCTGCAGTAGTGAGGCACGGTGTGGAACGTGCACAGTGCCTGGGCTGTCGACGTCAGCTCAGTGTCTGGGGATACGGAGGGTGGGGAGGGCTCCAGCCCCCACCCTTGGCAGGGATTCCCCTAGGGGATTTCCACTTGGAGCAGTTGCGTGACGAGACCCCGAGGCATGTCTTCGACCAAGTAAGAATAATTGATGGTCAAAAATTCACCCACCCATACTTTTCAATTATTAAGGATAAGTTATATCGAGTGAAGCAGGACACTCAAACTAAAGAAGAGACAACGCAGGTGTTAGTGCCGAAGAGCCGTAGGGAACTCCTGTTCCATGCGGCTCATCATAATCCCATGTCTGGGCACTTGGGGCAGGATAAAACACTGAACCAGCTCATGGCCTGTTTGTGTGCAGTGGTGTGTGGCATGTACCAGTTCCCTGAACATGGCCACCCATACCACTTGCCTGAACACAAAAAAATGTGGTTTGTGACAAATTCAAGGGTATGCTTGACATGGAAGTAATCAAGGAGTCCCACAGTGATTGGAGCAGCCCAGTGGTCTTGGTGCCCAAGGCAAGGGGTCGGTCCGTTTTTGTGTATGGACTTTAGAAAAGTCAACGTGGCGTCTAAATTTGATGCATATCCAATGCCTCGCATTGATGAACTGCTCAATTGATTAGGTGCGGATCGCTATTATTTGACACTGGATTTAACTAAGGGGTATTGGCAGATTCCCTTGACTGCAATATCTTGGGAAAAAACAGCCTTTTCCACACCATTTGGGTTACACCTCTGCCCGCACAATGCATATCATTCTGATTATTTAGATGATATAATCATTAATAGTAATGATTGGCAGAGGCATTTACAACATTTGAGGGCTGTCTAGAGAACATTGAGACGGGCGGGACTCACAGCAAAACCAAAGAAGTGTACAATTGGTTGGGTGGATGTACGGTATCTAGGCTTTCACTTGGGCCATGGGCACGTGCACCCCCAAATTGATAAGAGAGCATCGATTGCAGCCTGCCTAAGACCCAAGACCAAAAAGGGGGTGAGGCAGTTCTTGGGGCTGGCTGGCTATTATAGGAGGTTTGTACCTAATTTTTCAGACATCACCAGCCCTGACTGACCTCACTAAAAAGGGGGCCCCAGATCCGGTCCAGTGGACAAAGACATGCAAGCGGGCTTTCTGCCAGGTAAAAGCAGTTTTTGAGTGGGGGTCTGCTGTTGCATTCACCTGACTTTTCTATCATTTTTGTTCTACAGACTGACATATCGGACAGAGGGCTGGGGCCATTTTGTCCCAGGTAGTGGAGAGGGAGGAGTACCCGGTGCTGTACATCAGCCGGAAACTCTCAGTGATGGAAACCAAGTACAGCACGATCGTGTCTGGCCATCAAGTGGGTGGTCCTCACCCTCTGGTACTACCTACTGGGGCACCCTTTCACCCTCTGTTCCAATCATACTCTGCTCCAGTGGCTACACCGCATGAAGGGTGCCAACATGTGGATCACTTGTTGGTATCTGGCACTTCAACCATTCAAAGTCGAGGGGGTCCACAGGCCGGGGGCGCAGATGGTGGTGGTGGATTACTTCTCCCGCCGGGGGGAGTCAGCTGCAGGCCGGACGGCTCCCCAGCCTGAGTTGAGTGGTGGCGTATGTGGCAGCAGGGGTGTGGTCAAGCATCAGCTGTGGACAGAGAGGACACAGGTCGAACCAGCAGGTAATACGTGATGATTCTCACCTGTGTTTGATTACTAGCACTCTACTTATTTGTGTCTGTTTGTGCTTTCAGTGACTCCCATAACCCATCACTGAGCGAGAGACAGAGTGCAAGACCACTTGGCAAGAGCTTGCAATGCACACACATGCACACACGTATCCACGCCAAGAAGTGTGAACTAGAACCTGACGGAGCGAAAGCTGCAAGTGTTTTCTGTTGAGCTTTGAAAGTGCGCTGAAAAGTGCAGTCTGAATAAACATGAGCCTGGAGCTCAGTTAAGATTCTGCCTGTCTCTCTAGTCTTTCCTCTATACCCTCACACACTGGGGTTCCACATAACCATTAATATCACACTTTATATTGAAACAAATGTTCTTTACACAGAAAATATTATAAGATTGTGCAGTATTTATGGCAGAATTCATCAATGAAATGATATATACTTCTTGTTCTTTCAGCTACTCCTGTTAGGGGTTGCCACAGCGGATCATCGGTCCTCATATTTGATTTGGCACAGTTTTTCCTGAGGCAACACTCACCAATTTTATCCAGGCTTGGAACCAGCACTAGGAGTGCAATGTCTTGTGCAACCCCAGTGGCTGAGGTTGGTTGCCTGGCCAGGAATTGAACTGGAGTATAATAGATGGTCACCAGCAATGTGACAATAATGTGAAAGTAATAATGTAATTTTCCACATCAGCACAATCGATGTACAAAGTGGAAAAAAGCATGGATGCCTCCACGTAAGCATGTCTTTTGTGCTCATAAAAAGCTACTTTAACTGCACTTTTACAGTTACAGGGCTGAGTGGCTACTGGCACTGTTCTACTATAATGAACTTTTCATGCAAGATTTTGGACTGAAATTGCAGTACAACAACAACAGCTGACATTAGCGAGTACCTTCACAACAAGCTAGCCAGCGGACAATAGCGAGTAGTATTAGCAACAACTAACTAACGTTATAAATCTAATGTTGATTATTACCTACTCAAAACAGCCATTAGTATGGTCAGTGTTATAGGTTTAACCAAGTACTGTGTCTCTATATTAATGGATCTAAAGCCAATACTTCTACAAGCTAATTTAAAAGTAGATAAATGGTACTTTACACTGTTCACAGTGTGTGCAGCCACGTACATTTGATGACACTCCATAAACAGGGAAGGAACTGGTATTTGAGAAGACAACCCCAAGTTGACAAGTTGAAATTTCAGGTTGAGGGGGGGCGGTTTTGGTAGTTTTTACCTGTTGTAGGCAGGGAATTACAAGTTGCAACTTTGCTTCAAACACAGCATTAGATGTGTTGGGAGGGAGCAGAGCGAGAGGTGTGAAAGGGTGTGGGGTGTGATGCCATCATAACTGTCGGGGGGCCCTTGTCTTTCAAACCAGAAGTAGAACTGGTTTAGCTGGTTGGCTTCACAGCTGGGTGGCTTCTTTTTGTAGATTTTGAAGACCTTTCTACACTGAGGAGCTTTCTACACTTAGCAGAGAAGTGATCCTATAGACTGTATGAAAATGCCTTCTTTGCCGCTTTAATTCCCTTTTGTAGGGCATACTTGGCTTCCCTGTATGTCTCACAGTTGCCAGACTGGTAGGCTTGCTCCTTGTCAGAGTGAAGCTTTCTCAGTTCTGAAATGAACCAGGGCTTGTCACTGTTATACCTCACCACTGTTTTTGTGGAAATGCACACTTCCTCACAGAAACTAATGTATGAGGTAATAGTGTCTGTGTAGTCTTGTATGTTATTTGAAGCAAATTTGAAAGTGTCCCAATCCGTTTGTTCAAAAGAATTCTGCAGCTCCTCCACAGCCTCACTGGACCACAGTTTCGCTATAGTTTTCACCGGCTTCTGTAGTTTCAGCCTATGTCTGTATGCTGGGATAAGATGAATCATTGTAATTTTGGTTGCAGATTGGATGCTAGTGAGTCTCTGATGAGTTTTTCTGTCATAAATAGTATGGATATACACACTCAAGGCACTTTTAACAAAACAAAACAGACAGATGACGCACCAAAGTACCTCAGCAGCCATCTTGCCTAGCAAATATGTTAAACAGGCTACAACCTTGTTAATTTTAAATCCAATTGTATGCTTGAACAATAAATATCTCTGACTTTGGGAGGTCTCACCGCTAAAATGACAGATCATACCAGTTCCGCTGTCTTGAAGATCAAGGAACTGCCTGTGAAGGAAAAAAGATGGAGGAGGTTATTAAAACACTGACAAAGCATAGGGCAAAAACTACAAAGGATTGTTTTTTAAAAAAAAGAACGTTTGTGTTTTGGAATGACAGAGTCAAAGCCCAGGCTTAAAGCCAGTTGAAAATATATATATATATCACCCAAAGAAAATCAACAGCCACTTCAGCAACACCAGAGATGTTCAGCGCAATGTATCCAGGCCATCATGGACTACAAGATTCCACCACATGCCGCTGATACTGATGCTTCCCTCCCAGACGTACTCAACTCTATCTATGCATGGTTTGAAGCACTAAACACTGTGCCTGCAAGGACATCCACCCCTTCCTCGTATGACCAGGTACTTTGCTTGTCCCAGAGCTAGTGAGGAAGACGCGCTCCATAACATATCTGGGCGAGTGCTCAGAGACTGCGTGGATCGGTTGATTGATGACCTGATAGATATCTTCAACAACTCCCTGAGCCAAGTAGTCATCCCACAGTGCTTTAAGGCTACCATCATAATACTGGTGCCAAAGAAGTCTGCGGTGCCTTTATAACTGCCACCCCATAGCACTCACTCCAGTTATCATGAAGTGCTTCAAGCAGCTGGTCATGAGTCACATCAGAATCAGACTCTCCACCACATTAGACCCTCTGTAGTTCAGGTAGCACCCCAACCATTCTGCAGAGGACACAATCTCACATGCTCTTGATCCACCTCAACAAGAAGAACATTGAGGTCAGAATGCTGTTCAGAGGCTTCAGTTCAACATTCAATACAACATTCAACATTCAATAGCAGCTGCTGCCAGCAGCTGATTTTAAAGCTGGATCTGCTAGATTCAGCACCTGCCTCACTAACTGGATGCTGGATTTCCTCACTGGGAGACCGCAGTCAGTTTGCGTCAGCAGCAAGACCTCCAACACCATCAGTCTGAGCAATGACACCCTACCCAACCCCAAATCTCTCTTAATATGCACAATTCACCTAGTTACTGCATCAAACATACAATCACATCAGCTACTGGACCCAGCTTTATTAAGCTTTTTTTGGGATAAAAAATATCCAAAATTTATTGACTTTAATTAGTTTGCTCTGAGCCCACACAACTCAATGAAGTGACTGAATGCTTAGAGCCAACGTTTCACTACAGACTAGATAATTTTGCCTAGTGTCTATAATGGGATGTTCAACAAGCCCATGTGGGTGTGATTGGTCAGGTGTCCACATACACTATATGGACAAAAAGTATGTAGATACTTTTGCTGTTATAATAACCTCCACTCTTCTAGAAGGCTTTTCACTAGATTTTGGAACATGCCTATGGGGATTTTTGCCCATTCTGCCACAAGAACATTCATGAAGTCGGGCACTGATTTGGGGTGAGGAAGCTTTGTGCGCAGTCAGTGTTCCAGTTCACTGCAAAGGTATTCAGTGGGGTTGACATCAAGGCTCTGTGCAAGGCCACTCAAGTTCTTCCACACCAACCTTAGCAAACCATGCTTTTATGTGGCTTGGTTTGTGCACAGAGGCACTGTCATGCTGTAACAGGTTTGGGCTAGGCCCCTTAGTTCCAGCAAAGGGAAGTCTTAATGCTATAGCATACAAAAGCATTATAGACAATTATATGCTTCAAACTTTGTGGCAATGATTTGGGGAAGGCCCACATATGGGTGTGATGGTTAGGTGTCCACAGACTTCTGACAATATAGAGTATGTCATCAACACTGAAAACAGCCCAATGTGTTTTCCTTAGCATAGATGTTTATATAGTAATAAAAGAATAAACATCAAACAAACACAGATTAAATGTAGATAGATTAAATGCCCACACATTAAATATAGATAGAGTATTAGCCACATATTTTTATTTACTAGCAGTGCAACACTAGCATTACCTTGATGACTATGAGTGTTTGACCCTCAAGTTTTTTTTGTCATAGCTATATAAACTTGCCACCAAGGGAAAGTGTCCCAGGTTGTGCAGATTATTGTAGTCAATAGCTAACATTATTCATCTGTCAGCAAGATTTCATGGTATGAAAATCATGAAAATCAGGTTGTATACATGTATACATGCATTTACTTTAATAAATCATTCATAATCCAAAAATGGCCAATAAAATCATCAGCTGTTCAGTGCTATAATAGTTTATATAGTTCAGTGCAGGGAAGGGTAGAGGGTGTCATCACCAGAGGGTGTCATCACCTGATTTGGATAATGTTATGAGTCTCAATACTTGGGTGCAGTAACACATCACCTATGGCAAAGTTGAACCAGAGAGGCAATACAGATGTAAACTACAAATGGTTTTTCATTATTATAACAGTATGCACAGATGTATTATAATTTTCAGTGAGCTTGACATTATTTATTCTTACACAGCAATTAATTTCAGTATATATCTAAAAGATTTTGAGGTGTAAATTAATTTAATATAGATTTGCATGTTAATAGTTAAAATTATACAGTGTACATACAGACATACATACATACAGTTTACATAAAAGACATCAATATGTTTAATTTAATAAGTTATATTTTTGGAAATAAAAATGATTAGCTGTGTCAACAGTAGCTTATTTTAATATCAATATACACCGATCATCCATAACATTAAAACCACATGCCTAATATTGTGTAGGTTCCCCTTGTGCCACCAGAACAGCTCTGACCCATTGAGGTATGGACTCCACAAGACCACTGAAGGTGTGCTGTGGTATCTGGCAGCAGATCCTTTACGTCCTGTTGCGAGGTGGGGCCTCCATGGATCAGACTTGTTTGTCCATCCTACAGATGCCCAATCAGATTGAGATGTGGGGAATTTGGAAGCCAAGTCAACACTTTGAACTCTTCGTCATTGAAGAATAGTTATGGCTTTTCATTATAGCTCTTCTTGCTTTTCATAATAACAATATGGTATGGTGTGTAATTTTCAGACTTCTTAGAGCATGTTAAACAGTTGTTAAAATTCATGTGTTAATGAAAACTTTCAGCTATTGTGAATTGGAATGTGTTTGCCAGGGCCTAGGAGATCTGTGTGCTGACCTTGGGTTAGCAGCCTGGGTAAGATGTTTTAAGAAAGGGCTTTTGTGGTATGTAGTTGAGGACTGAACATTGAAGGGACAACACCTGTTTACGTACATGAAGCTTCAATAAAACTATTCCTCTTCTCCAGGTTTGTGCCTGCTTGCATCTTTATTAAGATGAAAATCAGAAAATTACTTCACAATCTATCAATTGGCATAGTCAGCAGGACATGACTGAGATCCAGTGAGTGTTTTTCAACAGAAAACAACAAAGCGTGCGCATCACGTACGTAAAACATCAATCCTCCTTATTTCCTGCTGTGGAACATTTAATGCCTCAGGCCAAAATAACTTGTGTTGTGACGTATAATCAAGAAAAGTTTGCAAGCAAGTTTTTGGAAGTTTTGGGTGGGTGTTATACTGCATGCATAAATGAAGATTCTGGATTTGGTAGCGTCAGATGTTGGATTGCTGAATATTGAATTGCTGTGATGTGGAGAGAGCTGCAAGTGACACTGCAAAAGACATATATTGGATTATATAGGTAAATGAGTAGTGAGATACTGCTCTGAGGAAGTCTGTTAGAAGAGATCTCTAAGTCAGAAGGCCTTGAAAGTGAATTTCTGAAGAAGTATAAAAAGTGTGTTGACACGTTTCTGTCTACGTTTGATGACTACGTCTCTGTTCTGTTTTATGTTATGTTTTTATGTTTCAACTGTGTGTGAGTGAAGACATCTAAAGTGTGAATTCTGAATTGACCAAGGGACTAAGAGTCATGGCAGAAGAAAATGTTAAGCCTAACAGCATGATCAGCAAGGTTGATATGGTGAGTGAACTTCATGACATTGTTGAGAATGCAAACGAATTGATGTGAGTTGAAAAGAAGTTATCTCAGAAATGCGGCATAGCTCGAAAATCATTGTGGAACACGGAAGAAATCAAGAATGCATATGAGAGAACAAAAGCCACTGGTAATATGCAGAAACAGCTCAAGAGAGCCTTGGTGGTTTTGTCACATATTCACAGGCACAAAGAGAGAGAGAGCAAATTCTGAGATGGACAGAAGATTTAAGATTATGAGAGTCGCTTATCGGCTTTGAGTGATGTTAGCAATGAGAGGAACATGCGAGAGGGCACTGTGAAGGCTATTCATCTGAAAATTGAGTTAAATCTGAACCTCAAACAACAACTAGAACAACAGCTGGAGTCTAAAGTGAGCATGGAATCTCAACTAGAACACCAACTTAAATGCCAAGTGAATTTGAAACAACAGCTTCAACAACAGCTTGAGGTGAGTTCAGATCAACAGCTTTTCTGCTTCAAGAACAGAGTGGCCAAGATCGAGCAGAAATTGTTAAAGAAAAAGCTGAAAAGCACTGGTATGGCTTCTGCGAGCCTCCCTCCTCTCCCAAGTGCCCCTCCTTACGCCCCACCTTACGCATCACTCAGTGTCCCTCCTTACTCTGAGATGAGTTCAGACCCTCTGGTGAACTGCAATCTTGGAATCTTGGAGAAAAGGGAAAAATGGAACAAGGAAAATGGGATATGACTGTTGATCGAACAAAGGCAATCCGTGAAGACAAACCACCCACTACAGTCCATGAGTTATGATTGTTCCTTGGACTTTGTAACTTCGACAGAGCATAGGTTGATTCACAATCGTGGCCCAACCATTGAATGACATGCTGAAGGGAAGAAAAGACTCCAAGGAAAAGTTACATTTGAACAATGAGCAAATGGAAGCATTCAAGAACCTCAAGCAAGCCTTGTGCCAAGCACCAGCCTTGGAATTCCAGAAACCAACTGACCCTTCTTCCTGTATTTTCACAAGCGTGATGGGTACACGATGGCTGTCTTGACCCAAGAACATGGAGAGATGAACAGACCAATCTCGTATTATTCAGCCAATCTGGATGAAGTGTCACAAGGATGGGGGCCATGCCTAAGAGCGATTCAAGCCACATGTCTAGCTGTGGACGCAGCCCTGACAATCGTGGGTCAGAAGCTCTCAGTGAAGTGCCTACATGCTACAATGGTCACCATAAATTGAGTGTCACAAGTTACTGCTGCACAATGGACAGCAATTCTGGATCTGCCCAACATCATTATTGAAAAAGAATCACCTGTGAACCCCAGCAACATTGTTACCTGAAACCAAAGAGGACGATCACAACTGTGTCAAGATTGTTCAGATGATGGAAGAGCAAAGACAGCTCAAGGAAGAACCTCTGCACAATCCAGAACTGGCTTTGTTTGCAGATGGATCCTCTCAGGTGGTGAACAATCGGAGTGTGGTGGGCTGGGCAGTGATGTCAACACATGAAGTGTTAGCCTCAGGGGCTCTGCCAGGGAACACGTCAGCACAACAAGCAGAACTGAGAGCACTCATTTTAGGATGTAACTTAGCCAATGGGCTAACAGCAAACATCTACACAGACTCCAGATATGCTTTTGGAGTGGTTCATGATTTTAGGCAATTGTGGAAGAACAGAGGTTTCTTGACTGCTGCTGGAACTGAAATAAAGAACGGACAGCTGGTCAAAGAACTACTGACTGAACATTGCAGTTACCAAAAGTAGTGTCCATCATTAAAGTCAAAGCACAAACGAAACAAAACACAGAAGAACAAAAGGAAATGCTCTAGCACACAGGGCTGTAAAGTTAGCCACCACGGAAGGGGTTAATGAAGCTATAGACGATAGCTGAGACAAAGACAAACCTGAAAGCTCTATAAGCATGAACTTTGACTGACATCAAATAACTACAAGAGGAATGTAGTCAAGAGGAGAAATGGTCCTGGATGGAAAATGGAGTAAAAATGCATGACAATGGACTGTGGAAGATGGTCTACAGATTCAGAACCACATGGTGGAACCCAGCATTCAGGAAAGTACTCTCTGAGTTTAAACAGATTTGGGAAGAGAAGGAGTATAGGTGTACAGTGACATTGTTGAGTGTGGTGAGTGCTTTTGAAAAAACTATACACACATTTAATCAAGTGTTGTAAGACAATGAGATCCCTAATCTTCTTCTTGTTTATAATGTGTAACGAACAAGGTCATTCAGAGGTGTTCGACAAGCATGCTGAATTGGGTATATACATACCTGAGAGCTGCTCATAGCTTTGCACAAGCCATGAGAAGAGAGCAATGTTGGTTTTGTGGCCTTCTACCCCGAAGTGCTGAGATTTATCCACAAATCAGCATTCCATTCTCCTTAAGAGAACACATTACTATCCTCAAAAAAGTGCCCATATTTCCAGCCAAATCTTGCATTCCATCTCAAACCTAGTAGAGATCCCATTCCGTTAGATTATGTGCCCAAATGCTTAATCTGTTTTGTAAATGAGTGAGTGAGTGAGTGAAGTGACGTGTAGCCAAGTATGGTGACCCATACTCGGAATTTGTGCTCTGCATTTAACCCATTCAAGTGCACACACACAGTAGTGAACATACACACACACACCGTGAACACACACCCGGAGCAGTGGGCAGCCTTTTTTTTTTTTGCTGCGGCGCCCGGGAAGCAGTTGGGGGTTCGGTGCCTTGCTCAAGGGTCTCACCTCAGTCGTGGTATTGAGGGTGGGCTGGTCATTCACTCCCCCCACCTACAATCCCTGCCGGACCTGAAACTCAAACCCACGACCTTCAGGTTCACCTTCGGGTTACAAGTCCGAGACTCTAACCATTAGGCCACGACTGCCCCCAAGGTAATGGTCCACAAGTAGTAGTTATTGTTCTCATTATTTGCATTATGGCTCTCCTCATGTTAAAATCATTACAGGCACACCGTCAGGGTTGTCAGGAATGTTTTTGGTCATCAAGTTTTCAAAGCTGATCATTTATAAGGTGTAATTTCAGGTAGCTACTCTGCAATTCTGATTAAGCTGCAACATAAGTAGTAACTGAACTGTAGTACGACACCAATATACAGAACGTGTAAATGTTATGGTAATTAAGCTACATACGATAGGATGAAACTACATAAGATAGAAAATAGGATGAAGACTTAAATGAAAGTTCATAAAAGTTGATGTAGCAAGCTTTGATGCATTAGATGCCTAGCAAAAAATGGACATGTACAGAATTTATCTGTATAGATTTCATTTCATTACATTTATTAACAGACAACTGGGAAACTTCACCTGGTA
Source organism: Pangasianodon hypophthalmus (assembly GCF_027358585.1). Taxonomy (NCBI): domain Eukaryota; kingdom Metazoa; phylum Chordata; class Actinopteri; order Siluriformes; family Pangasiidae; genus Pangasianodon; species Pangasianodon hypophthalmus. The sequence continues at coordinate 15,270,583 of NC_069724.1, read as the reverse complement.
AAATTTATATTAGCTGTGTCCTAAAACAATATATTGACATAACACAAAATTAGATTCCAGGTAACATAAGGTTACATTTATCCAAATATGGAATCATTTGTAATGTCAAGGAAACTTCTAAATTCCCAGGTTTCCCAGATCTGTCCCTCTGTCAGACAAAACACCTCCACCACACATACACACACAAACACAAATTTGTGCCTTCAGAAAAATCATGCAGGTTAAATAACTCATAGAGACTGGCTGTTACCACCTGTTTTTACCTCAAACACATAAGCATTACCAGCAGTCAAACCTAAATTTAAGGTTGGAGACAAGTGTTAAAAAACAACTTTACACCTTTTGTCTAGTCTAGTGTTTATGCCTGCTTTTGCAAAATCAGAAAGAAATCAGCTAAAAATATCAGAGCAATGCAATATAATCTCCTATTAAATGTATGATGTCAGGGCATTTTTAAAATAGCCAGTGTGCTACCTGCCAACAATCTTCAAAAATAAATAAATAAACAAATCTTTAAGCATGAATAGAATAAAGCATGCATGTCACAGTGCAGTTTGTCCATATCTCTGATCTGCTTCTAAATGACTATCCTAAATGAGCAACTGCAGCTGTAAAGCTGTTCCTTCCCAACTGTCATAGATTCACATGCCCCCAGACTAGTGGCTACTCTAAACACTGCCTGGATTTCTTGTAAATCACGTGACTTTTTGCAAGCAGCAGTACTGCCACATGATCAAGTGGCGTCGCCACTGAGGAGAAATGAGTGCATTTACAAGAAACTCCCTTGGCAGAGCTGGAAAGCACCCAGGTTCCCTGGATGTTTTCCCATGACTATGTATGAAATCCTGTGTTTGTTCATGTCTTGATTGGGTTCCGTACAGTGCAATAAATGTAACAGTACATATTTTAAACTGCATGTAGCCAGTACTCATCCAGAAAACAAGGATAGATCATTTGCTCATCTAATTGTATGTGGTATATTTAGTTTTTGAAGAGTTATCAATTATTCCATGTTTGTCTAATCCTAGGACAATCTGGCAGCACTTTCTGTACTGAATTTCAAATTCTGTTCCAAATTTACTAACCATTCATTTTTAAATCATGTATATTCCCACAGCTATACAGTGCAGAAACAAAACTGCCATAACAAAACTATGAGTTGAAGAATATGGTTTTGTACATATCAACCGTGTCTGAATATATATAAATTATTTGAAATACTTCTCCACACAGACACACAAAAAATAATGTTATGGTGCCATAACTGAAACAGGGAGTAGCAGGTGAAGCTATTTAGTTGTTTACTCACAGAACAATTTGGTGCTAATATCATGCCTAGCTGAACTATATTGCTGGCTTTCAAACAGCAGAAATTTAAGGTAAAATTGATGAAAGGAATGCCATTGTTAAATAACAAGAGTTATGTGGTCCTTACGTAAGTCAGTCATTTCAGTCTAGCTTGACCTTAGAACCTGTTGGGTAATCTCTGTGCAGTGGTAACTCCATTTTGCATACTGTTGTATGTGTGCTAAGAGCATTTCCTCCTCCATAATAGAAAATACCTTACAACCTTGTTTACACTCTAAAGAAATGGTAATGAAGTGATATGAGTCTTTATTTCATTTGATGAAATCAAATTACAGTGAATTATAGATAAAAAATAGAATTAATACAGTATAAATACAATTAACGACACTGAAATTAATCAACTGTGGGAGCATTCTGCCTTCAGAATCACCCTATTCCCAATGCAGTGTAAGCGTTTGTTTCAAGGGGATGTCTACAAAGCAAATGCAACTACTGACATCTTGTGGCATAAAGTAGCTCTGAACATTATAGCAACCTCTACAATTCATTTAGTGTGGCTTCTTGTCACAGAAATCATGTTATAGTTTGTCTTTTTAGTAATTTGTTGTAATTTTTACATGAATATTACAGGTTTGCACATCATGTTTATGATTAAAAAAATTTAATCAATCAGTCAAGGAGTTATTTGTTGTAGGTTATTTCATGCAAGGCATGCAATCATTGGGGAAACCAAGACCCACTGGAACCCCATGGATGATTTTTTAAATAACTTTTTAACTTTGTAAGAATTATCAGATGGCTAAGTTAAAAAAAAGTGAACTTTAAATATCTGGGAATGTAAAATAGCAAGGTTTAGTACAAGGCTGCATTAATGTGATATTTTGCCTGTATATTGTCTTACATGAAGCATTATACTGTTATATTACTCTTTCACTTATTTTCGGCATCATCAACATAATTTCCCTACTGAAAAATCCAGTCTAACCAGTTACCTGCTGCTAAAACACAGACCGACATGGTTAAGCTGGTAAACAAGTTTTGCCAGCTGGTAAATTATTTTCCAGCTTCCTTCTTACTTGATTGAACTGGACAATAAATATCTGAGATTTTCTGATTGCCTTACTGTTGTGTTATTTTGAACTGTCTATGATGATGCAGTAGTAGCAGTAAATCAGAAACCGTTTTTATCTCCCAGCTTGACCAGCTCAGCCTGTTTTGGCAGATGGTAGCTGGTTAGACCCAGCAGAATTTTTCAGCAGGATTGTTATAGCCTATATGAATAAAAAGTATGCATTTTCACACTATTCAGCATTTACAGATTAGCTTTTTAATTTTTAGGCTACTTTGAAACTAACATACCACAATACCATGCCTTTTCTATCAACTATCAGCTCAAAAACTGAGTGAAGTCACTGAACCTTCACTTACCTCACAGACATATCGTCTATCTTCATAAAGTTAATCTAAGAGGTTATTCCATATTTTCCAATACAAAGCTTAAATGACCACAGAAAAATTCATGTCTGTATTAATTCTCTTTCTATCAAGCTCTCGTTTACTTTTACTTTCACTTTAACATTTAGAAGAGGGATCAATTCATGAAAAGTAAGTGATTACTTATGTACATACCTGTAATATTTTTGGAATGGAAATCCAATGTGCTGACAGGTTAAAGACATGCGTGATGGTAACATTCCAGTAAAGGTACATGAACTGACAATAATTAAAGCATTTGGTAAAGAATAACTAATCAGAAAGTAATTAGTTAACAAATGACTGAGTTAACTACTAAACTACTAACATACATTATTGACTAGACTAGCAAATTACTCATTGGTAACTGATGCATTTAGCATGTTTGAAATGAAGGTAATAAAGGCATTGTTCTGTGTGTGAATTATCGGGAACTAATGTGTTAGTAAGCATGCTGCTATTGTTCATCCTTCATGCTACAAAATGTGTTATAATGTCATACTGTCACAGTGCCACATAAGGGGATATATTATCCTGCCGATGACAGTGTATTCATGTATTTTGATAAAACTTTTCAAAGGTGACTTCCGGAATGGTGAGGCAGTGAGCGGAGGCAGTGAGCGGACGCGTGAGAGGGCGGCTCCGGTTAAGCTTTTCATATTTGTCTAAATTTAAAGAACTAAACAACACTGTGGTTTGACCGACTTACACCTCTGTAACTAGACACCGCTTTATAAAAGAGAATCGCTATATAATGAGCAAGCAAAAACAGCAGACAACGACTACCCGAGCCACTAGCCGAGCCGCTAGCTAACATGGCCAACGACACTAGCTCCGCTAGCATTGAGAACACCGATCCAATTACCAGACACGACCTTGAAGTTCTTCTCAACGACCAGCGGGATAGCTTTAAAGATGTGGCAGCCCTGATACAACAATCAACAGAATTCCTGAAATCATCGGTGGAATCACTGGGACAACAGGTGTCGTCATTTAATAGCCGCTTTACTCAAACTGAAGTTCTGGTTGGAGAAAACTTTGGAAAACTCACCGAGATGGAAACTGTCAATAAAACTTTACAAGCTCAGTGCACGGCTCTCCAGGACAAGGTAGATGACCTAGAAAATAGGTCCAGACGTTCGACTCCGAGGATAATCAACATACCCGAAGGGAGTGAGAAGGGCCAAGACCCTACGAAGTTTGTGTCTGACTTACTAATTATGGTGATCGGCCCTGATGTCTTTATGAGCCCCCGGAGATAGAGAGAGCCCATCGCTCCCTTGGCCCTAGACCCAGAGGCACTAATACGGCAAAAGCAAGAGCATTCATCGTCAGATTCCTCTGGTTCCAAGAGACGGAGAAAGTGTTGAGATGGGCTAGGCAACACAAACTGCGATATTGCGGCTCTGAATTGAGAATATAATTAGGATATCAGCGCTGACCTGGCAAAAAGACGAGCGGCATTCAACGGCATTAAAAAGTCTCTGTACCTGAAAGGAATAAAATTTCGCTTATTGTATCCAGCCCGTCTCCACGTTTTATTCAAAAACCAAGACTACTACTTCGATTCACCTTAAGAAGCCCAGGACTTTTATGACCAACATGTCAGCTCCACTGAATAGACTTGGATAGACGTAATGCATTAAAAGATCTCATCGCTACTGCATGTTCAAGCCAGCACGAACATTTAAAGACTCATTCGCAAACGGGTAAGATTATGCCATTACTTGTATTGTAAGTACTTGTATTGTTGATTATTGTAAGTATAGATTTTCACTAAGCAGGCTACTGTTGCAGATCACTTTCGATTTGAGACAAATAATACACAAACACAAGGTTATATCTATCTTGCAAAATGGACATTCAGTAGATTATAGCCTCGCCTATACTTTGTATTGTACTTTCTTTTCTCTCTATCAAATCTAGTTACTTTGTCAAATCCTTTAAATTCCAAGGGGTGTGTGTGAGTTAAAACACTAAATTAAACTTCCATATTGAGTGTATTCCACAATGTTTAACCTAGCTGGCAACATAAATTTGCTTGAAAAGGAGCCCCCTAGCTCAAGTTCAAGTTCAAGAAGACAAGGAAAACGTTCATGGCCTTTGGAAGTTGCAACATCTGTAGAATCCTGCAGCTAGTTCTAGTTCTCAGAACAAGCGTAGGAATGTTAAGGGGTTTTTTTGGTCTTTTTTTTCAGGTTGGGATGGGGAAGGATGGGAAGGATTGTTTGTTTTTTCTGCATTCACTATATATATGTTTTTGCTTCTACTTACATGCATACACATACACTCCTATGCACTCCTATACACTATACACTCCTATGTCACATGTACCATAATTTCTTTATGTATTCAAATTATTATACATGGTAAACGCAACCAAAAGTGGAGGTGCAGGCCTAAGGTTTGTTTGTTGGAGTGTTAAGGGGTTAAATGCCCCAGTCAAGAGACGTAGAATATTCTCTCATTTAAAACACTTGAAAACAGAAATAGCATTTTTACAAGAGACTCACCTGACCACTAGGGACCATCACAGGTTAAAAGCACCATGGGTTGGACAATCTTTTCACTCCAGTTTTGGTACTAAAGCAAGGGGAGCAGCTATCCTAATACATAAAAAAGTTCAGTTTAGCCCCTCCAACATCATAGCTGACCCCCAAGGCCGATGTGTAATAGTAGCAGGCTCCCTAAATAACATATCTGTCATTCTTGCTAATGTATATGCACCCAACTGGGATGATGAATCATTTATTGCAAAAATAATATCATCCCTTTCTGATTTAAGATCCCATCATCTAGTCCTGAGAGGTGACCTTAACTGTACAATAGACCCGCTGTTAGACAAATCCAGTCCAAAACAACACCTTCAGTCTAAAATGGCCAAAGCAATCTCATCCTTTATTACCCAAATAGGAGGTGTGGATCCATGGTGCTTCCTTCACCCCAACAAAAAACAATTCTCCTTTTACTCCCAGGTTCATAAGACATTTTCAAGAATAGACGACTTCTTCATAGATAACTATTTCCTCCCAGCTGTTAATAACATAGAGTATTCACCTATAGTAATATCAGATCACACGCCCCTGCTACCTGACCTTTCCTTCACACTTTTACAAAAAACATGCCCCCCCTGGAGGTTGAATTGTGCACTGCTAAATGATGACCCATTTATTACAGCAATCTCCACAGCAATTGACAATTTTCTAACTAACAACAACTCTGATCATATAACTCCATCTCTGCTCTGGGAAACATTAAAGGTGGTTATCCGAGGAGAGATCATATCCTACTCATATCCTACATATCCTAGGACAAAATAAATGAAAAAAACATGAAATCAATCAGCTTATGGAAAACATAAAGGATTTGGATAGCAAGTTATCTGCATCACCTTCCACTGAACTTGAAAAAGAAAGGCAAACTCTCCAGATGAATTAAAGTTTACTCACAACAGAGGAAATGGAAAAGTTACTGTTACATACCAGAGCCTTAGTTTTATGAAAATGGTGAAAAATGAGGACTCCTTTTGGCACATCTAATTAAGAGTCAAGTGGTATCCCAACAAATTAAACAGATAAGAACCTCCTCAGGTGAGATTACAGTAAATCTATCTGTCATCAATGAGACCCTTAAAAATTTCTACTGTAAGCTATATACCTCTGAGGCCCCCTGATGATCCCATCTGTTGCTCCTGACCAAGTGAGTGAGATGGATTGACCCCTATAAATTAATGAAATTACTGATGCAATTAAAATCATGCAAAGTGGCAAGACCCCAGGACCAGATGGTTATCCTATAGAATTTTATAAAAAATTTATTGATATGTTGAGCCCCCTCCTTCTAAAAATGTACAATGATTCTCGGGAAAGGGTGCCTTACCTCCAACTCTCACAGAGGCTTCTACAACTTTACAATAAAAGCCAAATAAAGACAGCTGTGAATGCAGTTCGTACAGGCCTATCTCACTTTTAAACAATGATTATAAGATTTTGGCTAAAGCATTAGCACGAAGACTGGAACCTGTCCTACCAAACATTATATCTTCAGATCAAACAGGGTTTATGAAAAATCGTCACTTCTTTTCCAATATCTGCCGCCTCCTCAATATCTTCCTATCTCCGGCATCCAGAAGTATACTTCACCAAGAGCTTCAGTAAATACGAATGGTATCAGATCTCAATACTTCACACTTACCAGGTTGACACACCAGGGCTGTCCTTTGAGTCCGTTATTATTTGCCACAGCAATCGAACCATTATCCATAGCACTTAAGTCAGCTAGCTTTAACAAGAGAATTACCAGAGGTGGCTCAGAGCACATACTTTCTCTTTTTGCAGATGATCTATTACTATTTATCTCTGATCCTATAGCCACCATTCCCGGGACAATTGAATTACTAGACAGGTTTAGAACCTTCTAGGGTTATAAATTAAATTATTCAAAAAGTGAATGTTTCCCTGCAAACAATTTAGCCCTTCAAATACCTGATAAAAACCTCCCTTTTAAGATGTCTAGAAGCGGTTTCAAATATCTAGGGGTGAATATCTCCCCACATTTATTGGACCTCTACAAAAAAATCTTCTTGCCCTTAATAGAAGAAGTCAAGCTGGACCTGGAAAGATGGAATAATTACATCTAACTATTGCGAGAAGGGTAAATTGCATTAAAATGAATGTGGTGCCATGCTTATATCTTTTCCAATGCCTCCCAGTTTTTTTTACCCAAATCATTCTTTTGCACAATAAACAAAATAATTTCATCCTTCATATGGTAAGGTGGAACCCCTAGGATTAGAAGTGAACTTTTACCAAGACATAGATCAGTAGGTGGACTGGTACTCCCAAACCTGAGACACTACTACTGGGCAGCCAACATACAGAAAATGATCCTCTGGATCCAGGAGCCAACACTGAATTGGTGTGAATTTGAGTCCAGATCATGCCTCTCTACGTCACTTTTAGCTTTTCTCACAACTAATCTACCCATTTACGCTGCCCAATACAATAAAATTGTCATCTCTACTTTAAGGATTTGGTCTCAATTTAGACTCACTTTTGGACTCAAGGGGCCATCTAACCACATCCCCATCTGTAACAACCATCTTTTCTATCCTCCCCACATTGATGCAGCCTTTTCCATATGGCAGAGATCAGGCCTTCTGAAGCTAAGGGACCTCTACATTAATAATACCTTTGGCAGCTTCAGTGAGTTGAGTGAAAGATTTGGCCTTCCAAAGTCTCACCTTTTTCGCTACTTCCAAATCCGCAGCTTCGCTAGACTGAACAACACCTCCTTCCCCAACAGCCTTCCTGACTCGGCAGTAGGCTCAATTCTAGATATATCTACAAATCAGAAAGGTCTCCAAAATCTATGCATCAATATCTCAGATCGCAGGGACCTCACTTGAACAAATTAAAAAGGATTGGGAAGAAGAGTGTGGTGGCCCTATAAATGATAAAGATTGGGAAGAAGCACTTGCCAGAGTGAATGGAAGTACAACCTGTGTAAGACTCAATCTAATACAATTTATTCACCGCACATGCCTTACCAGTTCCAATCTCTCCAAAATATATGCCAACATCACAGATACTTGTAACAGATGCAGTATATCTCCAGCAAATATGACACATATGTTTTGGTCCTGCCCTCGCCTTCGAGATTACTGGATAACCATTTTCAAGCACCTGTCAGAATCTCTAAACATTGCACTAGCACCAAATGTAGAAGTGGCCATCCTTGGAATATTACCAGACCATCAGGGAGTAAGCAAGAAAACAAAAGACAGTATTGCCTTTGGGTCATTACTAGCGCGTAGGAGAATACTATTGAGATGGAAGTCGCCATCTGCACCGAAAGCATCATTGTGGTTAAAAGATCTTATGATGTTCCTGAATCTGGAAAAAATTAAGTACACCCTAAGAGGGTCACCTAGAAAATTTGGTTTAGTGTGGCACCCTATGATTGAATACATAACAAAATTAAAATCACTTAAAGACAAGTAAACTTACCACCTGTGATGAATCCTCTGTTACTATACTTCATACCACTGCAGTAAGCCCATGTGCCACCTCGAACTATGCATAGATTCATTCTGCAAGCATAGTTCACTATGCCTTTTTATATGTAGGTGTATATGTGTGTATATGCCCTTTTTTTCCCCTTCCTATATTGTATATTGTCTTTTGGACCAGGGTATGGGGGAGGGAGCAGGTGTTAAAGAAAAATGAAAATAAACCCTAAATGTTAACTGTATGTTACCATACCTGTGAAATGAATAAAAATATTTTTAAAAAATAGAAAGGTTAAGTCATGCTACTACACATAAAAATAAGAACAGTGGTCAATGGAGTCAACGTCATGAAGGCCACCGAATGATGTAGAAACTATTCAAACTGTTCATCGAAAGACTACACATCCATGTCAGATATATGATCATAAACTACACTGCTGCTCTGAATGTGGTGGCACTTGTGGTGTTTTCAACTGTCTATCTGCATTGTTTTATTAGTTTGTATTGTTTTAATTCCACTGCTTTATAGTTTATCTTTATTTTATCTTGTTTTATTCTCTTTTGTTTTCTATGGTTGTAAATGTGGGTGTTTTAATTTGTGTATCAGAGTATAAAATAAGTTAAAAAGAACAACTTACTTTAAAAATACTTTATTATTGTTTTTTTCTTTTCTTTCTTCTTCTTCTTCTTCATCACTGACTCTCTCTTTCTGTCAAGCATATGTAACTATTATTACTTTATTTACTATTACTATTATTATTTTATTAATTTATAATTATTTCTCCAGGGGGGTATGGTTTATGTTGTTGTTTGTATCTGTATTCATTGTTCTGTTTGTATGATTGAAAAACTTCAAAATCCCATAAATAAAGTTTGCCAAAAAAAAAAAAAAAAATTTCAAAGGTGTTAAGATATTAATAAAGTAAACACTGAATATGGGTTTTTCATGATGAAAATATGATGATTGTGACATCTAAAGTGGGAACTATTCAGACCATGTCAATAATTAAATACCGTCAAATTGTTTTTTTTTTTTAATTTCCTTTCATTAATTTTCCTTCTGTTTTTTTCCTGGTGAGGGTGGCAGCAGGCTGTGAAGGTCAGACCAGACTTCACTATACCCATCCACAGATTCCAGCTCCTGTCAGATTAGAAGATGTTAATCATTACTTACCCAAATGATCTCTTTTTTTGGCTCAGTACAGTGATGAATAATAAACACAATAATATTAATATACCTGCAAGCAGTGATTAAGGGTCCAAACCCCAGGCCTTAGTTGGAAGAAGACCAGAAGCCATTGGGACCATCAGTGCTTATTCAAGGACATATACTATATTTCATGGCAACATGTCAAGTAGTTATTGATATATGTCCTCACTTATGGAAAGAATAGTCTCAAAATGAATACATTTATAAAATCTGATTCACAAATGCATAAGCTCATTCATATTCACCAAAAAATGTGAATATATACACACAGCAAAAAATACAAGTAGCAATCCACACATGCATAGCCTAATTCATGTTCACAAAATACAATTTACAAATGCATAAATAAATTTACATTCACAAAGTATGATTCACAAATGCATAACACAATTCATAAATACACAAGTGTGTTTGTAAATTTCTGAATGTTTTTACATTTATGAATTAATTGTTGAATCTGCATTTGCAAATCGCCACATGTGTATATCACTTTGGATTTGTGTGTGCCTATATTGATTTTTTTTATTGAAAGCAACATTCAAATAGTACAGCACATAAAAAGACAATACAGCCTTAAGTGCCAGGGGGATAACAAAAAGAACAAATGAATCCCAGTTGTGGTAGGACATCAGCAGAAGCATAGTTCTATTTGCTTTAGGATGTCTGGAACATACTATTGTAAGAAAAATTGAAGAGGCGTCGAAGATCTTGATGAAGAAGAGGTTTATTTATAGCACAGCAGTAACAAAGTACATGAAGCACCTTGGATCCACCAAAGTCTGAATGAACGCTCATCATCATTTACTCAAGCATTTTATAATAGTTCACCCTAATCTTCCCACTTACAATGTAAATGAGGTTTAGTCTCAATGTAAATTAAGAACAACACCCAAGGTGTTAGGCAAAATCAACATAGGGTCTCTTTTAAAATTTGGTACTATAGCAAATATTCTTGGGTTGGAAGAGGCGCATTCAGGAACCATCACAGCCAACGAGAACATCCTAAAGTGGTCATTGAGCTATCTGCAATTTGGCGTCTTAACATAGAGCACATACAGTACAACATAATGCATTGGCAAACAATAAGGAAAATACATAAACAAACACAGGTTTTAAAGGTTACATTCCAGATTAGACCTGAATAGGCAATAGCTAAGTCTCCATCGTGCATTTGTTTTGTCAGCAACTTATCCTTTCCTTCAAGCCCTTGTTGATTCTTTGCATCAATGACATTAGCATTTTGTCGAGTGTCGGTATCTCAAAGTCAAATTCTGGAATGTTTTCCACGAAACCTAGTTGTTTCTCTGTATCATCTGTTGTGTAGTATTTACACATGGAAAGTAATAATTTCCTATGGACCATGTTAAATCTGGCGTCATACAGAATGAGGTAGCATTGATTGAACATAGAGTCTGATTATCATTTTCAAAGATGGAAAAGTAGCCCAGGGTGGTTGTAATGCATGCTTTCTTCTCCGCATCTCTCATCTAAAAAATCTTACCACGCTGTCAGGTTTACTAGGACTAGAACATGGATCCATTGCACGTTGTTGATCAGCACCCCTTGATACTGTTTCGTCACTATGCCAGAAGGGGGCACTGGTTCCAGCTCTGGGCATTCTTGCATCATCACTATCACTGAACATCACTATGACCACATCTTTATTTGTCATTAGTTAAGGGATTCTGAAAAACACATGCAAACAGAAAGAATTGCCCCCACTTTTGTTACACCTAAGTGTCCACCCCCCCCACACACACACGCCCCAACAAAATATCATTCTGCAGTCTTATAGGTGGAACCCACACTGGAGTGTCACCACATCTGTGCAGTAACATGTTGTCATGTACAATTAGCTGGTAATTTTTTTGTAGGAATTACCCCAACACTGAGATTAGAATGAAGATGCTCACTCTCAGCCTCTTAACTCCTCTAATCTTCTCCTAGTCACCTTATACGAAGCAAAAACAGCCTGAAGTGCATTTGCAATTTTCCCTTTTTTGTTCTTGGGCATTTTTGGATAGGTTTCAAACTTAGAGATAGCTCATTCATATGGCTTATCAACAGTGTTCTCTATTCCATCAGACATACCCTGTGGTCCATGTTTGGTGATGTATTTGACAATCACCTCTTCCATTTCTAATTCCTGATGAATTATGTGTCATAATTTAATAGTTGTTCACAACATTTCCTTCTCAGTGATTACATGTTATCTATACTGCTCAAAAAAAATAAGGGAACACTTAATCATTACAGTATAACACCAAATCAGTTAAACTTCAGGGATATCAATCTGTCCAGTTAAGAAGCATAAGTGATTGTGAATCAGTTTCACCTGCTTTGGTGGAAATGAAAATGACAACAGGTGCACTGGACAGGCAACAGCAAGAAAACTCCCAAAAAGGGAATAGTTTTGCAGGTGGTGGCCACAGACAATTGCTCTCTCCTTATCCTTCCTGACTGATTTTTCTCTAATTTTGTGTTTTGTTAGGGTCCTTGTCACTATTTGTAGCATGAGGCAGTACCTGCAACCCAGTTTGCACAGGTAGTCCAGCTCTTCCAGGATGGCACATCCATACGTGCCGTCACAAGGAGGTTGGGTGTGTCTCCCAGCACAGTTTCAAGAGCATGGCAGAGATACCGGGAGACGGGCCATTACACGAGGAGAGCTGGACAGGGCTTTAGAAGGGCAACAACCCAGCAGCAGGACCGGTATCTGCTCCTTTGTGTGAGGAGGAACAAGAGGAGCACTGCCAGAGCCCTACAAAATGAACTCCAGCAGGATACTGGTGTGCATGTTTCTGACCAAACTGTCAGAAACAGACTCCATGAGGGTGGCATGAGGGCCCGATGTCCTCTAGTGGGACCTGCCCAGCACCGTGCAGCTCGATTTGCCAGAGAGCACCAGAATTGGCATGTCTGCCATTGGTGCCCGTTCTCTTCACGGATGAGAGCAGGTTCACACTGAGCACATGTGACAGTCATGAAAGAGTCTGAAGATGCCATGGGGAATGTTATGGTGCCTGCAACATCATCTAGCATGACCGGTTTGGCGGTGGGTCAGTGATGGTCTGGGGAGGAATATCCTTGGAGGGTCGCACAGACCTCCACGTGCTAGCCAACGGTACCCTTACTGATGTTAGGTACCAGGATGAAATCCTCAGAGCCACTGTCAGACTTTACACTGGTGCAGTGGACCCTGGGCTCCTCCTGGTGCATGACAATCCCCGGCCTCATGTGGCCAGAGTGTGTAGGCAGTTTCTGGATGACAAAGGCATTGATGCCATTGGATGGCCTTATGTTCCGCAGACCTGAATCCAATTGAGAACATCTGGGACATTATGTATCAGAGCATCCGAAGCCGCCAAGTAGCACCACAGACTGTCCAGGAGCTCACTGATGCCCTGATCCAGGTCTGGGAGGAGATCCCCCAAGGACACCATCCACCATCACCATACAGGCATGTGGGGGCTATACACACTGCTACACACGCTGTCCCACGGCCGCTCCCCTTCTACAATTGGTTTCGTGTCATTCAGACGACACTATTCACACATTGTTGATATCAAAATACACTGTCTCTATGCTAATTAAGCCGTTTTGGGAATGAGCTTTGTTCTCTCACCTACTTCGGAGTGGAAGCTGGGTCGGGACAGACCATATTTCTTACACTATAGTACTATTATATTGTTGTAGTTCATTCAAAAACGTGGTTTTGAATTACCAAATTACCAATTATCATTTATAATGTTATATGTGTAATTACATAGTACTTATTGCTGTCTTTTCTTTCATAGTTATGGAAACCAAATAGCACATGCTGATAAGTAAAATCAAAAATTTTATGCTGGTCTTAATGATATTACAGAGATCATACCAAAAGTTTAAAGTGTGATTACAATTCACAATTACAATTCATTTATTACAAATAAATGAAGCGCTGTTTCTGATGGACTGTTACAAAAACAGCATTTAGTGTCTGTGTTATTTTTGAATTTTTGAATGAAGCTTTTTGCCAGATAAAATCTATGGAGTAATTTAAAAGAAACCTCTCTTACTTTGTTAGTTAGAAGATACTTCAATGGTAAGGTCCACATCTTTTCCCAGGAGATACTGTCAATGAATCCATTCCAGTAAGAAATCAGATATGAGACTGTGACAAACTGTTCTTGTAATAAAGATCGAATTGCTCTATTATATTTTCTAGGAATGGGCGAAAAGCAAATTTTCCCTATATAAGTATTTAAGGAGTCTATCTCAGACAAATTCAGGGTTATATTAGTGTGTTGGTTTCTTAAAAAGGTAACAGCGCCTGAAGGTATAGCATTAAAGACTACTGAGAACTCTCTAGGTGTGGTGGATATTTTGAATTTTGTCAGCAATTCTTTATAAAACAAAAGAAGCCCTTCAGAATTAAAAAGCTGACTTACGAGTAAAATATCATTTTTACCCAATTTTCAAAAAATGTTGATTTTCTCTTATACATGATATTCCAAATAATATACCTATGAGGGATAAAATTGTGTTTGTAAATTAAAGACCAGGCTAAAAGCATCTGCTTTTAGCATTTGATAACTTAATGGGGATTTTACTAATATTATAATTACACATTAAAAGGAAGTTTAAACCACCTAACTGAGAAAAAACATAATGTGGGACTGCATTTCAAAAAGAAGATGGAGTACTAAGGAATTGTTTAAGCCAATTCATTTTCAAGGAGTTATTTTACATGATGAAAAGTCAAGGACATTCTTACCTCCACAAGTGTTGGTATTCATGATGACAGATTTTTTTTTTACGTAATGATTTCTGTTCTTCCATATAAAGTTGAATAGTATTCTGTCTTTTTAGTTGTAATATCAACGTGTAGGGACATAGCCGCATATCTTAGCCTAGATATGCCATCTGCCTTAGTTAACAGAATTTGCCCTCTTAGAGAGAGGTCCCTCTACAACCAAGAATTTATTTATTTATTGCTTTTTCAATAATTGGATTTAGATTTAAAGAACATCTGGCATTTCCATCTTTAACTATATTTACACCTAAATAAGTCACTTCATTTTTTACTGGAATTTGGCATAGCATTGTTTTTAACAGCCATCTGCTCCCATTTATTTTTATTCAAAAAAAGCCCAATTAAACTTTTAAAATTTCAATTAAACCTATGGCAACCGAAATTTGTGATGAATATTTAAGAAAGATGATTGTGTCATTTGCCAAT
The DNA here is from genome assembly GCF_027358585.1 of Pangasianodon hypophthalmus. Classification (NCBI taxonomy): domain Eukaryota; kingdom Metazoa; phylum Chordata; class Actinopteri; order Siluriformes; family Pangasiidae; genus Pangasianodon; species Pangasianodon hypophthalmus. Next base: position 15,255,361 of record NC_069724.1, on the reverse strand, counting down.
TGATTGATTAAAACATGTTGGTTCTCAACCAGTATACCCTCTAAGCTGTAAAAAAGCAGCAAAACATTGGTAAGCTAACAGGAAGAGGTAGGGGGAGACTGGACAACCTTGTCTGATGCCACGAGATAAATAAAATCTTGAGGAAGTACCATATTTAATTTTGACACAACACTATCTACCAACACCAAATTTTTTTTTATAAATGTGTGCTCTAACAAATCAAAGGCCTTATAAAAATCTAAAAATATGTAGGCATCACTACCTATGATTTCACTATAATCCAACACATCTAACACCAAACGGATGTTATTAGCAGTATGTCGCTTTCTCATAAAACCATTTTGCTTTTCACCTATAATGTCATGTAAAACATTTTTTAATCGATTTGCAAATATGGAAGTAAATACTTGATAGTCATTAAGTAGACTTACTGGTCACCAGTTCTCTAACATTGCCAAATCTTTGTTAGGTTTTGGTATTAACATTATGATGCCCTGTGTCATATTTGGTGGAAGAACCTCATTGCGCAAACATTCTAAGAAAACCTGGAGCAGCAAGGGTGCCAGCTGTTCGGCCACCATTAAACATTTAATTCCATCCCTTCCAGACGACTTGTTATTTTTTAATTTGGAGATATTTTTTGTGACTTCCTCTAGAGAAATATCACAATCATGGTATATGTCTTCCTCTCAACTTCTGAGATACCTTTACAATGAACTAAGTCCAAGAAAAAAGATGTTGCATCTTCTGAGTGTCTAGATTTATAAAGACTTCTATGGAACTCAGTACAGAATGAATCAGAATCTTCTCAGTTGTCACTACGCCATCAATATTCAGATGTTCAATAGTGGAGTGTATGGTATTACTTTCCTCTAACTTAAAAAAAAAAAAAAATGAAGAGTTTTGCTCCCCTCTTCCATCCACTTCCTTCTAGACCTAAAAAAGCACCTTTAGCTCTAAAAAGGTATATATCATTTAACTCATCTTGCAATTTAATATATTCTTTCTTATCCTCCTCTGAGAGATGGATAGAAAGATGAGAAAACCTAGATACTACATTATCTTCCTTCTCTCTTTTCTTAGCCACTACTACCAGTTTTTCTTAAACATTTACCAATTTCTTACTATAGTAACTCCCAATTTCAGCAGAAAGATTTTTCTTTTTCTGCTGTGATCCAATACATGTCTATTAAGGCTGAAATTTCCTGTTTAACTGGATCTAGTTCAAGGAAAGAGTTATTCATCTTCCATATTAATGATTTTGTCAATCTACTTTCAGATGCTTCAGAGAGACTAACTACAAAATGCATAGCTGTATGATCAGTTAATGGTGTATAATGGATGAAAATTGAGATATTATTATTATTTATCATACACTTGGAAACCAGCCAGTAATCAATACAATATTGTCTAGAATTATCCTTATTACTCCAAGTGTATTATGAGGAAACTTTTTTCACCAGATGTCAATAATGTCAAATTTTCTCCATGAAAACTTTTAAATTAGAATTTGATGTTGAAGCTCATCTTGGAGGACATCTGTCAAGTGAGTTCTCTAAGGTTATATTGAAATCACCACCTACAATCATTTGCATATTTTCCTAACCAGTATAGATAAAGACATAAAAGATAGCAAATTTCAAACAAAGTTAACCTTGAGAAATGAGTAAACACAACAGCAGATCACACCTTGGTGAAACAAGTGTAAGTTAACAGAACTTAGCAGAACAGAACTTTTCTACCCAACAATGTTTAGCTGTGGATGGATATCATGCACATAACTAAAAGGACATCGGTTATATCAACCAGTAATGATAAAGACGTATTTATGTATGTATACAGGTTTTTAGGTCCATTGTTACCATCTCATAGTCACTGGATGAATGTTTGCAAACATTCTAGATTACATGTCATTAAATGATTGTAAAAAACTATCAGTTATAGCGAATGGACCCTGAAAACTAGCCCTCTTCCCCTCACCCCTTGCCTTCTCTACCGACGGCCACAGCTTCTTCCTCGCATCTTTTGCGTCTTGCGGGAGATCTTCAAAGACATGTACATTTCTCTGTTTGAGAACTTCTGAAGTTTTGGCATTTTTCCAAATCATGTCCCTGACTAAATGTCCCACATGAGCCCGAGCTCGGACCAAGCTTGTGAGCAATGTACACAGGGTTCAGAAGCTGATCAGATATGTCTTGTGCCACCTTTCCAAAAAGTTCAATAATGATCTGTTTCACATTTCCCCCCATTCATTCCGGAATGCCACCCGCAAGTTCCAGTGTCATTTGTACACATCCATCTCATCACGTTTTTTGACAAAGAACTTTGTTTTCGTTCTCCAGCATGGCAATCTTGTTTTGCAAAGTATTCACTGTGCCCCTCATGTCCTCCACCTGTTTACCAGTGTATTCCATCTAAGCATGCAGCTCTGTAACGGAGACCGTGTTGCTTTGTACAATCTTTTCAACAGACCAAAGCTTTTCCAGGGAATCCATTTGCAGTGTATTAAACTTTTCGATAACCTGTACCTAGCAGATAAATAAATCTCAACATTTCTTTCTCACAACTGTTGCATAATTTAGTCAAATATAATATTTTGACTTTTTAAGCATCTGAATGCATTGCTCACTCAAGCTTAGAGATTTTTGGCCAAGAATACCAGTCTATCCACTATTGCAGGCTTGAGACAAGAACATTGGCAAGTGACAACTTGGCCACTTGGAATGAAAAGCCTCTCTGAGGGGGAGCTTGTAGCAGGAATGGATAGATAGTTGCGGGCAAGCTTGGCAAGTCGTAGAAGGCTTACTCTGTGAGCCATGTATGTGGCTCTTCCTCTTTGTGTTAGCAGGTAGTTGTTTAACTCTGCTTCTACAGCATTCTTAAGGGTCAGAGAGGAATCACCTTTTGCTGCAGCTCTGCTCTGTTTAAAGAAACTTCTCAAAGACTTCTTTGTTTCTTTTGCCTGTGACGTGTCAGCAACTTTGGGCTCCACTTCAGTGCTGCAGATTGATGTCTCCTCCTGGCATTCCATCATCTCTGATGCCACTCTGGCCTTGACTTGGGGCTTGTTGTCTGCACTGATGAAGTCCATTGTGAACCAGGGGCCCAAACAAGATGCCACATTTAGCAGCTTCTGAGTAGCTTCATCTATATATTTCTCATTTATGTAGTCCAATGTCTCCTTCTTCAAGGTATTGGTCAGGTCTGTGTCTTCCTCTAGTATTAGCAGCATTGAAGAGGTGAAGAACTGGCTTCACATAGGAGACACTAATGTAGTCTTCTCCTGACAGTGCATCTATGAAGTCCAGCAGTGGGACCAGTGACTTGCTGACAGATTCCAGGACATCTGTATCTTGCCAGGTTGCCGCACCTTCTTATCCCCAGACAGGACCTGAGTTAAAGCCTTCTGCTGCTCTAGTATCCTGCTGCTCATCATCTGTCCGGAACCCCATCTTGTTTGGCATTCTGAGGGAATGTGATGGTAGATTCAGTTCCTTCTGGGCTTTTTCAAGAGCACCTCTGGCTGTCCAGCTATGAGAAAAGTGACCCACCATGAGTCTTTCACTGCATTTTGTTGAAAAAAACAACAAAATAAAGTACATATTAATTATTATACATATTTAATATTATGAAAAATAAATTGCTCATAAAACTATGTTTTAGCACTACCTAAATCCTTTACCTCATCATATCTCAAAATATAGCATTTCAGTACATTGTTTATTATTGTAAACAAATGCAAAATGTAAACATTTGGGAAAAAAAAAATTAGCTTCCAGAGATATTTAAAAATGTTACATGAATGCCATAGGTGATCAACCTGACAGTCTGTATCCTTCATCCTTCTCCAGCCCATCCTTTACATTAGTGTGCCTTTAGCAATAAATTGCTTGTAAAACTAACATTTATGAAACTGATTATACTAAGAGAACTACTGTATTTCAGGTCCGGTTGTTAAGTAAAACAGTAATAGCATAGCAATAGGAACAATAGTAAATCTAGCATCTGCATAACTTAACAACTGCAAGATGCAGTCTGTGGCCAAAGCACTGCAGCCTGCTTCACTTGTTTAGGGCGGCAGCCTTCACTAAGTTTGCCGCATTGTCTGTTGTTTTACAAACTAGACGTCTCTCAGCTAGACCCCAAGCAGCCAATGCATTTATTCAAGAATTTCCCTCATGGGATCAATAAAGTCTATCTATCTATCTATGTATCTATCTCATCCTTGTTGCCATATTCTCACTCATATGATCCTCCAGGAAAACTGCTGTTTGCAAACAGAGACTTTTCAGTTGGAAGTCCTCATTAAAAAGGTGGACGGTCAGACTTACGTAGGGCTCCATTGTTCGGGCTAGACCACAAGTCTGTTGTAGCTCCACTTGTGACAGCTCTGTTTCAACTTGTGCCTTGCATTTTTCTTACAGCTCTGGGATGGCAACTTGAGCAAAATAGTTGCATGATGGTATTACATACCATTGTCAAACGAACAAGATTATGTTTTTAAAACCCTCTTTGGTAACTTGTGTTTCTCTCTGCCGCTTGGAAACTTTCTCATATGGTTTAACACTGGCAAAGGCATCCGAAATATTTTTTGCTCTGGCTTTCCACTCGTCGTACAAAGCTTTGTACGATGGCGATTCTAAATGATCAAACAAATTAGTCGTGTTGCCTTGTGTTGTGGCAACAATTGTAAGGCACTCTCGAAAAAGTACCTGTTTTTGGTCAACATCATCTTTTCTGTAGCCAAAATATTTCCATACAACTGATGTTGCATTTCTTTTTTGCAACTAAATCTTCCCTTCAGCACAGTCCTGCCAGTGTAGGTTGTTTTAAGCTATTCCTCCACATGGGTCTGCTGTTACAGGCTCATGGACACACATACAACAGCACCCATGCTGAAAAAATCCTTGGGGAGACACTGCAAAGAATAACCCATATATATGTATATATAATGTATGTATGTACAAAAAACAGTTAGGTTATTTTTGTGATTTTGCCTTTATACACCACCACAGTGGATTTGAAATAAAACAATCAAGATGTGATCGAAGTGTAGACTTTCAGCTTTATTTTAAGAGGTTCCACAAAAATATGGCATTTACCATTTAGGAATTACAGCCATTTTAAGCAAAGTTCTTCCATTTTCAGGGGCTCAAAGGTATTTGGACAATTGACTGACAAGAAGTTAATTGACCAGGTGCGGTCCATTCCCTCATTACTTCAAGACAAATGAAGCAGATAAAAGGTCTGGAGTTGATATCAGGTATTGAGTTGGCATTTGGCAGCTGTTCGACTGGAGCTACCAATATGAAGTCCAAGAAGATCTCAATGCAAGTGAAGGAGGCCATCATTAGGCTGAAAAAACAACATAAATTTATAAGAGAGATAGCAAAAACCTTAGGTGTGGCCAAATCAACAGTTGGGTACATTCTTAAAAGAAAGAAAGCACTGCTGAGCTCAACAACATTGAAAGGCCTTTCTGTGGAAGACAACTAAAGTGGATGATCGCAGAATCCTTTCTTTGGTGAAGAAAAACCCCTTCACGACATCAACAGAAGTCAAGAGTACTCTGGAGAAGGCAGGCATATCATTGTCAAAATCTACAATCAAGAGACACCTTCAGGAATGTAAATACAGAGGGTTTACAACAAGGTGCAAACCACTGGTAACATTCAAGAACAGGAAAGCCAGATTAGACTTTGCCAGAAAACATCTAAAAAAAAAAAGCCTCCCATGTTCTGGAATAAGATTCTTTGGACTGATGAATCCAAGATTAACTTGTACCAGAAGGATGGGAAGAGAAAAGCATAGCGAAAGAAAGGAACAGCTCATGATCCAAAGTATACCACATCATGGGTCAAACATGGTGGAGGAAATGTTATGGCATGGGCATGTATGGCTGCCAATGGAACAGGCTCACTGGTGTTTATTGATGATGTGACTGCTGACAGAAGTAGCAAGATGAATTCTGAGGTGTATAGGGCTATCCCTCTGCTCACATTCAGCCAAATGCTACAAAACTGATAGGACGCTGCTTCACAGTGCAGGTGGATAATGACCCTGAACATACTGTGAAAGCAACTCAAGACTTTTTTGAAGGCAAAGAAATGGAATATTCTTCAATGGCCAAGTCAGTCGCCTGATCTCAACCCAATAGAGCATGCTTTTCACTTACTGAAGACAAGACTGAAGGCAGAAAGACCCACAAACAAGGTAGCTGCAGTGAAGGTCTGGCAAAGCATCTCCAGGGAGGAAACTGTAATTCCTAAATGGTAAATGCCATATTTTTGTGGAACTTCTTAAAATAAAGCTGAAAGTCTACACTTCGATCACATCTTGATTGTTTTATTTCAAATCCATTGTGGTGGTGTATAAAGGCAAAATCACAAAAACTCTGTCATTGTCCAAATACTTCTGGATCTGACTGCATGAGCTTACGGGCAACTTATAAGTATGATCATCAGAGTCATTTCCTAATTCATTATAGTTTTAACTTTAATTGTGTTGAAGTTATTGTGATGCCCACTAATGTGTGCCCACATTGTGAATATAAATATTTGGTTTTACGTGGTTTATTTTTTTTATACTTCTATTCTCAGTACGTACCTTGTTTTTTTTAAGATCTATTTTAGTGTACAAGAATGTTATGTAAAACAGTAAGATGTACATTCAGTTACACATTTTCGACAGTAGAGGGGGCACCAGGAGACCAGTTTGCCTATGCATTGCGTGGGATTTTCCTCATAACTGAGGAGAATTCAGCAAAGGCAAGCCACAGTTCCTGTGTCATCCATTTGTTCTCCACTTTTTCAGGTGGGTAACATGTTTAAAACTAAACAGAAGTTGCTGTAATGGGCTGGTGAATATTCAGAGACACTTTTGGCGTTAGTGTGGAGAGGAGTGACGGAGTAGTTTGTTCACGAGACCTAATAAATGCTGAAAGAGTTAGCAAATGTAGCGCGGCACCGCGCTAATGTTAGCAAGTAGCTACTTATGTGAGGCTAGTGTAAGCCACGCTTCTCCACTGTTTCGAGTTAAAGCACGATATCTGGCTCCATTTATTTAATTGTGTTTAATATGTATATGGGTTTTGTTTTAGTTTCAAAACGATGTTAAGATCTATCTAAATATAAAAATTAAGTTAAAATGTGTTAGTTAAAAGGGTTATAAGTTGAAGCCATGTAAGTATACAAGAATTGACAAGGAAAAAAAGTAATGTTATTTACAAGTTGCTGTGAAACATGCAGTCCAGGAAGTACTGAACAGTATGTGATTGTAAGTGCATTTAAGGTGCAAGTGACCAGTATGTTAGTCTGGAAAGTGAAATAGAGATGTAAAAATGGTATTGTAACAGAATGTGTTTATTTTTGGAATTGATGTGTTTTGTGTTTGAGGACACTCAAACATGTCTAGAGAGACAGTGAACATATGCAGTAACATGAATTCTGGATAAATGGACAATGTTAACAGTGCAGTAAATAACATGTAATTAAAAAAAATAAATAACTGAGGAGAATTCAGCAAAGGCAAGCCACAGTTCCTGTGTCATCCATTTGTTCTCCACTTTTTCAGCTGTCACGGGCGCTGCAACCCGGTACCCGTTACAGTTTATTGGGGGCTCGTCCGGGATCATCTCCACTGCCAGGGCGGCAGATGATCTAGTGATACAGACACCTGGGGCCAAAAGTGACCAGTCAGCGGAATAACTACTCATCGAGGAGAGAGATTAGATACGGTTCCTGGGCTGTGTGATCAATCGCGAGGGAGAGGGACGCGGCCATGGCAGACAGTGAGAGGAAAAGCTTGGTGTGGACCATCAAGAAGGACCTGCTCACCCTTTCTGCAGATGAACTGTTCCAGATTGCAAAGTCGCTGGGACCTGTGTCAGGAGTGGACCAGTCTCGTTTGGCACCTGGGGATGAGGAGGCTTGTTTCGACTACATCAGCAGTTTCATGCACAGTAAGCCCTTACTACAGTCTGAGGATGCAGGCCTAGCGCACCTGTTAGAGTTGAAAGATGTAATTGATGTAACTATTCAGAGTCATGTGTCTGGCATACAGATGTGTGTAAGAGGTGATGTTGTTTCACATGTTCCACTGCCAAACTCACAAGTTGATGACGTCACTGGTGAAGAAACTCAAGCTAATGTTAATGTAAACCCAGTTGTAACTATTGATAGTGAGACTATTGAAGTTAATGCTAATGCAAACCACCCTTTAGCAACTACAGCGATGAACACACACGACTTAGAAATACAGAAATTACTTGCTAGCTATGAGGAACTTAGTAAGAAAATCACACAGTACATGCCCACCTCCACTCTGCAGTCTGCACCCCATTCACCTGCAAAGTCGCAGCTCATATCACAGAATAGGGACATATCAAACACCAGGCGTCTAAGTGAACACCCCACAACCGTGGCTCATGACAAGTTGGTCTCCTTAAGAGAGCTTTCTTACCTCCATCGCAGAGAGTTCAAGATTCAGGGTGGTCAGATTGGAGACCACGGTTCAGACATCGGCTACAACAATGTTTGCCGCCAGATTGAAGAAGGTGTAAAGGAGCAGTTTAGCGGTGCAGAAATTGTGAGGGCTGTCCTCAGGGCCATAAAACCTGGAAATTTCAAAGATATGCTAATGAACAAGGAAGACCTGACCATTGAAGAGCTCAAAGGTTTCCTTTACTCCCACCTGGGTGAGCAAAGCACCATGGAGCTTTTCCAGGAGCTCATGTGCACCAAACAGAAGGACAATGAGACGCCTCAACAATTCCTGTACAGAGCCATAGGACTTAAGCAAAAGATCTTGCTGGCTTCAAAACATGCTGGCACAGATGTGAGGTACAGTCCAAGCACAGTTCAGGATGTTTTCCTCCATACTGTACATCAAGGCCTTGGACACAAACATGATGATATCCGCAGAGAACTCAAGCCGCTACTTGCAGACACTAGTGTGACTGATGAGGCGATCCTAAAACAGATACAGAAGATAATGAGCGATGAAAGTGAAAGACAGAGGCGCTTAGGCCCAGCTACCCGTCAAAGACTCACAACTGTGCACAGTGTTCAGGCTGAGGCTAATGCTGCTCAGTCTCCTGGTGTCAAGGGGGAAAATGTGGAAAAGAAATCGGAGACAGATATGATCCAACAGTTGACAGATAAAGTTGAGAAACTTACCAGTCTTGTAGAGGTCATACAACAGTCAATACGGACACAAAAGCCAGAACAAGTCAGTCATTCGCAGAGAGGTAAGACAGATGACAGGAGAGAGAAACCATATGGGTGTAACAAGTGCATTGAACAGAACCGCCCTGTTTGTACTCACTGTTTCCGTTGTGGCGAATACGGCCATCGAGCTGTGGGCTGTCTGAAGAAAACAATGCACCAGGGAAACCGGAACCGGTCCCTGTTGGGGGACAGACAGTGACCGGATCCCTAAAGTCCCAAACTCACACCTGCCATACTGGTGAGTCTGACAAACAAAGTGTGGCAACCGTTCACATCCAAGCACAAGACAACGTGACAGAAAACCAAAGGCAGAGACAAACAAACCCAACCTCAAGTACACCCTCTCACATCTTACCCAACAGCAAAAGTGGGCGTCTTGCCAAGCTCATTGGGAGAAAAGCTCTCACCTACTGTAACCTTAATGGTTTAGCTGTGACTGCTTTGCTAGACACCGGAGCTCAGGTGAGCATGATTGACAGAGACTGGAAAAGCACATATCTACCAGATACCGCTATTAACCCACTCAGTGAAATTTTTCATGATGGAGAGGAGCTGAAAGTCTGTGCCGTCAATGGTGACCTGATTCCATTTGATGGCTGGGTCTCCCTAACAGTTAATTTGATGGGAAATGAAAATCCTGATTTGTCAATCACTGTGCCATTTCTTGTTAGCAGTCTTGCCCTGGAGAGACCATTGTTGGGATTTAATGTGCTGGAGGAGATGATACAAGAACAGCCCGAGCAGCTGGTCCCCACACTCACCACCCTGCTTTGTAATGCCATGGTGATACCAACCGAAAAAGCAGAGCTTCTTGTGAACTTCATTCAGACCAGCAAACCCTCTGTACAGTGTGGGCGCCTACGAACTGGCAGACAAGATATTGTCATTCCAGCGGGTCGAGTGGCCTGGATAAAGTGCCAAGTCCCGCCTAGCATGGACTTGTCTGACTCAGTCTTCCTGTTTGAGCCTGATGATAATAACGTATCGCTGGCAGACCTGGATGTTGGCGACGGTCTGTTGAAGGTGCAGAATCCAAGGAAGCCGTATGTAGCTGTACCTGTTGGGAACAACACAAAACACTCAATCCCTTTACCAAGAAAGACAGCTCTTGGCAGCATTCATAGTGTTGAAAAAGTGATCCCAGCAGACCAACCCAACAAACCTAAATCCACAGTGACCATCAACAGTGCTGTTTTAACCCCTGCCAGCCCCAGCCCATCTCCATGGCAACCTAACGTTGATCTCAGTCATCTTGATGAGGAAAAAAGGGCGGTGGTCAATGAAATGCTTTGCGAAGAAGCTGGTGCCTTTGCACGAGACAGCAACGATATCGGATGCATACCAAGCCTGCAGATGTCGCTCACTCTTAGGGATGCAATACCTGTACAAAGAACTTACTCCTCGGTCCCAAAGCCACTCTTCAAAGAGGTGAAGGAGTACATACAGGAACTGTTGCTCAGAGGCTGGATAGTTAAATCCAAGTCTCCGTATACTGCTCCAGTTGTTTGCGTCAGAAAAAAAGATGGGAGCCTGCGGCTGTGCATTGATTATCGCCTCCTGAACAAGAAAACTGTTCCTGACCGACATCCACTGCCCAGGATACAGGACCTGACAGACACCCTTGGTGGCAATGCCTGGTTTAGTATATTGGACCAGGGCAAAGCCTATCACCAGGGTTTTGTTGCTGAAGACTCACGCCATTTCACCGCCTTTATCACTCCTTGGGGTCTCTATGAATGGGTCCGTATTCCATTTGGACTGTCGAATGCCCCTGCAGCATTCCAGCGGAGCATGGAAGAAATGCTAGGGCCTCTCAGAGACGAGTGCTGCATTCCATATCTTGATGATGTGCTCTGCTATGCAAAAACATTCGACGAACATGTTGAGGCACTCCGCAAAGTTCTCCAGGCTCTCCAGCGCCACGGGGTGAAACTGAGGCCGGAGAAATGCGAGCTATTTAAACAAGAAGTCAGGTACGTGGGCCGCCTTGTGTCAGCTGAGGGGGTCAAGATAGACCCCCGTGACCTGGAAGCTGTACGAACCCTGGCGAGTAAAACACCACAGACAGTTGGTGAGGTGAGGAAGCTGACTGGATTCCTGGGTTATTACCGCTCATACATTCAGGATTTTTCCCGGATTGCGAAACCGATCTATGAGCTGCTTCAAACCAAGCCAGGGAAAGCCCGGATCCCAGCACGAGGTAGAAATGCTGAAGGTCCACAGTTACCCTCCCGAGAGCCTGTTAGCTGGACTGTTGCACACCAGGAAGCCCTTGAACAACTAGTCGCTCTTTTGACAAGTCCACCTGTTTTGGCGTATCCCGACTTTAACCTGCCTTTCACCCTACATACCGACGCTTCAGATCAAGGCCTAGGAGCAGTCCTATACCAGCGCCAGAATAGCAAACTGAGAGTCATCGGATATGGGTCAAGAACACTCACACCAGCCGAACGCAATTACCATCTGCACAGTGGGAAACTGGAGTTCCTTGCACTGAAATGGGCTGTGTGTGAGAAGTTCCGCGATTACTTGTACTATGCTCCACACTTTACTGTCTATACGGACAATAACCCGCTGACTTATGTCATGGGTACGGCGAAACTCAATGCAGTTGGCCATAGGTGGGTTGGTGAACTTTCAGATTTCCGATTTGACATCAGATACAGGCCCGGAAAGTCAAATGTGGACGCAGACACCTTGTCCCGCCTGCCTCTGGATATAGAGACATATGAGATGACTTGCACTGAGGAAGTTACAGATGAGGCAGTACGTGCAACATGGGATGGGAGTCAGGCAGCTGAGCGCAAGGACGTAGCCTGGGTTGCGGCACTTAACATTACCTCCTCCAAGCTGCTCCAACAGCCTCATTCCAACCTGCTGGCCATCAGCCATGAGGATCTTGTGAAAGCCCAGGGAGAGGATCGAGCCATAAGCCAGATAATAGCGTTAAAGGCATCAAACACTAACTTGACAGAAGAAATCCGCAAAACGGTGAGAGGAGCTGCTCAGAAGCTGCTTCATGAGTGGAGTAGGCTGTACTTGGAGAATGACCTCCTTTACCGACGCACTAATGAGCAAAAGCAGTTGGTCCTCCCCTCCAAATACAGGATGCTCGCTCTGAAATATCTGCACAATGAGATGGGACATGTAGGTACAGAAAGAGTCCTCCACCTTGCCAAGGAGAGATTCTACTGGCCCTTTATGGCAAAAGAAATAGAGGACTATGTCACCCGAAAATGCCCATGTATTAAGGCCAAGAAACCTGCCACACAGATCCGTGCGCCAATGGGCAGCATCACGTCCAGTTCCCCTTTAGAGCTCGTGTGCATTGACTACTTGCATTTGGAAACCAGCTGTGGAGGGTACGAATATATTCTAGTGGTGCTTGATCACTTCACTAGATTCGCTCAGGCATATCCCACAAAGAACAAGAGCGGAAAGACCGCTGCCGAGCTCCTGTTTGGTGACTTTATATCCCGGTTTGGGTATCCCGCCAAACTGCATCATGACCAAGGCCGTGAATTTGAGAATAAACTGTTCCAAACATTGCAGCAACTCTCGGGAGTAGGCCACTCCAGGACAACACCGTATCACCCACAAGGCAATCCAGCTGAGCGGTTAAACCGCACCATACTCCAGATGTTGAGGACATTGACTGAAAGTGAGAAACTGCGGTGGAAGGATCACCTCCCGCATGTTATACACGCATACAATTGCACCAGACATGAATCTACCGGCTATTCACCTTTTTTTCTCCTCTATGGCCGTCATCCACATCTTCCGGTCGACTTGCTCTTTGGGGTACATGGAGATAAGGAGTCATATTCACCTAGAGGCTATGCAGAAAAATGGGCTGAAAGAATGTCAGAAGCCTACCGAATTGCCAGTGAAAATAGCAGGAAGTCCAGTGCGAGAGGAAAAGTCATTTACGACAGGAAAGCAAAAGGAGTGGTTTTACAACCGGGCGACCGGGTCCTGGTTAGGAATCTCAGTGAACATGGAGGACCAGGCAAGTTAAGACCCTACTGGGAAAAGACTGTCTACAGTGTTAAACGACAGCTTGCCAACAGTCCTGTTTACATTGTCTGCCCTGAAACTGGGGACCAGGAAAAAACCCGCACGTTGCATCGCAATCTCTTGTTGCTGGTAAACGACTTACCTCTCGAAGTCACCCTACCCCATACCAGACCTATCCCTGGGAAGAAACAACAACACAGACTAAGACAAGGAGATCAAACAGCCACACAAAAGGGCACGAATGAGAGTGACGACTCTGATTCAGATGATGACTATAGCTCAGGGTACTGGTTGAGAACCTCTCCAGAGAGAACGGAGGCAAGACCTCTTAGTCATCATGAGCAATTTACCTCGCCTCGGAGGAACCCCATACGAGACCGTGCGAAAGACGTGGCAGCTCCAGAACCCGTAAAGAGCACAAGTCATACTGTACCTGAGTATTCACCAGGCCTCTTCCTGCCACCTACAGGAAGTGAAACTGAGCGAAACACCGATGGGGACCTACCTGACCTCACTAGACCTGTGGAAGAAGATGGAGTCAACCAGCACATGGAGTCTGGTACCGAAAGCCGACCCCTAACCCCTCCTGTTGAGCATAACTACACGGAACTCAGAAGGTCGACACGTGACAGAAAGCCAAGACAGCTCCTCACCTACGAAACATTGGGTGAACCATCAATGCAGTCACATACTTAACTCAGTTTCTGCTCACATGGCCCCATACTCGCCCATCACAGTTACACCTCATCCCATTTCACCCACATACTCACCCATGCCATTCATTCCGCCAATGTGTATACCGGGTTCACAACCAATCTTGTACACCCAGACACCGTACCTACCATATACACACCATACACCAGCCACGTACATTCCACCCACAATGCTTTGCTATTAAGTAGAGGGTTGAGTACCAGAAATGTTTAGTGATGAAATCTAAGAGATGTTTGGGTAATGTTTTGAAGAAATGTCAGGAGCCATTCTTATTTTGTCAGGGAGTGTGTGATGCCCACTAATGTGTGCCCACATTGTGAATATAAATATTTGGTTTTACGTGGTTTATTTTTTTTATACTTCTATTCTCAGTACGTACCTTGTTTTTTTAAGATCTATTTTAGTGTACAAGAATGTTATGTAAAACAGTAAGATGTACATTCAGTTACACATTTTCGACAGTAGAGGGGGCACCAGGAGACCAGTTTGCCTATGCATTGCGTGGGATTTTCCTCATAACTGAGGAGAATTCAGCAAAGGCAAGCCACAGTTCCTGTGTCATCCATTTGTTCTCCACTTTTTCAGGTGGGTAACATGTTTAAAACTAAACAGAAGTTGCTGTAATGGGCTGGTGAATATTCAGAGACACTTTTGGCGTTAGTGTGGAGAGGAGTGACGGAGTAGTTTGTTCACGAGACCTAATAAATGCTGAAAGAGTTAGCAAATGTAGCGCGGCACCGCGCTAATGTTAGCAAGTAGCTACTTATGTGAGGCTAGTGTAAGCCACGCTTCTCCACTGTTTCGAGTTAAAGCACGATATCTGGCTCCATTTATTTAATTGTGTTTAATATGTATATGGGTTTTGTTTTAGTTTCAAAACGATGTTAAGATCTATCTAAATATAAAAATTAAGTTAAAATGTGTTAGTTAAAAGGGTTATAAGTTGAAGCCATGTAAGTATACAAGAATTGACAAGGAAAAAAAGTAATGTTATTTACAAGTTGCTGTGAAACATGCAGTCCAGGAAGTACTGAACAGTATGTGATTGTAAGTGCATTTAAGGTGCAAGTGACCAGTATGTTAGTCTGGAAAGTGAAATAGAGATGTAAAAATGGTATTGTAACAGAATGTGTTTATTTTTGGAATTGATGTGTTTTGTGTTTGAGGACACTCAAACATGTCTAGAGAGACAGTGAACATATGCAGTAACATGAATTCTGGATAAATGGACAATGTTAACAGTGCAGTAAATAACATGTAAATAAAAAAAAATAAATAACTGAGGAGAATTCAGCAAAGGCAAGCCACAGTTCCTGTGTCATCCATTTGTTCTCCACTTTTTCAGCTGTCACGGGCGCTGCAACCCGGTACCCGTTACATTATCAACTGTTCAATAATGGAGAATTGAGTGCAAAACTGTTCAGAGGAATTGCAGTCCTAAGGCTATATAACAAGCCATCTTTATGGTTTCTATGTCGTACCATCCACAGTAATCTCATGGTGATCTTTAGGCTGTCCATGTGGGGCCATCCTCAGCAGCAGCGAGTGATTTTCAGGTGATGAGAACGCCAGACAGAAGCAGGGCATCAGGATGGATAAAAGGTCTGGAGAGCAGATGGGGTCAGGATCACTGGTATGTCAGGAGTAGCATGTGTAGCTCGACAGAGAGAGATACTGACATAAATATAGAAAACATAGTCACACTAATACAGTCTGAAATGATCACTGATAATTACCTCATTTCATATAAAATGCATCTTAATCATAATATACTGTACACACTGTCTTGCTACTGCATTAAATGGAAAATACCATTACTGAAAATCTCACTCTCTGACCCCCTCAGATATCAATCAGTTGACTGAATTTGAACATAAATGGCATGAAATTAAATTTGTACTCTTACAAATTGCAAGAGTAGGGCGCCGTAATCCAAGTGGAAAGATATATTTTTATATCTTACAAGATAATATTTTTACATTAAGTGTTTTCTCCCCATAGAAACCCGTTATAAAGAAAACGCTTAACGTGGCTTCATGTCTTAAGAGAGTGATATTAAAGACCAAATTCAGTATACACCTTATTAATAAAATACACTATGTACAGGCAAGCGGATAAACCCAGAATATGGTATTATTATTATTAATATTATTAATAAGTATAAATATTATTTACACATTTCTGTCATGATGGTTCTTTTCCATACATTTCAACATTGAATCTGGTAATAAAGAGTTAGTTAATGCTTTAACCTTTTCAGAGTCTCCGCCTATGTGGCTGTCACATGACAAAAGAACGTAAGACTCAGACCAGAAGGCTCGGGAGGTGAACTAATCATTTCTGTTTCTTGTACATTGTGTATGCTGCTGTCACGTGACCAAAGAATGAACGATTCAGCCCAGAAGGCCCAGTTAAATGGTGAATTAATCATTTGTGCTTCAGAAATCATTTGGCTATTGAAAATTTTATATTTTAATGTATTTCTGCTATTCAATTCTGTAATGAAATGACTTGAATAAAGATTTGTTCATTTTGCTGAACGAGATTCAAAGATCCAAGTCAGTACAATGATCTGACCTTCCCATCACTATGTTCTCATCTCATCCAGTTCACCCGATCCAGCTTTCTCTTAGGGGTACACAGGCTTTTGAGTCCGCAGGTAAACGTGGTTACGTGGCATCATAAGTCTGGCTTGTCATATATCGGCCAAACGGGAAGGTTAACTCTTCATAAAGTAGTATTATATTCTTATAAACCACTGAATTTTTTCAACCACAGCACCAGTGAAATTTTAGTCTACTTAAATCACCTACTCCTGTTTTAATCAAATGATGCATGTTCTATATCAGTAGGATAATGAAGACAGCAGCAGGGAACGGAGCTTTTTCTTACAAAGCCTCCCCAGGTTGAATTAGCATTTGAGACTCAGACTTTTTAAATTCTGATTTGATCTTAGTGCTGTTTTGAAGCAGGATGTTAAATAGTCAGAATGTTATCGGACTATGGTAACCTCATTGTAATGGGCCCTGCCCTGCCCAGCCAGCAAGCCAACCGCTCCCTGCAGCTCACAACACCACATCTCGCTAGAGTATTAACACCTGTTCTTCATCAGTTCTATTAAACACTCACCATTCCATCAGTTCCCTGTGTTTAAGTATCTAGTAGCTTGTAACAGTGGCTAATGCAGCATTTATGTTCCCTATATTTATGAGTGAAGCAGGCTGGAGTTCCTTTGAGATGCCAATCAAGTGTGCTCATTATAATATCAGGCCATGTTCTGATAGCTCTCAGTTTGGTCTGATCAATGAATTCATCTTGTTTCTGAGCAGTATTTTATCATACTTCTGCCTTTTCCCCTCATGCAAAATATTTAAGTTTGACATCACACAGTCATTTTTAACACTTCATAATGTGTTACCTGGGACAAAGCAGGACAAAATAAAATCCTGCAAAACACTGCCTTATTTAAATTTTGGTTTAACATTTCATAATGTGTTACCTGGGACAAAGCAGGACAAAATAATATCCTGGAAAACTAATTATATTTAAACAATAAAACCATGTTAACATCAGACAGTTTAAAATAATCTGCACTGGTTTTGACTCAGTGGCCTATTTGTTGCATTAAACTTTGAAGAAGCCTACAGAACAAACCATCTGATATAACAGTATTAGTAAATATTAGTTCTGCCACATGCATAGTGTTTCACTTGCTCTCTCCGTATCTTGGCTTTTAATACGCTCAAAGCCAAAGTTTAAGCCTGTGTGTAGTAAATAAGTACTACAGTTAGTACTACAGTAAAGATGCTGTACTGTTTGCTATTCAGCCCTAAACAGTAGGCATGTAGAGCTATACTGTTATGTAATAAGTAAAGATGCTATACTGTTTGCTATTCAGCCCTAAACAGTAGGCATGTAGAGCTATATTGTTGGTAAAAGATTCGTGTTACCTTCTCTCAGCTCCTCCAGCAGTAACCAACGCAAAAGTTGTAATAAACAGCTTGTGCTGTAACAACTATATATGAAAGTACAATAAAATTAGATATATTTATTATATGGTTGGCTAACCAATATACACGTCATAACTGTAGCCAACTGCACAACTCAGTACACAGCTGGTGGTTCAAAAAGTCTTTACTGAGATTGAGGTCCCAAAGGTACAAAAGATCTCAAAAATTCAGGCAGATTTTTCCACATCACAAACACTGAATCAGGATCAAAAAAGCAAGGCTAAACGGGAAATTAGCGCAAGAAAAGTCAACAGAGAGTCACTGAGAAAAAGCTGGACCGCTAGGCAGTAAGAAGCTTAGACTAGCAACTAGGCTAAGGAACACAGGGCTTAAATACACAAGGAGACGATCAGACACAGGTGAACCACATCAGGGCGGGGCCGTAGTCACGCAGGAAGAAAACAGGAAGTGAAACTAGCTGAAACGAGAACAGAGATGAAAACTTTCAAAATAAAAGTAAATGTTTAGGCTGAAATTAACTTGACCTTAAGCAGCATATGTGACAATACAATAGCAAAGTTTGGACTACTGAGCAAACGCTAACATTAGAAAAACACGGTTCTTCACAAGTAAGAACCGTTCTTCACAAAAATTGTTAGGTTCGCAAGATAAACCAGTTAGCATCACTATATACATTAGCTAATGGTAATTTGATAAATTAACTGATAAAATATAATTATTAAAAGGCAAAATTTAACATAAAACGGATTTCAAGACACCGAACATATAAAACTTATGACACCTTAAGCATGAACTCACCTCCGGCATTGTTAAGCCTTGCTGTTCAGTTGGTCACCTGATTCCGTTGTTGCAGGTGAGCGCTCGTGCAGATTTTTGAATTTGACTGTCAGAATCAGTGAACGCAATGCCTCGTATGGGCGAAGCTCCGAGGCCTTCATGCGACCTAAATTTTGTTCTTCTTCTTCTTTCGGCTGCTCCCGTTAAGGGTTGCCACAGTGGATCACTGGTACGCATATTTGATTTGGCACAGTTTTTACGCTGGATTCTTCATGCAACCTAAATAAGACATTTAAAAAGTACCGCAGTCTTTTCCAGATATTCCAAACATCTTCCAGACATATGTGTGCTCATTGGGTAGTCTCTCATTGTGGAATAATAATAATAAGAGGAAGAAGAAGAAGAAGAAAAAGAAGACATAATTTCAGTGTACCTTCGGTGCTTGGCCCCTTAAAAATTCTAAAAATTACAGTAGGGTTACAAGCACGTTGTAACGAGGACAGACAAAATAGCCTACTATGGAAAAATATATATCACTGGTTTCTGTAGGAGCTAAGAAATTGAAAGAGGTGAGATTCATAGCCATGGGATGAAATTCAGAAAAACTATAAGCATGTATGGTTACAATGGCACATATAAACTTTCATCACAATACATCAAAGAGTTGTACAGATACAGCCTCAGATCCATGTGTTTCTCTGAAAAACTACATTATATAAAACAATTAACACATGTAAAATGTGACAGCATCACCCGGTGACTGATTTTCTTTTCTTTTTTTTTTTTCTTCAAATTTTGCACAAACTTCTCAGCCCAAAAGGCAAACACATATACTAAGTTTAGTCTAAATATGATAAATATGAATTGATAATATGATTACAGAGATACAGCCTCATGTCCATTTCCACATCCTCATTGTTAAATTTGTTTGAGCGTTATTCAAAAACAGTTTGACTAATCAACTTGAATTCCATCTGATCTGATTTTCATCTGATTCGATTTTCATCGAAATTGGACAAATGGTCTAGGAGGAGTTCGAAAAAGAAGGTTTTCAAGGCATTTCAAAATGGCAGATATCAAGTTAGACCGACCATGGCATTATAGGCATCACTGCTCTCAGCATGACTCAAGGAATCTATCAGGACCTGTGTCATGACAATAAAAGTAATTATAAGCTATTAGCATTTTTTGAAATTCCAATATTATTTTTGACCACAATGTGGCACTGTCCTGAAACTTTTAGGTACCTTCAGGACATTGTGGCGATGACACATAGTGATTTTCATAACAACATGCCAAGATGTTCGTGAAATACAGCATTTTACAAATAAATTCAAAATGGCCAACACCCAAAATGGCCAACAGGAAAATTTCATACCATTCAACTCAGTATACCCCATTTTAGGACAAAATATTCAGAAGTTATAAGCAAAAATAAGATTTTTTTTTCATATCTTGTGAGCACTAGGTGGCACTGTTCTGAAACTATGCAGGTACCCTCAAGTCATGATGGCTATGACATACTGTATACTAAGTTTGGTCTGAATATGCTGAAGTGGAGATATAGCCGCACGTCCATTTTGGCGTACTCGTCGTCGAATTCGTTTGCACGTTAAGAACAGTTTGACTAATAAACTTGAATTCAATAAGTTTTTGTCGGCATGGTCTGAAGATGATCTGACTCCATTTTTGTAAAATCTGACAAACGGTCTAGGAGGAGTTCTAAAAGTAGGTTTTTCAGAAAATTCAAAATGGTGGAAAAACTTTCATGATGGAAAATGACACCATAGGGTGCATAACTCGGCATGAGCCAAGGAATTAGAGGAGAAAAGAATTTTGTTTCTAGCCCTTACGGTCAAAAGTTATTAGCATAAGCATGAGTGCAACTTTGAGCTGTTGGTGGCACTAGAGAGTTTGAGATAGCAACTCCAAATTTGCTATGGTAACATTTCAGACTGTCCCTTATTTATGTTCCAAATTTCATAACTTTACTATGTATACTTCTATGGGCTGCCATAGACTCAAGAGCAGAAGAAGAAGAAGAATACACTAACGATTACAAAACCTGCGGTGCTTGGACCATAAATAATCCTGCCAAAAACAGTAGGGTCCTTCGCACCTTTTGTGCTTGGGCCTAAAAACACGGGCAATTTTTAAACTAATATTTAACTAATGTGGCCACTTTAAACTAAACAGAACGTGCGCACAAAAAAACGTTTCCTTTGTTGGCCTCTCCAGGGGAAAATAAAGTGTTTTAAGTACATTCTACCAATGTAGGTGGCGAGCAATCTCGCAGGCCTGTGTTAAGCCGAATATACCAATATTTTAATCACGCGACTCGCGCGTAATTTCGAACGAGCTGCTTGGTAAATGAAGTTCATTAAGTTTGTGGTTCAACTTTCAGCGCTTCTCCCGTAGGTCTTTATAAAACTACATCTCCCAGAATTCCCGTTTGCACTCACTAATGTCTATCGCGTGTGGGGGTTCGTGTATGCTGTCTAACGGGGCTGGCGAATGGATATTGTTCCTTCAGCAAGTTAATGCTTCACCGCTACACTGAGGCTGAAAAAGAGATGAGAATGGGGTCTCGGATCAAGTAAGCACCTTGCCATCTAACATTATCTGTCTTAGGTTATTGAGGGTTCCGAATGTGGATCTAGACCCCTGTAGGCCCCATTCTACTTGTTCCGACAGGGTGGAATTTTTCTCGTTATTTTGTGCCACTTTCACATGTTTAATTATGTAAACGTTTATGATTATTATGAATATTGTCCCTGTTTATGTGTATCAAACGACCCGAACATAATGCTAGTATGTGTATCATAATAGCACGCTCTTGCAATCTTATTCACCTCGGTCAAATTAGTTTTATATTGGACATTCGTTGCATATTCGAGTTTCTCCCTTCTTACGTTATAAAACATCTAGAAAACATGTTTATTATACTCGGGAGTGGACAGGGAACGAGCTACATTTGAATATATTTGAAATAGTTTTCCCGTTAAACCGCGCTGAATCTAATTTTTTCGAAACCGCAAGACACCAGGGCTTTATATTAATAGAGTCAGTAAGGAACCGTCTAAAAACTGTATGACATACACTACTATGTAAGATTCTATCTAGGCCAGGAGTGTCAAACGTATATTAGGTAACCTGCCACACTATACGTAGGTAGGCCGGGCCAAAAAAATCGGTTAAGTAGACCAAGAACACATCAGCAGACCCTCTTAAATGTGTTAATTTGTCAGTATTTATATGATCGGTCCATATACAAAACAGATAAACAGACTGAAATTAATCACCTGTTTCCCCCCTCCAAATAATGGTTTTATATACACAGAGACTTGCTGAACCTGATTACTCAATTTGTTAGTTTTGGAAATAGACATGGTTAAAATTTTCCCCCTAATGGAGTAAAAGAAACTAGTTCTTTTTTTCCCAGTGGGCCACTTGCACTCATGGCTATGACAAAGTACTCTTTTGAAATTAGGTGGTTGTTGAATTTCCAGTAGTAGTCCGACCCAGCATGTACATGTAGGGCCAACATGGGTCCAAAATGGGCTTGAAACTGCCCATGTGGGCAGCCCATCTGGGCCCCAAAATGTTTTGTCTGCATTTTCCTCGGGGCCCGACATGTGGATGCCCATATGTGCTAATGATGTTCGGCCCATGTAGGGTCTTAGTAGGCAAAAAGGATGGCCCCCACATGGGCTTAATGTGGGTTATTATGGAATGGCAACATGGGTACTTGGAGGGCCTGCTGCTATCATATTGGAATGTGATGTGACACTATTTCAAACAAACATCATCATAGACTCAGAATGAATTAGATATTTAGTAGCTGATTTTTAATACTTGAATGTACGAATGTTCCTATGCATTTTTTTCCTTGCCCAGAATGATAAGTAATAAGCTAAATAATGATTTGCTCAAAAAGATATGGTCCCTAAAGGGAAGAATAATGAGCAGAAAGGACATTTTTCTCTGCATGTCATTACCAGAAATCTTCATTACCCTAGCTAACAGATTCTGTTGTTTTGTAACCTAAACACCACAAAAACATAATCATAATTATAATAAATAATAAATCATAATTATTCTTTTACCAAAGACAAGAAAAACAGTTTCCTATCTTTTCCAACAATTAAAAATTTTATACATCTTGAGCTCAGGCTCTCTGGAACAGGAAGTGGTGGTGTCTCTGAAGCATTCTTGTTTCTTTCCCACTCAGATCTCATTTCACATGAAACACACGGATACAAAAAACAAATGCTCGTCTAAGTTTAGAACTGAGCAAAACAGTACATTGCACTTCCACAGAAAACAAATATGTTTACTGACAGATGAGCAAATGTGATAAAACATCCAATACTTAAACAGGTAATGTGTATGTATATAGAAGCAATTGGATGCACAGCGTGCTTTGTTATCCTCTTATTTAAAAAACAAATAATCCAGATTCACTAAAATATTAACTATAACTGTACCACAACTAAATTAGGACCGCCTTACACTGAGTGAACACTTTATTATTAGTAGTATTTATCTAGTTTATAGCTGTAGCTAATACGCTGGGATACATTTTACAGTTAATCAGTAGTAGTAACCATTATTGTGCTGTGTTGCATACATAACAGATACAAAGATAGCATATCAGGCTATCCCAAAAGTTAATAAGCATACTGTAAACATTAAGCAGATTAAGTGTAGACTAGGGAAGTCCAGTAAGAATACACACAATAAAAAATATATAGAATTGAATTAATCGATTTTAATGAGCTGCTCAGTCCTAAGAAAAAAAAACAAAAAAAAACACACATTTCTCTCAAAATGTGGCACTGACAATCGCAATGCACGTGCTTGTAACCCTGCCGCAAGACAGCGATATCTTATGCATCTAGCTGATTGAGCTTCAAGTTCCTTCCCCGTTAATGGAGTGACGTCAATCAATATGGCTGTGCACAGCATCAGAAATGAAGAAAGTAGAACTTCTTACCTTTAAATGTTATACTGCATATATAAGTATTAGCTTTAGATTAATCAACATACAGATTTGTTGTATGAGGAGGAAAATATACATCACAGTTAGCTGCCTGACTTCTTGTTAATAAAAGATGAACATTGAGACATCCATTTTTTCCACTTCTTTTGAGTGTGCCATGGTCGAAAATGATGTGAAAAAGATGTAATTCTCACAGGCGAATTACCTTAGTGGGCAATTTGAATGCAGCAGTATATTTTATATAAACTTGTTCCTTTGACTTTTCAAACCTGTGTCAATTCCTGAAGTGATTTTCCAGCTTTCTTTGCTACAAGCTCAGTCCTCAGCACAGTGCTGTTTGTCGCTATCTTTTTTTTTTTTTTTTTTTTTTTTTTTTTTTTTTTAATAAATATAATCGAAACCTGTAGTGTTTGGGAGTAGTGTAGGGCTGTAGGCAGCAGCATTTATGAAGTTAAGGTTTTCCTATTGTATTGGTGTAGAATTTTATATAGCATTTATGGATTTTTTTTTTTATGAAAAATTTGAATATGTACTCTCACTGAGTGCTTTATTAGAAACACCCGTACTCCTACAATCATCCCATTATCTGCTTTATTAGGAACAACCGTACTCGTACACATTCATGCAATTATCTAATCAGCCATTCAGGTGGCAGCAGTACAGTGTGTAAAATCACGCAGATATGGGATAGCAGCTTCTAGTAATGTTCACATCAACCATCAAAATGGGGAAAAAACGTGATCAGTAATTTTGATTGTGGCATGATTGTTGGTGCTAGACAGGCTGGTTTGAGTACTTCTATAACTGCTGATCATGCTGTTGTGCATGATGGTGATCACCAACCCTCTTCCTTGAGATCTGCCTTCCTGCAGGTTTCATCTCCAACCAAAACCTAACACACCTGTTTTAGTTTACATTACATTTACATTTATGGCATTTGGCAGACGCCCTTATCCAGAGTGACTTACAATTATCTCATGTATACAACTGAGCTTGCTCAAGGGCCCAGCAGTGGCAGCTTGGTGGTGCTGAGATTTGAACTCTCAACCTTCCGATCAGAAGTCCAACGTCTTAACCACTGTAGTTGATCAAGAACTTCTCAAGGCAATGATTAGATGGTCAGGTTGACATGATTATGGTTGGAGCTAAAGTCTTCAGGAAGCTAGATCTCCAGGAACAGGGTTGGTGACCACTGCTCTAGAGTTTACTCAGAATGGTGCAATAAAGAAAAAACATCCAGTGAGTGGCAATTCTGTGGGTAGAAATGCCTTGTTGATGACAGAGGTCAACGTAGAATGGCCAGACTGGTTTGATCTGACAGAAAGGCTACAATAACCACTCTGTACAGTTGTGGTGAGCAGAAAAGCATCCCAGAATACACAACATGTCGAACCTTGAGGCGGATGGGCTACAACAGCAGTAGACCACGTCGGGTTCCACTTCTGTCAGCCAAGAACAGAAAGCTGAGGCTGCAGTGGGCACAGGCTCACCAAAACTGGACTGTTGAAGACAGAAAAATGTAGCCTGGTCTGATAAATCTAGATTTCTGCCGAGGCACACAGATGGTAGGGTCGGAATTTGGCACCAACTGCATGAATCCATGGACCCAGCCTTCCTTGTGTCACCAGTCCTGGCTGGTGGAGATGGTGTAATGGTGTGGGGGGTGTTTTTTCTTAGCACCAGGGTGTCTGCGGATTCTTGAAAGATCTTAAAAAGTCTTAAATTCCTTAATGTAAAAATAAGGACTTAATTAGCATTAAAATGTCTTAAAACCATGATTCAAAGATCTTAAAAATGCAACTGAACCGACACTGTAAAGAAGAATTAGATTTTATTTTCACTCGTTTCTTTTTGTAATCATGTTAAAAAAAAAAAAGACATTAGCAAAGTTTGAGCTTTACTCATGGGAAAGTGTAGATTTAATGAAAACTGGTTACATAACCCTAGTTTTGCATCGTGGTTAAAACCAGTTAGTGGCAATGTGTACGAGGTCCGATGTATATTGTGCAAGAAAGTCTTAAAGCTCGGAACAATGGGGATCAAAGCTTTGAAGTCCCATATGAAGAGCGAAAAACACAAAGCAGTTGCTGAAACCTGTCAGAAAACTCCCAGCATTTCTCAGTTCTGTTCCGTTGCGCCCACCTCACTACCACGGAGCACTGCTGCATGCCATGCACCAGCATCAACTTCAGCATCAAGCACCGTGGCTTCAGCTCCAGCAGACATCCGAACTTGACTGGCTCCTTAGATAGCCAAGCTCATCGTTGCATATGTCAACAAGGAAATGTTTGTTTTAATGTTTGATGAGCGCCTTAATGAAACATCCAAAAATAAGCAATTGGATCGGCATGTCCGATACTGGGGAGAAGATGATGTCCAGCAAAGATAGCTATTGTTGCAATTCATGGGGCATGGGACAGCTCAGGATTTGCTTTACCATTTGAAAGTAAGTAGCCCATCATTAATTAGTTCTCTGTATGTTGGTATGGTATGTCGTTGGTTTTGTTATCCATGATCCATAATCTAAATTGACCATGTTTTATTTGCTGTCTGAGAAATGTAAATCATTTAAAAAAACCATCAGAAAATCTTTGATATTGTACATATTACCTTGCATTTACATATCAGTTTGTCATAAAAAATTAATTTACATACGTGAGCTAAAT
Source organism: Pangasianodon hypophthalmus (assembly GCF_027358585.1). Lineage (NCBI taxonomy): Eukaryota > Metazoa > Chordata > Actinopteri > Siluriformes > Pangasiidae > Pangasianodon > Pangasianodon hypophthalmus. The sequence goes on along the minus strand of NC_069724.1, from coordinate 15,228,987 downwards.
TGATATCAGTATACCAAACCTAATTTCATTATTTCAATCATGTCACCCAGCCCTGCAGTATACAATTTTTATAAATAATTTTTTTCCTGCAAGAATTTTTTATGGATAGACTGAATGTTAATTGGAGGTTTTTAGAACTGCTGCAACGAGCATCGTGAGCAGTTTGGTGGCACACAGCTGATTGTGGTGGGGAGCTGTGGCCTCCACACTAGGGCTGAAACAACTAATCAATAACATCGATATTTATCGATAATGAAAATCGTTGTCAACGAATCTCATTATCGATTAGTTGACCTGCGCACTTCATGACACGTTTGATCATAGCGTTTTGTCAAAAACAGACGCACTTCAGAAGAATGGCGGAGGGTACAAGTGCAGCAACAGCGGAAAAAAGTGTGCGACCCAAGTCCTCTAAGGCATGGGAGCACTTTACATTAAATTCTGTGAGGAAATTTGTAACTTGCAAACTTTGCAAAGCGGAGCTCCTGTGGCACTGTATCACGGTAGCACAACAGCGATGCACGAGCACCTGAAACAGAAGCATGTGGGAGTCACAGATGACGGCGAAACATCAGGGCGGTAAGTTTAATTCAGATTTGTTAATATCTGCTGTATCTGTATGCTTACACTTTTATGCTGCTTTTGTATGCTTACACTGTTAGTAGTTAGTATAGCGGAAGCGATCTAGTTGTAAAGAGCGCCGTGTTAGTTAACAAAAACAGCTGTTCATGGTCATTCACAGTGCATTATCTAATGTTTACAAATACAAATTATTATTTAATAATGTATTGGTAACTGTTGAAATTAACATGAACAAGTATTAATACATGCTGTAGTTAACCTTATTTTAAAGTGTTACCAAAAATCTAATAATATAAAACATAAATAATATATAAGTAGTTTAATTATCAGTGCTTTATTATTCATACACAATATTCTTTATATAACCACATACATATTAATTTTACCTTTACGTATATATATATTTCACATATATATTTTACCTTTATAAATATATATATTTTTTTCATTTCAGAAAGAAACAGCAAAGCAGCTGTTGTAACTGATGCCATCCTCAAAATGCTGGTCACTGACATCTGGCCACTGTCAGTGGTTGAAAACCAAGGTTTTAAAAGCATGATCAGCATACTCAATCCAGGATACACACTTATTTCAAGAACACATTTTACTAAACTGATGGAGAGAAAGTACTAGGAGGCATTCCTGAAGGTAAAAGGTGACATTAACAATAGTGAGAACAGAATTGCTTTAACTGCAGATGTATGGACAAGTGTAGCCACTGAAGCCTGCCTTGGCATTACATGCCATTACATAGGGGATGAGTGGAAGATGATGTCTGTCTCCCTCACTACCATGCCACTCAAAGACAGACATATAGCAACAAACATCGCAGAATGGTTGGAGGATGTAGTGACGAAGTTTGAAATTCCCACAGAGTAAATCATTGCCATTGTACATGACAATGGTGCCAATATTGTGGCTGCAGCAAACATGCTGGAGAAGTTTGGATGGATCAGTATCTGCTGCATTGGCCACACACTGCAGCTGGTGATCACTGCTGCATTAAAGAATACAGCCATTGAAAGAGCTGTTGGGGCTGCAAGATGTCTAGTTGAACATTTTTAAAAAAGTGAACTAGCCAGCAGCAAGCTCAAAGAAAAACAAAAACAAATGGGATCGTCTGAGCACAAACTTGTTCAGGATGTAAGTACTAGATGGAATAGTACGTACTACATGATTAGCCGACTGATTGAGCAAAGGTGGCCAGTCACTGCAACCCTCTCTGACCCATCCATCACACAAAGAGGCATACGCTATCTTGACTTAAAACCTGACCAGTGGAGTCTGCTTGAAGAGCTTTCCACTGCTCTTAATCCTTTTGAATGTGCCACTGTGTTTATCAGTGGACAAGAATATATCACAATCTCTTCAGTGCCTGCACTTGTGAAAGGGCTGTTGAGGTCCACTGAGGGTGCAGCCTTTGATTCAGTTCCACTGAAGTCCTTCCAGGCCATTGCAAAAGAGCACCTTCAAACTAGATGGAAGGACACTATTTTTGAGCAAGTACTAAACACAGTAATTCTCTCCTCTGCCCTGGATCCAAGGTTCTGAAGGACGAAATTTCTAACACCAGAACAAATGATAAATGTGCAGGCAAAACTGCAAACAGAGGCGCTTGCCGTAAGAAGGGAGATGGTGCAGCAGAAATCATCCACTTCAACTGTGACTGCAGCTGATGAACCCTCAACATCTGGCTCTTACCTTGACTCACTCCTGGAGTCTGGAGGCAGCAGTGAGGAAGAGAATAAAGAGGAGCAAGCTGAAGAGAACATCACCAGCCAAGTCAGAAATGAGGTCCAGGCTTTGCTGAGAGGCCAATTGCCAAGGAGGAAAATCCTTTGGACTGGTGGAGAGTTAATCACGCAAAATATCCCACCTTGGCAAAGCTTGCAAAATCCTACCTATGCATCCCGGGCTCAACTCCATCCAAGCGGCTCTTCTATAACTCCATCCAAGCGGCTCTTCTATATATGATTGACTGTTTAAACAAACAGTGATGGTCTAGCACTTTGTAGTTCTACCTCTTTGAGAAACACAAACAGTTTGTGGTTTTGTTTTGTTCATTTATATATAAAAAAAGTTCTGCTGCTAAAATAACTGGACAAAGTGTTGTGATAATATGAAGTTTTACTTTGAAATTTACATTTGTAACACCCAATGTGTGAATTTAATTTAAAATAAACAAAAAATGTATTTTAAAAATTGTTTTTTAAAATCCGATTAATCGAAAAATTAATCGTCCTATTAATCTACCTACTCCACACCCTACATAACGCCTGCAAACGTGGCTTCTCCATGTGGCAGCTGGAGAAGGTTCTAAGGGCCTTGCACATTCTCCTTCTATATGTCAATAAACAATGTTTGTTAAGGTTGGTAATTGTTGGTATTGTGTGTTCTTTGCAAATTTGTTACTATGAAATTGGTCTTAAATTTCATTCTGCATGGTATTAAAAAGGTTTTAAAAAGTCTTAAATCTAACCCTCCTAAACCTGCAGATACTTTGTAGCACACTTTGGGCTTGTTAATACCAGTCAATCATCGCGTAAATGCCACAGGCTATTTGAGTATTGTTGATGACCATATGCATACCTTCATGGCCACAATTTACCCATCTTCTAATGGCTATTTTCAGCATAACGGACCATGTCACAAAGCAAAAGACATCTCAAACTGGTTTCATGAACATGACAATGACAGTGTTCTTCAGTGGCCTCCCCAGTCAAGATGAGATCAGATTCAGTATTCAAGATTTTTGTGTGTCACATACACAATTATACACAGTATACTTTCAGTTAAATGGAAACCTGGGCTACTTCTCTTTAGACTGTGCATTAAATACTAAATTAAAGTTAAATTTAAAAATCAGAAATGAATAATAAATAATAAATAAGTTAAGAAATATGAAATACATACAGGATATAAAATATATGTACAGGATATGAAAAAACTGATATATAAAATATGCAGTATGTTACATGTAGTAACAATGCAAAGTGCAGTGTGTGGAGTGTCAGTGGAGTGCAAAGTGACTGTAGAGTCGTAAGGGGTCTGTATGGTGGACATGTCCATGTTGAAGAGTCTGATGGCTAAAACTGAGAGGCTCAGGATGAGCTGCTTCCCTCAGGCCATCAGACTCCTCAGCACGGACATGTCCACCATACCCTTAGGATTCTACAGTCACTTTGCACTCCACTGACACTTCACACACTGCACTTTGCACTTTGTATTGTTACTACATGTAATATACTGCATATTTTCACCCAGGAAGTTATGGAAGCTCCTGTCTGATTGCAGTAGGCTAAACTTTACTGGGGTGAATGGAGTTACCAGGGTGAGTGGAGTCCCTGATGATTTTAGCAGCTCTTGTACTGCATCATCTGGTGTAGATGTCGTGCAGAGAGGGGAGAGCAGACCCGGGGGTGCGCTCAGCTAAGCGCACCACTCTCTGCAGGGCTTTGCAGCCCTGGGTTGAGCAGCTACCGTACCACACTGAGATGCACTGAGTTAGTAAACTTTCTGTGGCTCCAGTGTAGAAAGTTTTTAGGATCACTGGGGAGACCCTGAATCTCTTCAGCAGTCTCAGATGGTGCAACTGTTGTCTGGCTTTGTTTACCTGAGCTTGAATGTGATGAGTCCAGGTCAGGTCCACAGAGGTGTGTACCTAAAGGTACCTGAAGTTGCTCACACTCTCCATGAGAGTCCTGCCAATCTTGAGTAGGGTGTAGTTCCAGTAATGCCTCTTCCTGAAGTCCACGACCAGCTCCTTAGTTTTACTGACGTTCAGAGAGAGACTGTTAGCCTGGCACCAAGTATGAGTTTCTCCACCTTGTCAAGGTAGGCAGCCTCATTGTTGTTGGAGATGAGGCCCATGACTACTGTGTCGTCAGCAAACTTGACGATAGAAGTGGAGCTGTGAGAGGACACACAGTTGTGTGTATAGAGAGAGTAGAGCGGGGGGCTCAGGACACAGCCTTGTGGGGCTCCGGTGCTCAGGGTGATGGTGTTGGAGGCAAACTGGCCTACTTTCACTACCTGGGGTCTGCCTGTGAGGAAGTCCAGGACTCAGTCACAGAGAGAGCCATTAAGTCTGAGGTCCCTGAGATTGGAGGCCAGCCTGTGTGGGACTATAGTATTGAAGGCTGAGCTATAGTCTATAAGCAGCAGCCTTACAAAGTTCCCTTTGTTGCTGTCGGTGTGGGTGAGGGTGGTGTGTAGGACATCCTCAGTAGAAATATTGGGGTGGTAGGTGAACTGGAGTGGGTCGATGGTGTCAGGGATGGCGGAGCATATGGAGTTTTTGATAAACCTCGCAAACACCTTCATGACAACCGATGTTAAAACTACAGGAGGATAGTCATTTAGACACAAGGGCTTATTGTTCTTTGGCACAGGAATAACTACAGATTTTTTAAAGCAGGTGGGGACTACACACTCGGCTAGTGACCAAACCAGCTAGCTGATCAGCGCAGGATCTCAGTACACGGCCAGAAATGCTTTTAGGGGACGGCCGCTTTCCTGATGTTCACACACTTTCAAAGCCTTCCGGACCTCGTCGTCCGAGAAGATGATTGCTTGCTCATCGCTAACAGAGCTGCTTCCTTTTGTAGTGCTAGTTGGCAGGCTAGTGCTAGTGCAGTTAACCTCGAACTGCCCAGAGAAGAGTCAGCTCTGACCACAGCGGTGGATTTGCCTCCAAAGGCGCTGATAGTCATCAGTCCCTGTGACATATGTCGGGAATCATTGAGCTGGAAATGAGACTTCACCTGCTCCCTGTACCAGAGTTTAGCGGCTCTTCACTGCACGTGGGAGAGTGTAGTATGCCGCTTTGTACTCGCTCATATTCCCCAATATAAGCCCTGCAGTCACCGCTGTGCTGTAGCCATGTAGGGCAATGCTGCTCAGGTTTTGTGGCAGTCCTATCCACATGTGGAGGAAGTGGCTGATTCTTCTTTCAAGGTCCACAACTAGGCTCAGTGAGACATTGTAGACTAACAGTGGACAGACAAGTCCTAGGTAGCATTCTGTATTGATAAATCCTTGCCCTAAATTTCCCTGGCAGCACAGATTTATCCACCACAGCTAGCCATTCCTCTGACTCACTGCTGGTCACTTGTTTTGCTGTTGTGTCTCTTCGGTAGCAGTTGAAGACCTTGCCCAGGCTCTTAATCAGATTTTCTGTTAATGCTGGTATCTGGACACCGCCAGGGTGGAAGTGGTACTTGTTGGTAACCTTACCCCTCTTAAACAACCAAGGATTTTGCCAATTTGCACTGCAAATAATGTAATAATTCTTTTTAGGCTTGTGAGAATCCACCTACACCCAGTCAGGTCATCCATTGAACACCTCACTAGGTGAGAGGTCCTTGACACTCAATTGATATGTCATTAACAGAAGCTTACATTCTGCCTCCTCCATGGCTGTGTTACCCAGAATCCTGTCCACATCCTCACTGATCTGGTGCCACTCTCCTTGTTTGCTGCCAGTCACAAGACCCTGCAATGATGACTACCTTCAGGTGGCTCATGAAGTGATTGGAGGTTCTGGACTCTGTGGGTTGACTCTGGACCTAGTCCTTCATCTACCGTGGACTACTCTTGTGCCCTGCATGTCGCCATGGAAGCCTCCCCACTCTGCAAGATCATACGGTCCCTCGCCACTCTCCACCAAACCCAACACCAAGCACTTCTTGACCTGTATGACGAGCAGCAGCTGAGTCCTTGTGCAGGAGCAGGCCAAGAGCCAGCGGCCACTCCAGAAGCTGCTGCAGCCCACATCTCCAGCTGTGTTTTCTGCCAGTATTCCACACCTGACACTCACCAAGATGGCCTCCATTGATGATCTAGAGGCCTTCTTGGAGCTTTTCGAGCATTCAGCAGCTGTGGCCAGATGAGGAATGGGCTTTCTGCCTCCTCCCCTTGCTATCAGGGGAAGCCCAGCTTGCTGGGTGCAGCTGGAGAATCCAAGCATCAAGAAGGCGGTCCAGCTCAGCCGGAGACCAAAGGAGCACCGCCACCGCTTCCGGTCACTGCAGCTCCCCGAGGTCGGCCGTCCCTTTGCCTACACGCAGCAGCTGTAGTCGGTGGTTGATGGCGGAGGAGCAGGAGATGGAACAGATCATCGAGCTGGTGGTGCTGGAGCAATTCATTGCTCGACTCCCATCAGCGGAGTGTATCCCATGTCCCCGGCTCGTGCCCCTGGGCGAAACTGTTCAGCTAACAGAGGATCACTTGGCAGCAGTCCCTGGTCCAGGTGTTTCTCTTTTCCTCTCTCTTGCTTTCTCTCTCTCCTTCCTACTCCTTCCCTGGTCTCAGCTCCCCGGAACTGAGGTGCTGGGACCCTGAAACTGCCTCTCCCAGCTTCCTCTGTCTTCACATAGGTAGAACCCATCATGCCCACGTTTGCTGGTGCAGCGGGGAAGCCGGGCATTTCCAGGATCAGTGTTCCCTCATGGAAGTGGGAACACTGATCCGGATTCCTGACGTGCCACAGGCCTCCCCTAAACGAGCAGGAACGTATTGTGTGTCAGTGAGTATACAAGGGCGTACACTTCGGGCCTTGGGGGGTTCAGGGTATAACCAGACCACCGTCCATCAAAACTGATTCCATGTGGGTCATTGGGAAATACATGATTAGTGAAGGTGAGGTGTGTGCACAGGAATGTTCACGGGTATCCACTGGTGTCAGTCATTAATAAATTTTGGGGGCAAAAGCATAGAGTAGGCAGTCCTCACCTCACCCATCCACTAGTTTTTGTGACCAATTTCAACTAGTTAATCCACCAGCCACTCCAAAAACACCATTGTGCCCTCTTCCATTGAAAGAATTATCATGGACCTCGTTAGGCCATTCTTTGTGCTAGTGTTAGTGGACTAGACAGCGTAGTACCTGGAATCCATGGCTCTTTGCAACATCTTGTGGAGGCACTCTTCCATGTTATCTCTTGAGTTGGGATTCTGAAAGAGATCCTAACCGACCAGGGCACAACCTTGATGCTCAGAATTGGAGTAAGTAGCTCGAACCCATGTTAAAATTCAATACATTCTGGACCTGACAGCAAAACTCCTTAGGTCACCTAACACAGGAGAATTTACAATAGGCCGAAGAACAATAGTCCCGACTGTGCAACAGGCGTACTTGGCTATGGGAATTTGCACTGGGAGATAAGGTACTCATTTTACTACCCATATCGAGCTCTAAATTACTCGCGAAGTGGCGATGCATGTCAAGTATACCACCTCAATCTCCTGAAACTGTGGAGACAGGTGGCTCCTGTGACTCTGGCAATGGTGGTTCCCGAGAAGGAGGAGCTGGGACCAGAGGTGAGTCTAAAAAGTGTGGCTAAATTCACCGTGATTCCTTGTGTAGACCACCTCTCATAGTCCTAGAGAGCACCATTCCTTCTCGAAGTATGGTATCTGGGCTTCCATGTGGACAATGGGCAGATGCGTTCCCAAATTGATAAAAGAGCAGCGATTGGGGGAAGTCAGCTGCAGGCTCTCTGGCCTGAGCCGGGTGGTGGGGGTATGTGGCATAGTCAAGCATCAGCTGCAGATGGAAAGGAGGTGGGTTGAACTGGCAGGTACTGGATGATGATTCTCACCTGTGTCTCACTTTGTGCACTTGAATGGGGCAAAACCGCAAGCAACGATGGCCCCATTTCTGTTCGTTTGTCTTTTTTTTTTTTTTTGTGTAAACGTGAGCCCTAAAATTCCGCCTCCCTCCCGAGTCTTCCTCCCCACCCTTAAACACTGGGTTCCACACACTCCTTGCTCCCTCCTCCTTGCTGCATCTTATCTACAAGTGCAGTATTACCTAAAAGCATAACAGTAGAAATACAACAATAATTAATATTTTCCCAAAAAAACACACATTTTTAAAAATTGTAGCATTTTTAAGGCTGTAATAATTTAGTGCAGTAGGAATACAGTAATAAGTAATAAATCATATAAAAAACCCCACTAAAATCCAGAAGTTGAGATTTCAAAATTTTGAAGGAGGTAGCAGTTACCTAGTGGAATGTGTGACTTACTAGAAGTGCAGTAGGGGAGTAATAAATCATATATTTAAAAAAATTCTGGAATGGAGATTTTAACATTTTGAAGACTTGCTACAAGTTTAATATTAGTACAATATAAGAGTGGTACCATAATTATACTTTACAATAATCACTAAAAATCAGAAATGGAGACTTTAACATTTTGAATGTTGTAATGGTTACCCTATGGGATTTATGACTTGGTACAAGTGCAACATTAGATACAAATTTTACAGTAAAAGTGCTAATAAGTTACTAAGTTACATACTATATATATTATATACTTTTTTTATTTTTCTTATTTTTTCTAAAATGTTTCTGATTGTTTTTCACTTAATTTTTAAACGTTGTCATTTCACATTGAGGGTGGAAAAAGTTCTGACATGATTTATCTTGGTTTCATTTTTTTTTACTTCACAAGAACCTGCCATTTTAACAGGGGTGTGTAGACGTTTTATATCCATTGTAGGTCATTACTACAACTTCAACATGTTAATTTAATTTCTGGATTTTTTTTTTTTTTTGTTATTTTTTTTTAAAAAAAAAAAAACATGATTTATTATGGTAACCTTTGTAATATTGCACTTGTAGTATGTCATACATCCTACTAATAATTTTTCAGAATCGTAGTTTCTGGATTTTTACTGTTTGCTTTTAGATAAGATTTTATTGCTGTACTCGTGCTATAAGACTAATATGTAGTACTACATACATAGTAGTACTGATTCCAAATCCTGAAATGTATCAACCAATGTAGAGACCTACAAATATTTTGAAGAAAGACATGTTGTTGGAGTGTGAAGATGAGAGTGAGAGAGACTACACATGTGAATTGTTAGCCCATGTGAGCTCTGCTTAAACTTCTCTTTCTTACCATTATATATATATTGTCAATATGTGCAAAACAGATAGGCCTATATCAGGAGTTGCACATAGTTAAAACAAAAACTGTTTATTGCAGTACACTCCATATAATGTGACATGAAAGTGAAAACATTCCATTAAAGCAAAAAAACAACAACAAAAAACAACCTGCTTCATCCACTCTCTGGAAATACTTGTGTAAACCCATTTGTGCAATATAGGATAAAAAAAAGAAAGAAGCAAGACATTTTAAAAGATGTTTCTTTCATGTTCATGTACACTTGTGTACACTAACTGCTTGTGCTTGCAGGATTGTGGGAAGGCGTGGGTGCAACCTGCAGTACAATTATAACACTTCTTATCACTTCTTAGCGAAATACATAAAATCATGCATATACAGGTCAGGAGCTTCAGTTAATGTTCACATCAAACATCAGAAGTGTGGAAAAGTGAGACCTCTGTGACTTTAACCATGGCATGGTTGTTGGTGTCAGATGGGCTGGATTAAGTATTGTAGAAACTGCTAATCTCCTGGGAATTTCACACAGACAACAGTCCGTAGAGTTTACACAGAATTGTGCGGAAAAAAAAACAAAAAAACATCATGTATGTGGAGGGTCTGCAGGCTGAAACACCTTGTTGATGAGAGAGATCAGAGGGGAATGACCAGACTGGACTGAGCTGACAGGAAGTCTATAGTAACTCAAATAAGCACTCTACGGAAACCTTGAGGTGGATGAGCTACAACAGCAGAATACCACATCAGGTTCTACTCCCATCAACCAAGAACAAGAATGTGAGGCTATCATGGCCACAGACTCACCCAAGCTGGACAGTTGAAGACTGAAGCTTTTTTTTTCCTTTTTTTTTTTTTTTGGTAATCTTCAACTGTCTAGTTTGAGTGAGCCTGTGTCAATGATAGCCTCAGATTCCTGTTCTTGGCTGACAGGAGTGGAACCCAATGTGGTCTTCTGCCATTGTCGCCCATCCACCTCAATGTTTAATGTTTTGTGCAATATGAGATGCTTTTCTGCTCTTCACAGTTGTAAAGAGTGATTATATGAGTTACTGTATCCTTCCTGGCAGCTTAAACCAGTCTGGCCATTTTCCTCTGACCCCTCTTATCGACACGGCGTTCCACCCACAGAACTGTTGCTCACTCAGTGTTTTTTGTTTTTCGCACCACTCTGTTTAAACTCTAGAGACTGTTGTATGTGAAAATCCTAGCAGATCAATACTCAAACCAGCCCATTTGCTACCAACATCCATACCACAGTTAAAGTCACAGAGATCACACATTTTCTTCATTATGATGCTTGATGTGGACATTACACGAAGCTCTTGACCTGTATCTGCATGATTTTTTGCATTGAGCTGCTGCCATATGATTGGCCGATTAGATAACTGCATGAATGTGCTGGTGTACAGGTGTTCGTAATAAAGGGGACGGTGAGTGTAAATGGGTGATTTTTTTGTATTCTGTGATTCTCTGCATGTGCTCTCTGTATGTGCATAATGGATATCCAATGATCTATTGTAATTAATATTTTCGAAGCTAACCTCAAAGGTGTATCATGCATAATAACGAATATATGACAATCATTAACCTTGATTTTCCTGATATACATATACCTTTACAGCATTTTTTTGAGCAGTGCCACTGAGCCAGTAAGATGGAACTCCTTTTGGCTCCTTGATAGGAGGGTGTGCATTAGTGTCTGCCATTATCGTGTATGTGGAAACTAAATGAATGTATAGCATATTTACTAGCTTACTGCTTACTTCCGGGTTATAAATCATCGACACAGAACTAGCTATTAAAGTCAGCAAAGAGAGGAAACAGTTTGTGATTTTTAAGTTTTTCTCCACAGAATAAGATGAGTCATAGATGGCAGTGGATCTTGTGCATTAAAAGAGAACATATAATAAGCCTTTATACTACAGCACTATTGGATTCTTGAATCAGAAAGTGTGGATTAATTAATAACAGCATGGCTCTGACAGTAGAACTGGCTGTAACAAAAATGGTAGATTAATGCACTCCGTGTATGTTATCATTTCTATAGTAACAGTTCATACACAGAGACTTTAATAGCAGATACTCCAAATAATCTAAGCCTAATGATAAATGGATTTAGAAAATGCTAAGTGCTCTAAAGTGCTGTTATTTAACAAAGAAAAAGTTTTCTGTTTGTTGACGTTACCTGCAGAAAAAGTCTTGGGTGTCAGCACTTACAACCCTGTTTCCAAAAATGTTGGGTCACTGTGTAAAATGTAAATAAAATCTGTATATTTAATTAAATATATTACAAAGACTTTTCAAATGTTGAAACTGAGAAATTTTGTCTTTTTTTTTTTTTTTTTTTTTTGAGAAATATATGCTAAAATATATACATTTTGAATTTAATGCCAGCAACACATTTTAAAAAGGTTGGGACGGGGCAACAAGAGTCTGGAAAAGTTGTATAATGCTACAAAAGTACACCTGGTGGAACATCTCACAACTAATTAGGTTAATTGGGAACAGGTCAGTAATATGATTGGGTGTAAAAAGAGTAGTGGTGTAACGGATCACAAAACTCACGGTTCGGATCACATTACGGTTTTTGAGTCGTGGATCGGACCATTTTTCGGATCATCAAAAAAGGAGTGGAGACAAATGTAATTTGCTTTCCATTTATTACAAGAACAGCAAGGAACTTTTGGTTTTAACAAAAACAGCCTATAGAACCTATGATTTTAACAAAAATAAAATCAAGAAATAACCAGCTGAATAAATAAAATTTTTAAATAAAATATTCAATACTCAGTTGTTAAAGTGCAACATGTGAAAAACAACCTGAGACCTGAATACAGACCAAACCTTATAATGATGACAAATTTTTTTTCAAAAAGATGAGGATGTCTACATTCTCTGGGGAGAGAGTAGACCTCTTAGCAGTCACTATGCCATGGAGAACTCCCTCTCACTAGGAACTGAAGTGGCAGGCACAGCAAGGTAGCGTCATGCCATCTTTGCAGTGTGAGGGTATTTACACTCATTGTGTTTCCACCATGCCAGTGGATTACCACCATCCATTGGCATACTGCTTGCTGCCCTGTACGACGCCACCTCCTCTTTGATGGTGTTGGAAAAAGTTTTGTCTGTGTCTGACTCCTTCACAAAGGTATCCCCAAAAAGCTCTTCCATGGCTGACTTCTTTTGTGGAGGAGATGCCTTTGGCTCTGTGTCTCTGTGTCCAGTGGGTGTTGGCTCTGTGGCTTGACCCTGCAGAAAAAATTACTCAGAGTTATTTAACTATATTTTTTGTCATATATTTCATAGGCAATCAATAACATATACCAATATTATTCAAAATAAAGATCAATTATTCACATAAATAATAGTTAAAAAATAATTATAAGTAATGCACTCTTAATTATATTAATATTATACAATATTAATAATATCATTACTATTTTACCTCTTCAGTAGCCACAGTCTCAGTGGTGAGATCACTGTATGTCTTCTAGGGCAGGTTCTAGGTAAGTCAGGGACTTGAACCTTGGATCAAGTGCAGCAGATCTATGAAGATAATCTTGTATATCAGGGGGGTCAGTGTATCTGGAAATCAGGTCCCCTCTTATGGCAGCCTTGACATCTCTAGCAGTGCTGCTGTCTTCCTCATTTGCACACATGGTTTGTAGAATCCTGGTTTTCAGAGGTAGGATCATGGACACAGATGGTGCATTTTCAGTGCTCAATAGGGTTGTGACTGTTTTGAGAGGTTTGAGCAGCTGGAGGACCTCCTTTTCCTCTTTCACATCATCAGACAAGGTGACAATGTCTCTATTTTTTTTTCAGTGTCTTCTCTGTCAGTGCAGAGTATACTGCTGCTTGCTGCTCTGGATAGCGCTCCAACATGTCATATGTTGAATTCCATCTTGTTGTGACATCGTGTTCATACACTTGTGCGCTTGTGGGCTGGTAGCTGTAGCATTTCTTGCTTGGTCTTAAGCACATGAGCTGCTGTTATACTTCTGTGGAAGAAGGAAACCACCTTCCTGATCCTCCCAAGAAGGCGGTCCATCTGGTTCACTGAGATTCCCCTTTGGCATGCTAAAGTTATCACATGTGCAAAGCAAGATATCTGTGGCCCCAGTCCAGCTTCTGTCACTGCATTTACTTGGTTTCTGGCATTATCTGTGCTGACTGGGATATTTCTACATGCATTGTGCCTCTTTAACTTCCACTCAGCTACTGCTTCTATCAGTACCTGCGCTAAATTTGTGCTCATGTGACTCATGTGACATAGAGGGGGGGTGTCTGTAGCACCGGACTTCGCATCTCCCACTCTGATGTGATGTAGTGAGCAGTCACAGTTACGTAGCTTTCTGTAGCCCTTGATATCCACCCAACTATGGTGATCGCGATTGAGGATGCGTCTGTTAAGTCCGCGACTATTTTGTTTTTTTCCTGTTCGTAAAGTTCAGGCACGATCTTCATGGTGAAGTGGGTGCGTGAGGGTATTTCGTAGCGTGGCTCAAGCACTTTCAGCATGTTTTTAAATCCTTTGTTTTCCACAACAGAGTATGGCCTCACGTCTGCCACGATAAACATCTTGATAGTTTTGGTAATCGCTTTAGCCCGCTCTGATTCTGGTGCAAAGGGCTGCTTAAATGCAGCGGTGAGCAGCTGTTGCTGTGATTGTTGCGGTTTGCATCCTGTCGGCACACCAGGGTGATGTCGCTTCAGATGCGTGGCCATGGGCGATGTATTGCGGCTTTCATACGGCTTTCTCATGCCACAGTGCCTACACACTGTAACATACTTTTGTCCACCAAAAGTCAAAGTCAAATTTATTGTCAATTCTGCTATATGTACAAGACACACAGAGGATTGAAATTTCGTTTCCCCCAGACCCATGGTGTGAGAAACCAACATAACATGTAAATAAAAAAGTAAAATAAAATACAATACAATAAAATAAAATACAATATGTACACTTTAGACATTCACGGCACATGTGAGTGTGTAGATATTTACATTTTAGTGCAAAACAAGAGAGAGCAGCATTTGTGGAAGTGGACCTGGTTACACTGTAGTGCAAACGAGAGAGCAGCAGTAGTAAAAGTGGCTTGTGCATTTGTGTGATTTGGTGTGTGTGTGTGTGCGCAGTTACAGTTCGGTGACTCTTAAGGCAGAGGGCAGATAGGGGAGAGATTTCAGCTTTCTGACAGCCTGGTGGCTGAAGCTGTTCTTCAGTTTTGTGGTTCGGGCCTGGAGGCTACGAAATCTCCTTCCCGATGGCAGAAGACTAAAGAGGCCTTGTAAGGGGTGGGTGGGGTCCCCCGCTATGCTGAGTGCTTTCCGGGTTAGTTGGGTGTTGTAAATTTCTGCGAGGGAAGGTAATGTGGCACTGATGATTTTTCCTGCTGCATTAATTATGCGTTGCAGTGTCTGCTGGTGGGGGGGAGGGGGGGGGGGGGTCTTTGTATGCTCCTCTGTGGGTTGTGTAAACTACGTCCAAAATATTGTTTCCCCGTGTTGGAAACTCAGTGTGCTGATATAATTTTGGTAACACTGATCTAGGGTCTGCGTGGTTAAAATCTCCAGCCAGGATGAGAAATCCATCCGGGTATGTTGTCTGTTGCTCACTGATGGCATGGTACAGTGCGCCGAGTGCCTCGTTCCTGTCATTGTTGTTAGGGCTGGGTGGAATGTAAACAGCGACCAGCAAAATCACCGTGAACTCCCTCGGAATATAGAAAGGTCAGCACTTGACGATTATAAACTCCACAAGGGGAGAGCAGTGTCTGCAGACTACCACAGTATCAGGACACCAAGCGTCATTGATGTAAACACAGGCCCCGCCACCGCGGGTCTTACTGCTCTCGGCTGCTTGGTCTGCTCGGTAGCATGTTAGCTGTTCCAGCTGAATGGCGGAGTCAGAAATATTGTCCTTGAGCCACGTTTCCGTAAATATAAGGATATAACAATCTTTGACAGTTCATTGAGCAGTTCTCAGTAGCCGTATGTGGTCTATTTTATTGTCGAGAGAGCGTACGTTGGCGAGCAGGATGGTTGGAATAGCCGGCTTGTGTGGGCTAGCCGCTAGCCTAGCTCGGATGCCTCCGCGCTTTCCCCTCTTCTGCTTCCTCTCATGCCGCCTGCGGCGTCTCCTCAGCGGAGGGAGTGCAGAAGTCGAGGTCGGTGATGTAGTAGGCCGGCGGAGTAATCCCAAGCTCTGAAGCTCTGAAGCTCTTCAGCGTGTGTGGAGTTTAACTTGCAAATAAAAGTTCTCTTTATCTATAACAGAAACAACCGATCGTAAATGTGCCTAGAGACAGACAAACACGACGAACACTTACTGAAACACAATGACTTACACGAAGGTAAACATGTAAACACCATATTTTCGGGACTGAGAGGAGCCGCTGTGTCTGCATGCGCAGCCACTCTACTCACCTTCACCTTCTCACCACCCTTCTTATGTCATCATTATATTTTACAGGGAAGCCAAAATGCTCCCATACATGTGATTTGAATGACGCGGGCGGCTTTTCGAGTTTTTCTGTTCCTCCGCTAGCCATTGTCGTTGACTGATTAACACGCCCCGTTCACGTGAACACGACTGTGTAATTAATTACTGAAAAAGCAATATTTTCTTTTTCTCTGTGATCGTTAAAAATTTAGGATTAATCTACAAGTTTAAAAAATGAGTTATTAAACTGCGAGTCACGTGCGTGCTGAACCGTGGGTCGTGATCCACACGGATCACGGATCAACTGCGATCCGTTGCACGCCGAAAAAAAGAGGCTGAGTCTTTCAGAAGTAAAGATGGGGAGGGGCTCACCACTCTGTGAAAGACTGCATGGGCAAATGGTTTAACAATTTACGTTTGTCAACATAAAAATGCAAAGAAGTTGGGGATTTCACCATCTACGGTACATAATAACATTAAAAGATTCATAGAATCTGGAGAAGTCTTCTGTACGCAAGGGACAAGGCTGAAAACAAATATTGAATGGCCATGATCTTCAGGCCCTCAGACGACACTGCATTAAAAACAGGACACGACTCTGTTTTGTAAATCACTGCACGGGCTCAGGAGCACTTCCGAAAACCATTGTCAGTGAACACAGTTTGTCAGTCTGAACACAGTTTGAACACAGTCACTGCATCCAAAAATGCATGTTAAAAGATGCAAAGAAAAAAATCTACCATGCAAAGAAAAAAATCCAGAAATGCTGCTGCCTTCTCTGGGCCCGAGCTCATTTAAGATGGACTGGGGTAAAGTGGAAAACTGTGCTGTGGTTTGACGAATCAAAATTTGAAATTCTTTTTGGAAATAATGTTTTGGAGATGCTGTTCCTGATCCGGACTGACTGAAGTCTCCCTGTCAGGAAGTCCAGGATCCAGTTGCAGAGGGAGGTGTTCAGGCCCAACAGGTTCAGCTTTCCAATCAGGTGCTGAGGAATGATTGTGTTGAATGCTGAACTGAAGTCTATGAACATCATTCGAACATATGTGTCTTTATTGTCCGGGTGTGTGAGGGCCAGATGGAGGGTGGTGGTGATGGCGTCATCTGTTGAGCGGTTGGGGCGGTAAGCGAATTGAAGGGGGTCCAGTGAGGGGGGCAGCATGGTCTTGATGTGCCTCATGACGAGCCTCTCGAAGCACTTCATGATGATGGATGTAAGTGCAATGGGACAGTAGTCATTGAGGCAGGACACTGAAGACTTCTTTGGCACGGGGGTGATGGTGGTGGCCTTGAAGCATGTCAGAACCACAGTGCTGCTCAGGGAGGTGTTGAAGATCCGTGTCCGTGAAAACATGTCCGTGAAAACATCCGCAAGCTGGTCTGCACATCCTCTGAGCACCCTGCCAGGAATGTTGTCTGGTCCAGCAGCCTTCCGCGGGTTGACTCTGTGTAGAGTCTTCCTCACATCGGCCGTGGTTAGGCACAGCACCTGGTCATTGGGAGGAGGGGTGGACTTCCTCGCTGTCACATCATTCTGCACCTCAAACTGAGTGTAGAAGTTGTTCAGCACGTCTGGGAGGGAGACATCACTGTCACAGGCAGGTGATGTCCTGTAGTTGGTGATGGCGTGGATTCCCTGCCACATGCGCCGCGTGTCTCTGCTGGCCTTGAAGTGGTTGTGGATTCTCTGTGCATGTGTGTGCTTTGCCTCTCTGATGGCCTGGGACAGTTTGGCTTTCGCTGTTCTTAGGGCCACCTTGTCGCCTGCTCTGAAGGTGGAGTCTCGGGTCCTCAGTAGCGCACACACCTCTGCAGTCATCCATGGCTTCTGGTTAGAGCGTGTGGTGATGATCTTGGAGACGGTGACGTCATCAATGCACTTGCTGACATAGCTGGTCACTGATGTCGCGTATTCCTCCAAGTTGGTGAAGTCGCCGTTAGTAGCCGCTTCCCTGAACATGTGCCAGTCAGTGCGTTCAAAGCAGTCCTGAAGAGCAGAGATGGCTCCTACTGGCCAGGTTTTCACCTGCTTCAGAACTGTTTTGGAGTGTCTGACGAGCGGTCTGTATGCTGGGATTAGCATAACAGAGATGTGGTCTGAGTAGCCGAGGTGGGGGCGGGGCTCTGCCCGGTACGCGCCGGGGATGTTTGTGTAAACAAGATCCAGCGTGTTCTCCCCTCTCGTTGCAAAGTCCACATGCTGATGGAATTTAGGGAGCACTGACTTGAGATTTGCATGGTTGAAATCTCCGGCAACAATAAACAGTGCATCAGGGTGTGAATTCTGCAGCTCGCTAATAGCCCCAAACAGTTCACAGAGCATGTCTTTAGCATTAGCACTGGGTTGAATGTATACACAGATTATGAGGACGGTGATAAATAAAATTAACTGCATCTAACAGTCACAAACTCCACCAGCGATGAGCAGTAACTAGAAACTAGCACCGAGTTCTTGCACCATTCCGTGTTGATGTAAACGCACAAGCTACAGCCACGAGCCTTACCCCACAGAGCTGTGTTTATGTCGGCATGAAACGAGGCTAGCCCGTCTAGCTGAATGGCGGCGTCCAGAACTCTGTCGCTGAACCATGTCTCCGTGAAAACGAAGACGCAGCAGTCTCTAAACTCACGCCGGGTAGTTTGGATGTAATCCAATTTATTGTCCAGGGAGCAGACATTGGAGAGCAGGATGGACGGGAGAGCCGGCTGGCTAGGGTTTGTTTTTAGCCTAGCATGGACCCCCGCCGTCTTGCCATGCTTCTGCTTTCTCGCGCACCGCTTGCGACGTCCCTTCCCCCGGCCACTGGCGTCAGGTGACACCGAGGTCTGGAGGCCTGGTACCCGCAGCAAGCCGAGATTGCATAGTTTCTCCAGCAGATCATCATGCAGAATAGCTGTAGTAGTGTTTCTGAAACTTAGGAGTGTCTGGCGGTGGTATACACGAATACCGGTAGCTCCGATGTCCTGATACTGATAGAGATACTATAGTATTTTTGTTCAGGTAAGCCATACCTTATATAATGTAAATACATTATAAAAATACAGTAATTGTTGGGAATTTATTTTTAATTAAATAGTCAGAATTTTAGGATAAAACAAAGTATATTTGTATAGCAGGTATATGTAGCATTTGGTGCCATATGATATAGACTACTCAATAATAATCGAAGGAAACTGTCAACTAATCCATTATTATAACACAACACCAATAAACTTTGTGTGTGTATGTGTGTGTGTGTGTGTGTATATATATATATATATATATATATATATATATATATATATATATATATATATGTATATGTATATATGTATATATGCACAGTGCTCTGATGTGCTTGAAGATACTTGGTCATAGAACTGTAAACCAGGCTTAGTATAAAACTCCGCTCAAAACAGCAGACTGCCTGGACATAACAGACTAGCTAATGTTTGCTTGTCATTTGTTGACTATGGGTAGATACTTTGTTAATATCCTTAATTTTTTACTTTAACTTTTGACACCTGTGTTTTTCAGGGACAAGCCAAAGAAGATATTTGATGCTTACATGGAGGTGAAATATTCTGAGACAAAAGGTGAAGCTTTACCCATACACATTTCAACATCACCTCATGCATCTACCCCAATATATACCACCTAGAGGTCTTTACAAAGGATATATGAGTTTCAATTCCTTTGATACAGGACTGCATATATTTTAGCTCCATTACCATTACAGACAATTCCACTGTGTATGTCTGCTTTTAAAGCTGTGACAAGGAGAAATGGTTTATAATGTATAAATAATTTTAAGGCAGAATGAGACATTGAACTAAACATGCACGCCCAGTTTGGTGAAACCAGAAATGGTATGATGGACCACAGGTTTAAATATGAATGGGGCAATGCTCAGCATAGTAGCTGTATTATGTAAGTACAACCACTCAGTGACAGTCCCCATGTTGCATACACAGATAGGGTTGTGCTCTGTTAGTTATGGAGAAACATGCAGGCTACGTGTATTCATGTAGATGGAGCAACTTGAAATTCTTTTTATGTTATTGGTGCCAAACTATTTCCTCCATTTTTGCTAGATTTTACTAATAATTTCAAATCTGTTTATAACATCATTTTATTTTGTTTCTGTGTCTGGTATATAGGTCCACTATTCAAATAAATGTAGAGTAAATGTAAAATCAAGTAGAAGGAGCTTGCTCTTGCATGAATCAAAGTAAATGCCCAGGAAAAAAGATATCAGTCTAGGGCTCCTACAGCTGAAATCAGTATATGCAGTCAGAATATGGCTCATGCATCCTCACTGTTTTACTCATGTTGTAGTTTTGTGCAAATAATTTGCCGTTTGTGCAATATAATGTGCAATAATGTGCAGTGTGCAATAAATCGTCACTATACAATAAGTTGTGCAACATTAGGTGAGGCAGTCGTGTGCAAGATTGTCCACATGTTAATAAATTAGTAATGTTATGTAATGTAGGTGTAAATGGAGGTTGGGTGTTTGTAGGAGATGTATGGATCGAGATGAACGATTCTTAGTCCTTGGTGTTGTACCGGTTGAGGGCCCGAATGGCCTGCAGGAAGAACCACCTCCTCATCCTCTCTATATTGGCCTTTAGGGAGCGGAAGCGCTTCCCTGACCGCAACAGAGAGAAGAGTTCATTGTTCGGGCGGTTGAGGTCTTTCACTATTTTCCTGGCCTTGTTCCAGCGCCACTTGCTGTAGATAGAGTGTAGGTCAGGGAGCCCTGTACGGATGGCTCAGCTGATCGCACCACCCTCTGTAGAGCCCTCCTTTCCTGCTGGGTGCAGTTCCCAAACCAGGCTGTGATTTTTCCCGTCAGGATGTTCTCGATGGTGCAGGTGTAAAAGTTCCTTAGCATCTTAGAGGGCAGTCGAAAGTCTCTCAAGCGTCTAAGGTATAGACGCTGCCGGGCCTTCTTCACCAGGGTGTTAACATGGCAAGACCATGACAGGTCCTCCGTGATGTGAACACCAAGGTACTGGAAACTATCCACTGTCTCCACTGGGGTCCTGTTGATCGTGAGGGGTTGGTAGCTCCTCTCCTGCTTCATACTTAAGTCCACAATCAGCTCTTTGGTCTTGTTGACGTTCAGGAGGAGATTGTTCTCCTGGCGCCAATATTCCTGGAGGCTTGTTATCTCCTCCAGGTAGGCCTTCTCGTTGTTATCAGAGATCAGGCCCACTGCAACAGTGTCATCAGCAAACTTAACAATGATGGTAGAGCTGGAAGTGGCTACGCAGTCATATGTGTACAATGAGTACAGCAGGGGGCTCAGAACACAACCTTGTGGGGCTCCAGTGCTGAGAGTAAGGGAGGGTGAAACATGTTTGCCCACCCTTCCTGCTTGTGGTCTGTCTGTGAGGAAGTTGGAGATCCACTGACACAGAGACGGGCTCAGTCCCAGATCCTCCAACTTGGTGGTGAATTGGGAGGGAATTATAGTGTTACATGCCAAGCTGTAGTCAACAAAGAGCATTTTCACATAACCACATAATAACTGATGCAGTCTTACTCAAATTGCCCACTGGGGAGCAACATTCATATTTTTACACACAAAAAGCATATATCTTGGAAAGTATTAGTAAGAACTTTTTTTTTTTTTTTTTAAAGAAATTTTTTAGTTTGACTCAATTGCTGAAACTACAGAAAATTGCCTTTTGGTCCGTTTAGTCACACCCACGCAAATTTTGATAATTTGCATAATATGCTAAACTTACTTTTGCAGACTAATCCTAAGATTTTTGGCCAATCTTGACAATCTTGATGTCAAACTGCTCGGGAGAGTGTGAACCTCAATATTTATCAAAAACATGTTGACATTTGTAAACAATATGGCCACCACACATCAATCAGTTCTAAGGAGACAGAGCTATTTTATGCAAATAACTGTAATTCATGATTGGTCTAATGGATTTGAGCCAAACTGGAAATACACGGTCAGTACAAGTTCTGAGGATGTCTGCAAGATTGGGACATACATTGGGGTGTTGTTTAAGTCCAATTAGCTGTTGTTCAAGAATCACAATGCCAGTCAAGTTGAAATTTGGTAGGATGCATCCATGTTCTGATTTTTTTCATTATTCCTTTTTACTGAAAAACATGGCTGCCATTGGCCAATCAGGTTTTAGCAGGCATTTGAAAAGGTTCCCATAAAGCTGTGATCATGAAACTTGAATGGTAGTTTCAGCTAGAGACCTACTAGTAGCTGATGCAGTCTCACTCAAATTGGTCACTGGGGGCCACTGTTTATATTCATAGGGGTTGGAGTTGAGTTAAAATAGCTGTCCACCTGAGCTGAAAATTGGTGTGCTACATTAATCTGCTAATCTATCACTGGATTTTTAGTCATCACTGAATTACATCAAAAACATATGGTTCTATGTCTCTTGGCATGAACTTGCCACTGGGGGCGCTGTTTGCAAGGAGTGCTTGGATTCTGTAGATTGCTGCCTGCGGCTATATTTATGATTTTTCTGCCATAAAACGAATCGTGCAGCCTAAACCATAAGTTGTACAGACATAATACTTGGTCACCAGGTTGTACTCCCTCCTGCTACTCAGGCAAGTGAGATGGGCCTGATCGGCCCAGTGGTGGCTCCAGAGCCCAAATGTTTGTTTAGGTCCATATCTCATGAATCATGAGTCCTACAAACAAAGTGATTTTTTCCACTGATTCCTTGGGTTCTTCCAAACAAAAAAAGTCTCAAGAACCATTTAGGTCTGCCCACTTTATAGATTTATTTGCTAAATTGCATTATATGCCAAACCTACTTTTGAAAACTAGTCCTAGGATTTTTGGCTGATCTTCACAAATTTGGTGTCAAACTATTCAGGAAAGTGTGAAACTTAATAATTATCAAAAACACGTTGAAATTTGTAAACAATATGACCGCCACATCATTCAATACTAATGAGACGTAGCCTAATTTACTCAACCAGCTGTAACTCATGATTGCTATTTGCTATTTAGGTATTTGCATGGAACTTTAGGACTAGATTCTGGAGTCAGATGCAAAGTTTGAGATGTGGTCTTGCAAAGGGGGCAGCATTAAGGTCAGATAACTGTTTCTCATGTACCCTAAGTCTGATTGAAGATGATAATTTGCATAATACATAAAACCGACTTTTGCAAATTAGTCCTGGGATTTTTGGCCTATCTTCACAATTGTGGTGTGAAAGTGCTCATCAAAGATTTAATCTCAATATTTATCTAAATCATGTTGACACTTGCATACAGTATGGACACCATATGCCAATCAGTTCTAAGGATGTTGGAGCTGGTTCAAACAGCTGTAATTCATGATTTGTTATAGAGTTATATCGAACACCTGAACCAAATTTGAAACACATGTTCAGTACATGGTTCTGAGGATGTCTGCATTGATCTGGGCGTAGTCACTGAGCTGAAATTTGGTGTGCTCTAACTTTCTGCTAATCTGTACCTGGATTTTTAATGATCATTTAATTAATTCAAAATATGGCCACCTAGAGCCAGTCAGATTTCAGCAGGCATTTTACTCATCTAGCTTGAACAAGTATGTTCATGTGTGGTCTCTTTATTGTTCTATGTATTTTGGCAAGAACTGGCCACTGGGAGTGCAAGGAGTGCGAGGACTGCTTGGACACTGCAGACTGAAGCTTGTGGCTATATCTATTATTATTATTATTATTATTATTATTATTATTATTATTATTATAAAGGTACTCTTCCTTTCTTTCAAACATCTATAAATATCTAACTGATTCAATTTTTATTTTTGAATTATGAGTGTTTGAGACTAGGACAAATCAAAGCCCTAATTAGTTGCAGGTCAAAGTAAGGTGTAGTTAGGTTTCTTTTAAACAGTCATAAATAAATAAACAAACAGTTCAGCTTAAATCTACACATGTTTGGCATCAAATTGATCAGTAAGCCTTATATGACCTTTGTTTACCCCAAGCAAAATTCTAAACATATAAACTTGTCAGGTTCCTCAACACCATAAAATAAATATCCCCATGATCTGCAATTACTCCTAATGGAAATATAAATACCATCCTGAATGCCAAGTTCCCCAAAACCCGAAAATAAATACCACATGGACTCTAATTGCCTGAAACTAATTGTGCTATAATGCACTACTTCATGTTTTAGGCCTTATCTTGAGAACCCTGAGGCCTAGAGACAAAATTCTTGCCTCCCCTGATTCCTAGGGTAATTCTGCAACAATGTGTAATTTTGACCATTTATCTCTGCCCACTACGATTTTTTTTTTTGCCAATTTGTATAATAAAAAAACTGCATTTGGTAACTAATCCTGTTGAAGAATATGGCTGTCACCTGCCAGTCAGTTCTAATGGGGCAGAGCCTAATTCATTCAAACAGCTATTTGCATGGACTTGACATGCATCATTAAAAACACAATGCATCTTGAAGGCCGAGTTTTGGGTGTGGGCACGAGTGTGTATATACATATAGATAGATAGATAGACACACACACACACACACACATATATATATATATATATATGGATTACATGGGTTGTTACCAACATCTGGTGAAAATTTCATGTCAATAGCACCTTTACAAATATATTTACTGAGAAAAACGGTGACGCGTTCAATACTTATATATATATATATATATATATATATATATATATATATATATATATATATATATATATATATATATATGTATGTATATATGTATATAAAATCAGAGGTTGCGTTACAGAAATTACAATCCGTCACGCTGACAGAAAGAGTTGTAAAAATTCCATCATATTCTGTTTTTATCCACCTTTTTTTCATTTAAACTATTGGGACAGTGTCATCATATTTGGTAATGAGTAGTAGAGTTCCAGCTACTTTGATTATTGTTTAGGTCCTGAAATGCATGATTGACAGTGAATTTGAAAAGTTTAAAGTCATTGTCCAGATTAAGGTATGCAGTATATAGCTTCTTACTTGGCTACTTGTGTAGTTTGTTTATGTCACAGTTGATAATGAACACAGCACCAATCTAGTTAACTAATATTGGCAACGATCAGGGCATGTGCATGATCCTCTGAAAATAGTCACTTTTTTTAATTGTACAGTCAGGTCAATAAGTATTTGGACAGTGACACAATTTTCGTAATTTTGCCTCTGTATATCACCACAATGGTTTTGAAATTAAGCAATCAAGATGTAATTGAAGAGTAGACATTCAGCTTTAATTCAGTGGGTTTGA